>NC_133599.1:6863683-7163683 GCF_964106895.1 Numenius arquata | reverse complement strand
AAGCTGGTGGGATTTTCCCCTCCAGCATTTGCAGGCTGACCCCAAGGTGAAGGACACACAGGGGCTCGGGTGAGGGGAAACCTCTTACCTGCAGTGCACAATGATGGGCCCTGGGCTGGCTGCAGCCTGCAGAGTCTCTTCCACCTTGGCCACCAAGTGCAGCAGGGGCTTGGCTGACTCGGGCGTCTGCTGGTCCGGCCAGGAAGGGAAGAGGATGTGTTTGACCTGGCGACATTCACCTTCAAACTTTTCCAGCACAGAAGAAAGAGAAATCAGGATGTGGGAGCACAGATTCGCTGGACTGGGCCAAATGAAGGCATGAAGTCCAGCTCAAGCAGAGGCCAGGCAGCCTGCGACCATCTCGTCTGCTCTCCTCCCAAACTACTCTTTGGGCCTCTGCCAAACACCCAGGAGAGATTCCAGGGACACTGGGAAATGTCCCATCCCAGAAGATAGGAACAGAGTGTCCCAATACTGATCCCACAGTCCAGGCAAAGCCAGCAAGATCCTTTTGGCTAGTGTCAGCCCAGGGTGACTACAGAGAGCCCATGGGGCAGAGTCCAATGGCACAGTGCAAACAGCAAAGGGCTAATAAAGAAGCTGGGGGGTCCCCAGCTGACCCCCTCACCTCTCCCCTCCAGGGCTGGGTCCTGCTCCCTCTCAGCCTTCTTGGGCAGGCAGGAGCTCTGCAGACTCCTCCTCTGGCAGGGGGTTCATAAGACCCAGCTCTCCAAGCCATGAGCCCTCTGCTCTCCTGTCACACAATGTTGCCGTCTCACTAGAGAACCGGGGGTGTTGGGGGCACTGCCAGGCCCTGCTGGGCTCCCCCGCTCGACCCCAGGATGGAGCTCAAACCCACCTGGATGGAGAGATCCCGGAGCACGTACTCCACGCACTCGCTCACACCCTGCACGCAGATGGTGAAGGGGCCATAGGTGCCCTCCTTCTCGGGCCAGTAGTGGACACATTTCTGAAAGAACAAGGCAGGGTTTGTGGCTGTGCAGGTGCTCAAGGCACGCACTGGATGTTTGAGCTATGCTTTGCTCAGTGCTCTTGGGAAGGGGCATCACCTGGGGAGGTGTGGGGGAGTGGGGAAACTGGATGTGGAGTGACAGAGAACACAGGCTACAGATGGGATAGATCCCTCTCCCTATGTCTGCTCCCCCTGCACCCTTTTCCATATGGCTTTCAGACCCCGGGGTGCGCAGCAATCCCCAGCCCCACAGGAGCTGTGCCTGGGCCAGTCCATGCCCTGCCAGACCCAGGAGGTCCCAGCCTGGCTGGTGGAGGGCCCAGGGATGCTGCACCAGATGGGGAGAGAAGGGAGGAAGGACATGGCCAGGAAGGACAGGGTGATTTCCCAAGCCAGTGCTCTTTGGATGTAGAGCCAGGGATGCCAAGTGAGGCACAGGGCAGCTGCCACGCAGGGCACAGCACTGCCAGCTCCTGTCCCAGCCTGGATCCACCAGCTGAGAGCTCCCAGCCCAGGAGGAGAGCTGCTCAGCGCTGGAGAGACACTGCAGACCGCTGCCTCTGCTCCCTCTCCCAGGAGTTGCCTTAATCTCTTTATCCTATTATCCAGCTGGCAAAGCGTGCCCAGAGCATGAGAGGCCACGTGAGAAGGAGAGGCTTTCCTAGATGGGGCCAAGACTGCAGCCCTGGGGCTCTCCTTCTCTGAGTGTGATCTGTCAGGGTCCCCTCTGAGAGCAAAGCAGAGAAAGGAAGCGGGTGCTCAGACCCCACGTTTATCTCGCATAACTCTGCTGTTATTACTCCCCTCCACCCTTTGCTGGGTGTGCTGGCCCTGGGGAGGGACAACGGTACCTCTTTGCCCTCCTGGAGCTTGGTTATCATGACGATGAGAGGCGCCTCCTCCTGCCACACCATCTCCCAGAAGTCGGTCACGGTGTTCAGCATGGGTCCCTGGGTGGCAATGTACTCCCGGGGCCGCCCCGCGTAGCCCTGCCAAGCACATGGTCACAGGTGGCGCTGGAGGACACCCTGATGTGTGAGGAGAGCCTGTCTCCGGGCCACCCCAAGTTTCATGGTGCTTGTCTTCTGCTACAGGTGAGAGGCTGAGCCACACAGGCTGTTTAGAACCACAGAATCACAGAATAGTTCGGGTTGGAAGGGACCTTAAAAGGTCATCTAGTCCAAACCCCCTGCCATAAGCAGGGACATCTTCAACTAGATCAGGTTGCTCAGAGCCCTGTCCAACCTGACCTTGAATGTTTCCAGGGATGGACATAGTCTACCTCTCTGGGCGACCTGTTCAACTATTTCCTACTAGCCCTGTCCTCAAAATGCTTTTATAGACCTGATCAGGAACTACCAGACATCGTCCCCATCCTCCTGGTCCCACAAGCCAGGAGCAAGCCTATGCAGCAAGCCATGTGTACCCAAGCTCCTTGCAGGCATCCCCAGTTTATTGATGTGACAACAGCCAGCATGAGGGGGCATTGGCAAGCCAGAGCTCACGTACAGAGGGCACTTCTCACCAGAGGCATTTCCCCAAAGACAATCAGAAGTCATCGAGTCCTGCTCTGGCTGGGAGCTGGGATGGTCCCAGCTGGGTCCCAGCAGTCCTCCCTCCCTGCCAAGCTCGGGAGGGGACGTGGCAGCACCCAGCAGTGGGAAGGTTGGGTCTGAGGACACCTGGAGGGGTGGTCAGCACAGGCCCCTGCCCTGCCCTTGCTCCAGGTTCTGTTTCACAACTCTAAGCATCCTCTGCCTCTATGGTCACTTCCTCCCCCAGTATAAAATTGCCAAAGAAATAGAAAACCTTGGAGAAGTTCTGAGTCCTGTGCAGCTCCTGCTCCACACCTTGGCCTCATGGGCAGCGCTGCTGGCCCAGCAGAGGGGAGAGCGTGCCGTGGCAGCAGGCAGGAGCTGGAGGGCAGCACAGGCAGAGGGGTGGGAAAGCCTTCTCCCAGGGTCAGTAATATGTTACTCCAGCTCCCAGCTGGAGATGCAATTTGGCGATACAGCAAGGAGTCACGGATTCAGCTGAGGATGCCCTGGGGATGCTGGGGGAGGCACCCACAGTACCCGCAACATTTGGCAAAGTGAGCACACAGCACTCTGGGCAGAGCTTTATGGCTTCGTCAAAAAAGATCTCAGTTAAAAATGCATCCAGACCCCTGTGATTTAATTCAGGTCTTTCCAGCAATCCTGTTAACAGCTTTGGTCCCACAAGAAAATGCACTGGCCCAGCCAATGGGCAGGACCATTTTCAGGAACATTTTGTATACCCCTTTTCTCATGCCTCAAAATTATTATCTTTTTCCTAGGAAACATGATTTTCCGTTCAGAAGGAGATTTGCAGTAAGACCTGGAGGTGTCAACACTGGGAATTTACTCCCACCTGCTCCTTGTGCTCAAAAACATTTCATGGGATATGGTCTGCAGGAAAAACATTCAGTCCCAGGTGTGGGCTGATGTGATCAAACACCTGCAGAGCTCTTCCAGACTCACTGTGCCTTCCAAGTATGCCAGAGGCAGGCTGGGTGGCTAATTTGCCAATATGGCCATAAATTCCTGCACCATGGCACCCTTGGAGAGGTAAGTAGAAGGAAGGGGTCAGGAAATACCAGCTCCACACAGGGACATGTAGACACTTGTGTGCTCAGGTGTGTGCACATATATGTGCATGTGTGTGTGAGACAGGGATGGGCAGTGTTTGTACACTTTCATTAGCACTTGTGGGAGACAGAGAAGATGCCACGTGCTCATGTACACCCTGATGTGTGTGGACAGGGTGATGGTGTCACCCAATGAGAAGCTGCATGGTGCCAGGCTGCTTCAGGAAGACTACTCTAAAAGTAGTCCTCTGCTGCCTGTGTTCAGACCCTCATTGGGACCAGCCAGTCTCCCCAGCAGTTTTAGGCATGGTGCTCCTGTGTCCAAAGTCAGACTTTGACCCTCACCGCAGGATGCTGGCAGCTCACACTGCTGCTGTCTTGTTGGATCATGCCTATGAGCACCATCGGAAAAGAAATGCTAATAAATGCCCTCCAGCTCCAACCTGCACCCTCAAACCACCTTCCAGAGGTCTCTCCATCCTACCAGAGGGCAATTTTGTGGGCTACTTTTCTGAGTCCCACAGTCCCACGCTCTCCTCGCTGCCACGCACCCAGAGTGTCTGTGGACCCACCTCTGCTTCCCAGCACCCCTGGCCTGTCCCAAGGGGAAGGATGCTGAAATGAGCTGAATTTCTCAGAAAGAAGCCTACCAGCCAGGCAAAGCTGGTATCTGGCTGACACAAGAGCCTGATTTAGGATGACGTATGGTTCAGCACAAGTATGACTGCAGCCTGGAAGGGGTCATTTGCAGAGGAGAATGATTATCATAAATCAGGCTGCCTGAAGTAACACCCTTGGGTCTGGGGATTTCTCAGTCTGTGGAAACGGACTCTACCAGGTGTCAAAGATAAACCATATGCATCCCTTCATTAGCTTTCTTCTTTGGAAATTGCAACAAACCCCCTGAGTGGAGAGGAAACTCCTGGATTGCGTTGAAGAGCACCAGGCTGCGATGCTCTGTTGACACGGCTAGCATCCTGTGGCCTTGCCAGACAACGGGCTAGCATGAGGAAGAGATGGAGAAACCACTGCGAGGGAGCCTGTATGGGTGTTCAACTCCCCCAAGCAGCGGGAGCTGAGAGCAGCCACCTCATGAGACTTTCCCATGAAAAGGACAGTGTGTCTGCCCTGCACAGGTGGAGCCACATCTCTGCAGCTCAGAAAGGGATGGCAAGTTTAGACTGCTACCCCTGGGCAGGCACAGGACAGCGGGTGACCGTCAGTGCCCTGGAATGCAGGTCCCAGCATGGCACCTACAGCACTGAGGAGTTTGCAGCCCAGTGCCCTGTGAGCTGTGGGCTGCAGAACAAGGGAGACCACCCGCTCTCCAACCAGGCAGGACACCCACCGTGATGTAGTTGGCGTTTATGTAGCTGTCTTCCTCCTGGTTCCCTGCTCTCCTGAGACAGACCCGGCTCTCAGGGTCTGAAAGACATAACAGCCATTACCCCAGGGACAGACTTTCAGAGCCTGACCCTGCCTATCGTCCCCACCTCAGCTCCAGTGGCTGGAGACTGAGTCCTCCCAGCTCCATGCCATGCTTAGAGCTGTTTGTGTCCTCCCCCAGGCTCTGTCTTGGCCCACTTCATCCTCACTACTATGGCAGGATACAGCCAACCATGCCCAAACCTGCCTGTACCGCAGCGGCCATGGGGGCGAACTCACCCACCAGGCAATGACTGCCCAGGGCCTTCCCACAGTGCCTGACTGGAGCCCAAACGACTCCTCCTACAATGTTCTCAGCCTTTCCACCCTCAGCAACATGCCCCTGGGACATGTAAGACCCACATGGTGGCAAGGAGCAACCCAGGCTGAGCTGTCACACGCTGCGTACCCTGGGAATACACCCAAGGAGTAGCTCCCCATAACACCCAATAACACAGTGTGCAGCCCCTGCAATACAGCCCCCAGCTCCTGCAACACAGGAGGGGAGCAGGAACAAGTATAACAGGAACACCCAGAGCACGCAGGAGTGCCCACCCTGCTGGCAGTCACCCCTCTCCCACACACAAACGCCCACGCACACCCATACACACACACACACACACACACCCCCCTCCTTTCCTTGCACGTGGCACCTGAGCAAATGCGAGGCAAAGGGATGCAGTGGCACATACTGGGGAGGATGGTTTTGTATCTGTCCTTGGAGGCACGTCCAGGGATCTCCAGCTCCTCTGAACTGACAAAGTTGGGTGGGATTTTCTGCAGGAGGAGAGAACAACTGTGAGGCAAACCTCATTGCTGCTGCTTGTGTCCCCTCGCCATGGCAGAGCTGGTCCCCCAGGCAATGCGAGGCTGACCCAGGGACCAAGCAGCATCACCAGAGATGTCAGCTCCTGGCATGAGCCCTGTCTTTACCCCAGATGTGGTGGGACACCTTCCGGACAGGCCACGGTGGGAGAAGAGCTTGGCATGGGAGGGCAGGGGTAGGCTTTCCAGGGACACAAGGAGGACTTGTGTGCACCAGGGAGCGGGCAGCCAGCAGACACCCAGGGCTCCCCTCACCCCTGTTTGCCCACATCACCTTCCCTGCCACCAGCACTGTGGAGCACGGCTGGGCTCGGAGCCTCCCTCAGAGATGTCCACCCCTGCCAGTCCCCCCACCGCCAGCCCCTGCCATTCCTCATGTGAGAAGGGAGAGAGGAGGGGAACATCACACCGAAAACTCGTCCTGGAGCTGTGTCAGGCTCTGGGCGCGTTGTTGGAGCTCCTCTCTCCTCAGCACGTGGCTGGACGTCCTCAGGAACTTCAGCGTGATGTCCCGAGGCGTACAGACAGGCTGGATGGGCTCCACGCTCCCCAGCGAGCTCATGTCCAGCATCAGTGACACATTGGAGCCCCTCCTGCAAGGCAAAGGGGTCCCTGCCTGACCCTCTGCCATCTCAGGACAGCAGGGCAGCCCGTCCCACCACATCATCCATTAAAATCACCCCACACCGAGCAAAAGCCAGGCACAGAATAACATAGGATGAAAAAAGGGGCAGGTAGATACATCAGAAGACTGGGTGGGTTGAGGAACAAGGAACTAACAGATCATTTGGCCTTTTTGCTGGAAAGCCCCCAAAGGATTTGGCCCAGGCTGGGCTGGGGAGGGACGGTCAGGGCTGCCTCCATGCTCAGACCTGGCATCTGCAAAAGTCAACAGGCAGCAGGCTGACAGGGCTGGGCTGGGGGAAGGAATTTTGTGGGAGCCCAAGGCCTGGGGATGAGCATTGCCTTGGGTACCCATCATCTGGACTGAGGTGGGCAGTGCAGGGTTGGGGCTGCAGGCACCACACTCACCTCTCCTGAAGACGCACATGCTTCTTGGCAGAGGGACTGGGCTTGTCTGTCTTGTCCATGTCTGCCCTGGCTGCCTGGGCTGTCAGGCTGCCGTTATGAACTCTGGAGCACACCAAGCAGGCCTGTACCATGCTGTGGCAGGCACGAAGCCCTCGTCCTGAAGCACGGGGAGTGGGCACAGGGGGACCTCAGCTCCTGGGGAATCAAGGAGCCATTGGAGGAGAAGCAGCTGGAAAAGACAAGGCAGATCTGAGAGGCTGGGTCTCTACCATCTAGGCAGATGGTCCCTAAGCAAGGAACAGTTTTTGGTTCCTCAGCTGCCCTGGAACCAGGATTCCCAGCCCGCCATCCAGGCAGGTGGCATAGGGAGAAATCCCAGCAGGTTCACCCTCCGGGATGCCCGCAGCACTGCGGCCCATACAGGCACCCACTGGTGACACTGGGCATGGCATCAATGACCATCTGCTTGCATGGAGTGCAGTCTGGTTTGGGGGAGCCCAAGGTCTCTCCATCTCCATGGGAAGCACACACTGCCATGCGTTTCTAGCCCTTTCCCGGCATGCCTGCTTCAGCCTGAGGACACGGTGGGGAGGAGGGAGAGTTGGGACCCGCACAAGCACAGCAGCATTGGGCTGTAGGCGCCACAAGGAGCCTGGCAAGCTCCTGCTCTTGGGAGACATGGGGCCAAGCACCCTCAACAACCTCGTCGCTCTGGAGAGGGAGAGTTGAGCCTGGGACAGCCTCCCCCATCCCCCAGGTCTCAGCAACTGTCAAGAGGAAACTGCTTTATCTGGATGGCTGAGCAAGAAGCAATGAGGCAAGCCAGCTGGAGGAGGGTGCCAAGGCTGCACCGCCACCAGCCCCAGGACAGCCCCTGGCAGGGATGGAGAGATGTGGGTGATACTCTGGACTGGGCAGAGCTCCTGATGGTGCAGGGAGCACCGTGTGATCATGAGGCTCCTTCTCATCCCCAGCTCCCTCCATGAGAGGAAGACAGACCCAAAGGGACAGGGGATGCTGTGGAGTCGGAGCTCTCAGTGGGCAAAGAGTTGGATTTCAGGTACTGCATCGGCTCGGGTCCTGTAGAGAGCTGGGTCCACCCACATTGTGGCCGTGCTGATTGTGAACGTGCCTGGGACAGAAGTCATTCCCTATGACTCCCTGCTGCCTGGCAGCGTTTCTGGGGGTGGCAATGCCACCACTGCCACGCGGACTGTCCCCATGCCCCACGCAGGGTTCCCTGGGGGGCCTGTGCTGCTGGTGTGTCCCCTGGCCAGGCAGCAAGAGCTGCTGCTCCCCAGGAGCCACAGCACCAGGGGAGATCCTGGCTAGAGACCGCAGGAGGCTCCAACCCCAGTAGATGTCCCTCACACACCAGCCAGGAAACAGCTGGGAGATGCCCCAGCCAAGCCTCTGGCAAGCAGGAGGGCCCTGGGAAGAGCCGGCACTTGCAGGGAGTGTGGCCCATCACCCTGCCCAACATCCCAGCCTTCTTCGGGGCTGCCCGGCATGGAGCATATGCCCTCTGCCCGTGGGCACCGGGGCCCAGCACTGCCCGGCAGGGGTCCCCTCTCCAGCCGGTGGGACAGGTGGGCTGGGGGGCTGCCTACCTGCTGCCCTGCGGCGTGGGTTCCGTCGGTCCCGGCACAGGCCCGCAGGCACCATGCGTGTCGGTCGAACACCACGGTTTGAAATTGTTCAGGAAGCTGCTTATCAAAGGAGCTGCTGCCTCTGCCGCTTCCTCTCCCTCCTTCTCCCCCACCCTGCCTGCCGCCCACACACATACCGGCCACATCGACGCAGCTCGGCTCCGCTGGGCCGCCTGCAGCCCCAGCCCCGCTCCCCGCCAGCGAACCCCCGTCCTGCACCTGTGGGCACAGCCCTGCCTCCCCCAAAATCCTGGGGTGCCTCCACAAGCATCTCTGGCAAGGCCGGAGGGGTGTGCTCGGTGCCCTCAGCGACCGGCCGTGGTCCGTGCCAGTCCATGGGGCATGGAGGGATGGGCGAGACCTGGCCGTGGGGCTGGGGTCACTGCCAGCAGGGCTGAGGTGGGGTGCTACAGGTGGTGCAGTGGTGCTGCTCTGGGGACACCAGACACCACCTGCCCAACAGGGATCCAGGATGAGTCCTCCCATCCCTGCTGCCCTGGCCATATCCCCTTGCCTGGGCTGTGCACCAGCCGCTCCCCATCCTGCTGCAGGGCAAGCCAGGGCTCAGCAGCTTCCACCCTCCCCGTCTGACTGTGCACAGTGTGGTCCTTGTGCCACCCCACCGTCCCCTAAACCCATGTCCCTGCAGTTGCCACCCACCACCCCTCTGCACCCGGGACCATCCCCAGGCACCTCCAGGGAGGGCACATGGGCTCCCCCTCCCCACCAGAGCAGGGAAGGGGGTGTATTTGGGGAGGAAGGTCCCTGGAGGGTCTGGCGCAGGTAGGACAGGTCTGCCCTTGGGGCACTGCACATCCTTCCTGCCGATGCCCACTGCTGCAGCTGCTCTTCCTGTTTGTTATTGCCCGGGCTCTGCGCAGACACTGCACGCTTCCTTCCTCTTCTGCCCCCACCCCGCCACACTGCAGCAGCTCCTGACGCATCCCCACCAGCCACCCCAGACCCCATGTCCCAAATGCCTTCTCCCCCTGGGCCGCCCCGTTGGCTTCTCCCCGCTGCCCCAAGTTGCCCCATGGGCCACCTTCAGCCCAGCTCATTGTGGTGACCAGGCTGTCCCCAGGATGTGCAGTGCCAGCGCTGCTGGTCACTGTGCCAGAGGGGTGCATGTCTGTGCATGCCTGTGTGTTCGCAGGAACCTGTGTGCAAAGGGGGTGACAGAATTTCATCCTGAAAACATCTTCACTGGTGGCCCATGGGAGACCCCATCAGTGCCACCTGAGAGCTGGGTCATCAGAGGTCTCAAGCTCCAGAGTAAAGTGCTGGGCTTAGCCAGCAGCAGAGCAATCTTATCCTGGAGACAAGGGCCACCAGCATCTGTGTCTCATGAGCAGATCCCAGAGTGCTAGCGGCTTCTGCGGACTTTAACTGGACTCTCTGTCAGGCCTGAGGATGGAGTGAGGAATTGTTCCCCGTCCTATGTGGGATGAAAGAACTTGGCTGTAGGGGCCTAGGCTGTAGGGGCCTAGAGAGAGTCCAACCATGGACAAACAACCCCCAGCACTTCCCTTCCCTTCCACCCTCCTTCTTCTGAGCGAGAAGTCTTCCCAAGATGACCAGCAGTGCAGCACTTAACAAGGTGGCCACATAAACATATCCTCAGTAGGGACCAGAGTAAACAAAGAGGGTTCTTTCCTGAGGTATCAGTCTGTCAGACAATGCAGAAGCTTCCTTCCTCAACAAGGCTGAGGCTTGTGTTTGCCCTCCCATCTGGGTGGCTTTGAGCTCAAGGAGTCCCTGAGGATGCAACCCCAAGATGCAACCCCCTGGGGCAGCCCTTCCTGCTTTTTGCTGGTCCAACCCTGCACAGACCTGCTGGCTCCTCACTGCCCTGTTCGTCTGGCACTGGGACAAGCAAGGGACAAGCTCAGCATGGCACTGGGGCAGATACCACAGAGCCACCAGCACAGGCAAGTCACTGGGCACGTGTTGGTGACATCTGTGCACCCATGCTCACCTCCAACCTCCCCAACTGCCAGGCACCCATGATGGGGAGGATGGAGATAGCTGGACCTCCACAGACCTAATAGGGCCCAAGGAACATCCACAAAACCTCGCAGCACCCAAAGGTGCAGAGAAACAGGGCTCTGATCCCCAGAGCCGGGCTGTGCCTTGCTGTACCCAAGAGGCACGACGGGCATGTCCTCCTTTTCTGCACGGAGCACAGCGAGGGCAGCATGGGCCTTTGATATCTGGATTTTGGCCCTTTTTCCCCAAAGGGAATGGGAACCTTTCACCAAAACATTACTTTATCCAAGAAACAAGGTCAAGCTACAAAAGTGCTATGGAAGAACCTTTTATAGCAATACAGCTCCCTGTGTGCTGTCAGTTTTAGTGATCTCTGGCCCAGTGTGATTTAAGAGATTTAATGGCCATTTCAAAGGATTTGGGATCCCCTCAGCAGTAAGTCCTTTCTTCCTCCTACCAGGTTCTGCCTTGGTCATGAAACCCTCCTGAAAGATGCAGCAAAGGATGCAGATGTGCTCCTTTGCAAAATGACCTTGTTTGGTTGCCCTGAGACCTGGATCACTCCTGTGCCTCAGTGAGACCACGTGCCATGCATGAGGAGGAAACGGAGATATGGAGATACTCTGCTTCTGAAGCAACACGACATTGAGGTGCTCGTGCTCAAGGAAGTACCCCAGAAAACCCTGTGACACTTTCCCTCTGACACCCGTGGACCTCCCCATGCCACTGGCTTGGCTGTACCAGCCACACGTGTACGTGTGCTGGCTGGGACCAAGATGGACACCCAGGGCAGAACCCCTGAGAACCACACCTGACCTCATTTGGCTTTTCCTTATCCAGAAAGCACTGATAGAGACTGAAGGGACTGTCCTGGCTGTGGGCACTCATCCAGGATGGAGGGAAAGCAAGAGGGAAGCAGAGATGCGGTGCAGGGATGTGCCATGGTCCAGGCTCCAAGGGGCAGAAAAATCTATGGTGCTGAGACCTCCTGACCCCAAACGCATCTCAGAGTGCACGAATGGACCCCAGCGTACTTCCACCTGGCTAATATGACTCCTGTTCCTCCCCTCTGCTGAAGCACCAGCAGGCTGAGACGTGACAACAGAGGTGATTGGCAGGGAGATAGGTCATGGGAGGCCACAGGCAAGTGGAGACCCAGAGCACGGAAGGCAAGGTGCTGGTGGAAATTAAGGCATGAGCCTCTGGTGGAGATAGACTGGACGTGAGGGAGACCAGGAGCAAATGGAGCAGGAGCACACCGCTTGACCCAGGACACTTTTAATCACTCAGTGCCACTCCTGCAGCAACCTGCCCTCCCCCTCACCTCAGTGCCCCCACCCACGCGGCTGCTGCCCACCTGGGGATGGCATGTGCCCCTCCACCTGCCCGCCCACAGGAGCACATGGTGGGGATGCACACCCACACGTGCAGAGGCGACACACCGGCATCCACCTGTGCAGGCGAAGGGCATGAAAATACCTCTCTGGCCCCTGCAGAGGAGTGAAGTCCCAGAGGTGCACACACACACGCTTTTGTGCATACTACTTCTGGCCACCTCTGCATCCCAGCTTGGAGGACGATGATGCCACCCTGCTCCTCCTGATGGACACAGGCTGGGTGTGCAGAGGGGTGCAATGGTGAGCAAAAAGCCAGGAGCTACTCTGGCCAGTGGTGGAAGGCAAAGGGCAAGTCCCCAGAGGGCAAAGCCCAGAAGTGGATGGGGGGAAAGCAGCACTGAAGGACATGGCTCTGGGGTGGGTCCCACAGGACCACAGCTGTGCCCCTCACCATCTTCCCTCCCTCCCCTGGTGGGGCAGGAGGGGTCAGGGCTCAGAACAGAAACGTCCCTTGTCCCCAGTTCTCCTTTCTCCTCTCAGCCTCGGCAGCAGCAGGGTGTCAGTGCCCGGAGCCCTCAAGTGCCTACACCCTCGTGTTCTCACAGCCCATGTGGAGAGCAGGACTGCTGCAGGGAGAATAGCCCCCCACATTGCCGGATCCCTCTCCTGCCTCACTGCAGAAGCCTCAGCCTTCTCCTGTCCCCACACAGCATCCCCAGTGCCCCACATGGCGAGCAGGGAGGGTAAGTGTGGCGTTTGTGTTTTCGGGGGTGATGATGCTCCCCATAGTGGTGCTGGGACAGCAGAGGACTGGTGATGGAGGGGCAGATGCAAAGGGAAGGGTTCCTGCTGTTACCACAGCAGCCATCAACCCTGGCCCAACATGAGGTGTCCAGAGATGTGCCAGGCATGGGATGATCCCGTGTGTCCCCTGCCTGTGGACACCTGTGCATTAGGGTGATGAGCAGGGGTACAGGGACTGGAGAGGTTTGTGGCAGAGCCTTAGGGGTCTTCAAGGGGCTGTATGGTTGTGGGTTTATTTTCAGCAAGCCCACCAGGACATGGGGACCCTACAGAGCTTGTGCTTCAGGGAGGGAGGTCTGGATTTACCTCAGAGTGGGGGATAGATCTGGTTGTTCACATGCATTTTACAACTCCACTTTCATGCGGTCATCTTGCACCCCGAGCATCTTCTGGCCATATCCTCATAGTCAGTTCCCTTGGTGCAAAGAGCAGCTCCCAGCTTCAGACTGGGACTTGTTCTCCCCGCTAAAGCCCAGCCATTCCTTATACCCATTTCTGCCCTCCAGCTTTCTGAGCACGAGCCTCCTCTCCTAGCCACCCTGCCCTGACCCAACACCTCTCCTCACCCTCTCGAAACAGCAGTTTAGACCCAAAGTCACCTGAGCCCAGTCAGGCACTGAAATAGCACCCAAAACACTGTCCCACGGTCTTACTTCCCCGGGATTGCCTACCGCACCATGGCCTCATTGCGCTGGGCCTCCGTCACCTCCGGGTCCAGTGTTCAGAAAAGCCTGGTCTTGCTTCCGCTGACATGACTGGGAGCTCAGGATGTCCTGCAGGGATTTGGAAATTAGCCCATCTCCTTCGCTGCCTAAACATCGCTCATGGGCTTGAAGGTGAAGCGGCAGCCTCAGGATTCAGCAGACTCTGTTAAAATCGGCCGATCAGCTCCCGGCAGGCGTGAGAAATACTGTGCAATTAGCCCGAGCATCCCGCAGAGCTGGCTGCGAGGGGTGGGAACAGCCCAGTTAAGGCCCAGCATCAGGGGGCTCTGCGTCATGGGCCGCTGGGACAGCCAGAACTTGGGAGCTGAGCAAAGCACCTCTGCAGATGCTTTTCCCCGAGAACAACATTTCGCTACTCCAGCTCCCTCTGCCTGAGCGCGTTCCCAAGGACAGCCCGGCACAGAGCAGCCGTCTGCCAGGCACAGCCCGTGCCGGCGGGGCTGCGGGGAGCATGGAGCCCGCAGAGCAGCACGACACATCAGCCTGGACCCTCAGGAATCCTGCCAGGATGGAACTGATCCCGGGGAGGCAGAGTTGGAGGGAGCAGACGTGTGACCTTCCTCCTCGTTGCCAGTGACGGTCTGCACAGAGTTTGCTCCTGACGCTGCCCGGCTCTGGCTGGGAGCAGTGAAGCAATTGCTGTTTCATTTTTACAAGGCATCTGCTGCTGATCTTGCCAGCCCCTGCACTCCTGCCCTTCTCCTTGAGGAGAACCAAAAGGATGGTGTGTCACCTGGATTTCTTGCTTGACTCTTTTAATGGTTTTTTTTCTTCTTCAAATGACTGCTGAGCAGAACCACTTTTGGTTTCTGGAATTAGATATTCTCTGACGTCTCCTGCAAACAAGTTGAGCTTCCCTCCAACTTTGCAAACAGAAAGGCAGAGGTAAAGCCTGTGAACCACCAGCCCCATCTATGTGGGGCTAGAGACGATGCAGAGTTGGTGCTGCTGTGGACTAAAGAGGGGGGTGTGGGCACAAGGAACAGGCCCCCTGGGAAAGGTGGCGTGAAGGTGCTTTATATCAGCATGGTTTATTCCTCCCCTCGTGTGGGAACAAGCTCTCCCCATTCATTTTAGCTTCATGCATGGAGGATTGCTCTTCAGTCGAGTGGTGAGGGTAGAGAGGATCTAAGCCAGATCTCCAAGGTGCCGAGATTTTGAGTCTCTATCCGACAAATGCCAGAGGAGAAGCCACAGAGGCACAGCACTGCTGCACCATGAGGGGACACAGCCCCAGCACCAGTGACAGCATCTTGCTCATCCACGTGTCACTTGGGTTTGTCCTGCACTTCCCCGGCTGCCTCCAAGAGTGCTGTACTTTTGGAAAGGCTCCCTGGAAACCTTTGTGTCCTCAGTTTCCCCTGGGGAGCTAGCTGTCTGCCTCACACGGGAAGGTTGGCAGGGTGGAAGCAAACAGTGGCTTGCCCCAGGCCAGGAGACACATACGTGTCTTCTCAGGAGGCTCTAGACCACAGCTCCTGCTTGCAAAACACTGCGAGATGCGTGGGCAGGAAAAAGGCTCCCAGGAACAAGAAAACCCCCAGCTACCCTCCATCCCCCGCACACACAGGACAAAGCAGCTCCCTAGGAAGAAAGCACAAAAAGGCCTGAAAATCGTGAAGTCCCATCGTGTCGTTCCTGCCCTGGGTCCCTTGGCACACTGCACCCTGCAGTGGCAGGGACCTGGGCACCCAGCAGCACGGACTGAGCCTCGCTCCCTGCCCCGGCACAGCTGGGCTGGGTTTGCTTTGCACAGCCCTGCTGTCCCCAGCCCCTGGCCTGTTTTCTCCTGGGGGCGCTGAGTGTGGTGACCTCTCGCCGGGTGCAGGGGCCGTTATCAATAACAGGAAACGAACTTGTCAGGAGGGGCAGGAGGGAGAGAGAGAGACCCAGAAAGAAAGGAAGCGGTTAGAAAATAGTCACTTCCATTTTTGCTGTGAGAGAGCCTGCACCCACACGCCGCTGGGCTCGGGGGAAGCAGCACTGGCTTTCTGCAGGCTTATCTGGTCTGGGATCAGCAGTGAGTTTTTCATGAAGAGTGCACAGATCGTCTCCTAGCCTGTGATAACAGCTAGAAAGAAGATAGTAAACCAGGGATGGTTAAAAATAGCCCACTCTCAGTCAACGTCCGGTGCAGAAATAGGTGCAGCGAGTCAAAGAGATGCTGAGTTTGCCACTCCACAGGGGCTAAGTTTCTTAACTTCGCTAACACAGGCTAAGTTTCTTAACTTCGCTAAAAACAGCCCATACACGTGACGCTGACTGTACCATCTGGCCCCAGCACAGGATGGACCTGTGGATGCAGGTACCTGGGACCAAAGGGCCTCGCTGCTGCATGGCACAGGCCAGGGAGGATGTGCCAGCAGCTTCTGCATGGAGTCTTGGAGGTGGGGACGAGCTGGGGTTGTCTGAAAGGCCAGTGGGACAGGATGAAGCCAGCCCAAGAGCTCGGCTCCTCCGGTTCCTGGCTCCTGGGGTATCGGCTGCTGCTGCTGGACAGGAGGCATCTCTTCTCCGTGCAGATACTTGCGTAACTCACCCTGGTGGCCTCTTCCTCTTTTCTTGGGCAAACTGTAGAGCTGAGGCCTGTCAGATCTTTTAATGAAAGCCATGTTTTCCAGAGCTTTCCATGCTGTTTGCCTGCACTCTATTAAAGTATCTTTTTAAGGTCAGAGAGCTTAAAGCTTTGCTACCCCCTGCAAATGTGAATCCGCTGCCCTATCTCTATTACACAGCACCCGGCAAGATTCCCCCTTGAGCACAGAGAGAGATTCAGCTTCCTCGCCCAGGATCCCACTGAGACAATCCTGTCTCAGCACAGCAGGGCATGTCCTACAGACAGGACTTGCACCCAGGCAGCCAGGAGCATGTGAGATGCAGTGCATGTCCAGGTGAGACAAATTCTTTAAATTCAAGTCCTCGATCCTGTAGTTTGGCACTATGCTGCCAGCATCCATTGCCTGGTTGAAAATGCATTCACCTGCTCCCGAGGAAGGTTCTGGAGCTGTGGTGCATCTTGCAAGAGCCAGGTCCTACCTCCGCAGCCTGTGGAGAATCTCACCATAGATGTGCTGAGGCAGCCAGAGGGCAGCAATGCAGAGAGGACGGGGATCTGCACCGTGTGGCTCCTCCAGCACGCAGCGCCGGAGTACGGGGGCCTGTCCACTCTTGAGAGTTGTTTTGGATAATGCTTTCTGGCCTCAGAAAATCAGGAAGCCGCCACGTTGGGCCGTGCATTGCTCCTGCTGAGCGATGCCTCCTGAGTCCCCTTGGTCTCGCTGCAGCTGTGCAGCCTTGGGTCTGAGCCACAGGAGCTCACACCACACAAGGTCTGTTTTATGCCAGCTCCGGGTATGAGAAATATTCCTGTCTGCTCACTGCGGGGAAGACATGGCACTGGAAGCCACAAATGCCCCAGATCTGAAGGAAAAGCTAAGAAACTGCAAGCTTCTTAGTTTTTTTTTTCTTCTGCTGTTTGGGCCAAGGGGCGTCCCCGTATGCTCTGGGGCAGGGGACACCTTTCCTGCCAGCAAGTGCAGGTAGCAGAGGATGGAGCCATGGGGCTTTCAGCAGGAGGGTAAATCAAGGCAGCAGCTGGTGGCACCAGAGCCCCTGATGCAGCACAGGCATTGGGCTTTTTGCCCGTGAAAGCCTTGCCTTGCCAGCGCTGGATGAGCTGCAGCAGCCCTCTCCATTGCCCAGGGCTGCCAAACGCCCTCCCCTGCTCACACCCAATGTGGGCATGGGATTAAGCCATGGGGCTGGCATCAAGGCAGCATTTGCAGTAACCCTGAATAAGGGCCTGGGTCTGCCACCACGGGGGAGAGCAGCAGGTCATGGCTGTGGTGCCTGGTGGGCAGGTCACGGCTCAATGCAGGTCACTGCTCCACCAGCCCATCCTTCTCCAACCATGCCTCACCTCTGGTTCATGGGGGACATTGCACCCTGTTAACAAGGGCTGCTGCGCTGTGTGTGCATTTTGGGAAGGTCTGAGCCCCTCTGTAATGCAGAGCCTGCATGTGGTGCTGTGCCCAGGTCTGTGATAGCAGGATAGGGCAGGAGGGATCGGTGCTGCTGGCGAGTTGTGGGGAGGATGGGGAAGCTCTAGCTGGAGAGAGCTGGGTCTGCGGAGTGCTGTGCAAAGCCAGCGAGCTCTGCTCTCGGCTGGGGCAGGTCACCCCTGCCCTGATGTGCCACCAGCCTGCCTGGCAGCATGACTCCCACTTGGTGGGCATCACCCCTGCCAGGGGCCATCTTCGCCTTCTCTCTCAGATCTGTCTGCCCCTCTTTTGTGGGTCTCCTGAACCTCTACCCAGATGTGAGAGTTACCAGCAAGGCCACCTCAGCTGGGCTTTGGGGTGGCTACACTTTGGGGAGCTGGAGTCCAGCTGGGGGGACCCTGGGGAGCTCGAGTGCAGCACTCTGCGGGCACGTGCCAGGCAGCGCCTGCTGCCTGTTCCTGCCGGGGAGGAGATGCTGTGCTGGGCCACATCCCACAGTGCTGGCTGGTCCTGGGCCCACGGGTGCTGACAGGAGTCCCTGTGGCTGCCTATTTCTCCATTCCTGCAAGGGCCTGGTTTATGTTTCTGTCATGGTCAGGAGCAGCCGAGCATGTAAGGATCCAGGATGGACCCTGAAGAGGTCCAGATGGGTCCTGTCTTCCATGAGGAGCCAGGACTGATTCAAGCAGTGACAGCCGCCCTGTGTGTCCACATCCTCTCTGCCTGCCTCTTCTCCGTGGGTCAGACAGTGCCCAGGGGCTGACACTTACAGGCTTTCAGGGAAGACTCTGCCGACAGACTCTGTGTAATAACACCCAGCAAAGGAGGGGAACGATGATGTTTGTCAACTGAGAAAGTGCTTGTGTGTTTCCTGGAGACCTGCTGGGATGGTCCCACCACCCCTGCTCCTGGCACCGTCTAGGACAGAAGGGAGGTCAGCGACAGGCAGGGGAAGAAGCGGGAGGAGCTGGGCAGGGGGCTTTGTGCTGGGGCAGAGCAGCAGGAGGGGGTGCTGGGTGGGAGCACCTGCAGTCCGGGTGACCTGACCTGTGCGTGCTGCTGCAGACCGGCTCTGGGGGAGAAAGGGTGGACCCAAGGCTGGAACAGCACCAAAATTGTAGAGAGCTCTGCTCAGGACCCCAACACACAGCTGGGGGGGGCAGAGCCTGGTCTGACAGGAGCAGGGGTGATGGATATGGAGACATGCGCTCCGCGCTCCTAGGAAATACAGCGGTGGTGTGCCCTTGCCCCCTGCCCGCAGCACCACTGAGCCACCCCTGCTCACAGCAGAGCCGTTTGAGCCACACTGAGCCCAGGAGCTCCGCGCTCCCCACGCAGGGCTGAGTGGGTGGCCGCGCAGTTTGTCAGGCCATGGAAAGCTGTCCATAAGAAATACCAGCGAGGCTGTGTAAACAAACAAGCAGAATCCAGCCTGTTTTGAGCTAGGTAAGACCACAGGTTCATGGATGCTTTCAGCCCAGAGGGGAAGAGAATAATGCTGTCTCCTGCTGCAGGTCTCCAGGAAAAGGTCACAGCTGGTCCTAGAGCCAATCTTTTTGTGACCCCTGTCTTTGCCAGATGTCAAGCAGCAGGAATTGCCTCCCCGGCGAGGGTCTGCTCTGGGACTAGGCTCTGTGCGGACAAGTCCTCTGCCCCAGTGGTGCTGGAAGAACTGCTTAGAAAACAGGAAACCACTTGACCAGGAAAAAGCAGTGAACCATTCCCTTATTCTGCAATGTTTGTTGTTTTAGGCTCTCCCAGCCAAGTGGCTCGAGCTGAACAGCAGCCTGGCTGATCCCCCCGAGCCTTGAGGCAGTCCCTGCCGGACGCCACAGCCAGCCCAGCCCAGCTACACCACCCACGGGGAGAAGCAGGACAGCATGGCTTTGCAGCCCAGATGCCAAACTCACTGCTAATGACAGCCCAGGGAGAGGTGAGGAGGCTCGGAAAAGCTTGACGCGTCCCCATTACCAGCCTGCGCCTGCTCTCCCTCCCTGCCTCCCTCCCCTCCAGCAGCAGAGCACCTCTGCTTCCCGGTGCATGGACAGTAAACTGAGGCAGGGCAGGTGTGTCCCAGCTCACAGGTGAAAACACCTTCTGCCAGTTCTTTGGGTAGGGACCAGCTCTCCACATCTGGCATCTGGTAAGGTCTGCAAGCCCCACAGACCCTATGTGTCCCCAAACCCTCAAGCCAGGATGCTCAACTCCATGGACATTTCACTGGGAACCCCCGACAGGCACGGCTGAGCTCTGTGTCAGTCTGCAAGACCCAAAGAATTGTCCCACCATCCCAAGTCAAGCAGCAGAGGCTGTGGCTGAAGGGACAGACACTTCCCAGGGATCTGGAGCAAAACTGTCAGCAGGCAATGGTGGAGGGGGCTGATCCTCCATCCCTCTGCAACTGCCTCACCCCTGCTCCAGAATTACAGCACCCGCCTGGTCAGGCCAAGCTTGTGCCAGCAAAACCTTTAGCAATCACCAGATGTGAGACCCGCACCTGTGGCCAAAATATGTCCCAAGAAGCAGCTTGCACTGCTGTGGGTGAATGCCGCCTATGGCAGCACCCAAGGGAGCAGCCAAACGTCCCAGCCCCAGACGTGCGTCAGCCTGGGGAGGGTGGTCTCCTGGGGGGCTGCAGCTGAGCTGGGGGGAGCAGAGCTGAGGTGGGGGTCCTCCAGCTGCTCCTGTGAAGAAGCAGACCTGCCTTCTTTAGGGGGCTGGACGCAGAAAGCAGCAGGCGCCACTGACAGCCAAAGAGACAGGCTTGTGTTGTGTTTGGCTCCGGGTGCTGCAGGAGGTGCCAGGGAGAAGCCGAGGAGCCGCAGAAGCAGGAGCTGCCAGGGCTGCAGCCGTGCTGTGGGGAGGGGAGTACCCTGGGTGCCACACTGCAGTGCCCCGGGACCACCACGGGGCGAGGAGAGCTATGGGCAGGTGTTGATCCCTCTGCTGAGGGCTTTGCCCTTGCACAGCTCCATCCTGCACCCGTCCTCACGCCCTGGTGCCCTCCAAGGTGTCACAGCTACAGGGATGCCTGCCAAAAGCCTCAGTTGGCGTGGGCTGCCAGGGTCCAGCGCTTGTGGGACAAACTGGCCGGTGGCACGGTGTGGCGGTGGCCTTGGCATTGGCGCAGGCAGCGGTCTGGTGTGCTCACAGGGGACGTGCGAGAGGGAAAGCTGCCAGGCAGCAAGACGGGACAATGCCCTGCTCGCCTTCGCCCGGGGCTGGCAGGCAGGCCTCCTGCTGGGGGGCATGGGAGGATGGGCCAGCCCTGTGTTTACTCCTCCAAAAAAAGAGACCTTCCTCCTGAAAACAAAACCTTTTGTGTGCAAATGCAGCCGTCTGGCAGGTTTGTTTTTATACAGGAAACTTTGAAGCAGAGGGCCAGGGCTGGTTTCATTTTGAGGTGAGTTTTTCAGTTCATGGCAGTGTTTGGAAACTGAGCCGCTTTCCCAAGCTTGGCGGCTGTGCTTTCACGTAGCTGCTGAGCATGGCAGCCGTGCCCAGCCTCCTCCTCTCCCTGCCGCGCAGGCAGGCTGGTTCGGAGGGAGCTGGCATCGCCTTCCCTCTGCCTCTTCTCCGCAGAGAGCTTTTCCCAGCCAAGGCAGCTGGGGGGGGAGAAGGCGCCGACAGGGCCGGGTGCCTGTGGTGGTGGGAAGGCTGAACGCCCTGAGCGGCACTGAGACATCTGTGACCCTCCTGGGAATGGAAAGGGTCAGATGCAGAAGTCCCCCTGCCACGCACTGCGGAGCAGATGCGGGAGCCTGCTGTTCCCACGATGGGCTAAGCCAGGCTAATCCTGCCAGCATCTTGTGAGGAGACCAGAAACATGAGCTTCAGGCCTCGTTTTCAGTTGAGACTGCAGGAGACAGGAGTTCTCATGCTCACTGCTGTGGCTCTTGCACATCCTCCTGCCGTCAAGAAGGGAGAGGAGATGCCTTGGGACCTGCTCCCATGGTCCCAGCTGTCCTCCAAACCCACTGGGAAGACCCTTCTACTTGCCCCCAGGGACCGGCTGGCCACCCGTTCACCAGGGTGAGGATAAGTGCCATCCTGGACAAGCTCTTGGAATGCTCTGCACCTCCTGAGCCAATTCAGGAGCTCCTCTCCATCTCCTCCATGCTGTGGGACTGAGAGGGACCAGGATGCTCTCACTCCCAGGTGGTGGCTAGTCTGATGGGGCCCAGGGCAGCAAAGCCTTTAGCAATCACAGCCCACAGACACCTTCACAGCTGGAGCGTGGATCTGGGTGTCTGCGCTGGCTCCATCACAGCCTTGGGGCCCTCCCTGCTCCCTTTGCAACAGCAGCATGAAGGGATGCTCACCACCTCCAAGGGTCCCATCAGAGGGTGCCCTCAGCACCTGAGCTGGCCCCGCAGCACATGGTGCAAACCCAGGCAAGGTGCAGGGAGGTGTGAGCCATGCCCAGCCACCATCATGTCTCCCACCCTCCCTGGTGCGCAGACCCCTGCCCTCACGGGACCGCAGGAGACATCTCCGTCCAGCTGATCCCTCCTCCCTGGCATCCTGCGGCTGAGACGCTGGGCGAGCCCAGGCAGGCCTTCCCCCGGGACCAGCCCAGACTTGAGCGTCAGGGCTGTGCACAAGCAGGAGTAAACGGCAAGTGTGAGCGCGCCAAGTTGACACTGCACGCGCCAGGCTCGCGGGGACGGGCTGTGGACCATGCTGGGGATGCCCACCAGGAGAGGTACTGGTCCTACTCCCTCTCTCTTCCTAGATGCACGGTCGAAGCCGGGATGCATGCAGTGGGGAAAGGAGCACGGTCTCTCCTGTGCTCTGGTACGGTGCGGGCAAGCCCCATCCCACGGCGCCAGGGCGGGTGGCAGGGGATGGGCAGCCTCTCTGCAGGGCTGTGCCTGCTGAGGGGGAACCTCGTGCCTGGGGTCTCCAGCATGATGAGGTGTGGACGGGCACCGGGAGCTGCTTCGTGGCTATTTCTTGGCTCCATGAGCGTGGCATCCTGGTGGCCCCAGGCATCTTTGGTGTCAGCCTGTGCAGGCACCACATCCCAGGGTGGGCGTAAGAGCCCCGCAGGGCTCCGCAGGCTGTTGGCGATGGGCTGAGGGATTTTGGGGGGCCATCCAGGCGCTGCCCTAGCACTGCTTGCAGTAGGTATGGGGCAGGCACTCTGCAGGCTGCTATCAGCCCTCCCCACCTGGTGCCTCTTGCCAGGGGAAGGGGACTCCTGAGCCTGCTCAGGCCCAGGGGCGGCTCCCGCACCCCGGGGGGGGCAGAGCAAGTTTGCCCGGCTCTGCCTGCTCTGGGCGTGCTCTGAGTCACCCGCAGCCTGGCTCTTCCCAGCTCTGCACCCGCAGGCATCCCAGCTCTGCTGCCAAGCAGGAGGGAGTGCAGAGCATCACCAGAGTATGGGTGTCACTTTTGCACCTCCCGGCTGTCCTGCAGCCTGGCCAGCTCTGGGCACAGCTCTGCCCTGCAGAAGGGATGATGTCCCCCCTCCCCTCCCTGCAAAATGGGAAGAGCTCCAAGGTTTGAAGGCACCAGGCAGGAGGCAGGCAGCAGTGCTGGCAGGGCTCCATGTAGAAATGATTAAACACTTGCAACTGACGGGGTTGAAGGAAGAGCATCCCAGTGCTCTAGGGTTTAGGGTTGGAGAATGGTGGCGTGTGAACCTTGCAAAGAGAGAGGTCCCAGCGGCACCTGCATCATCCGCAGGCTCTACCCTGGGAACAGCCTGTTTCCCTTGTTCCTCCCTCGCAGCCTCAGGCAGGGCTCGGCACCCCAGAGGTGACAGAGAGGAAAAATTGTGGCCTGGGGCAGCTCAGAGTGCTGGTGGGCACAAGAAGAGACAGGGACCAGAGGGACAAGGACCAGACAAACGCTGCTGCAGGACAGGAGCCCCAGAGCTGCTCCCAACCCAATCCCAGTGGCACTAGTGCCCCATATCACGCATCCCCTGGGCACCATGTTGTTACATACTGGATGCAAGGGTTCCTGCCCAGGGAGGGACAGCAGAGCTCCCACGGGGACAGAAGGGCTGCACGTCCTGCCATGCGTACAGGCTTCTCGGTGCAGTGACAGCATCACTCATGGCATAGTGTCCTCTCTGGGTGGCAGGCTGAGTCCCTCGGGGAGTGGCAGCATCCTTGCCTGCACGCTGTCCCCTGGCAGCGGTGTGCAGGGACCCTGCCAGGCCCTGCCCATGCCCAGCCTTGGGAGCGTTGCCCACTGGCTGTCACCACACTGGGACCCTGTGACACTGGGGATGCTCAGGTGTCGCAGGCACACACTCTGCTGCCCACCCTGCTCAAACTCACCCCAGCTGGTGCTTCCCGGAGGGGGGTCCCTACTTCCCCCAGGTGTGGAGGACCATGCTTAGGTCTAGGAGATGCCTCAGCAGGGACAAGCCCTGTGCCACCAGCTCCATGCTCAGGGCACCTGGAGTAAAGGACAGTGCATGGAGTACAAAGGCAAACTGTGAGTGGACTCTGCTCTGGTCTGAGGTTGGCACTGCCCTGGAGCCTTTGCCAGACCAGGCCTTTGCTGCTGCGCTGTGGCTACTGTCCCTCAGCATAAGCAAGACCTGACACCACAGTGATGGGCACGCTGTCAGAGGTCCCCTTTCCCATCTCTGTTCCAGACTGCATGATCCCACTGGGGTCCGGGGCAAGGACAATCTCCCAGCCCGAGGCTCTGCCCCTTGCAGGAGGCGGTGGTTTGGCTGCACAGACCCCGCGGTCCCAGCCCAGATCTGTCCAGCATAGCTTTCTAATGCTCATGGTTGGCAGGGCATCCCCCATCCCCCTGCTCCCTGCGGTAGCCTTTGCTGCTTCACGGAAAATGTGATGACTCGGCAGCCCCTGAGTTTCCAGGCCTGGTTCCAGCTGCTGGGTGGAGAGACCTTCTGCAGTTTTTTTTGGGTCTGGCACAGCCAAAGGCTTCACTGTCGGGGGGACCAAAGGGGAGATCTGGCATCCCCAGATGAAGGCAGCCTCTCTCTCTGTCCTTACCTGTGGTGGCATGGTGTCACCAGGGTGGCTGTGGGGAGGGAAGCGCTGGCACGTATCGAGCAGCTTCTTCTGTCCAGTATGGGAGGCTGCTGGGCCCCGTGGCGCCAGGGACAGGGTCTGGGTTTCACTTTCACCAGCACTTTGGGCTGTTTCCAACACAGGCACAGCCCAAACTCCCTGAGCTCAGGGAGCAAAACTGCCTGGTTGCCTGGTTTAAATCAGTGGGGCTGGTATGGATGTGTCCCCACGGCCAGTGGAGTGCCCGCTCTGCGGGCCCTGTAACTGGCCACCAGCAGCATGTGGAGGCTGGGAGAGCTGCTGGACACATCCGGGTCCGTGCACAGAGGTCAGTCCCATCCTGGTGGGCATCAAGGCATGGTGGTGAGACATCTCCCTAGCCCATCCTCATGCTGGGCAGGGGGGTCACCTCTCCTCCTGGATAGCGAGGTGTAGGGCAGAGACACAGCAAGGCAGTGGGCTCCGGGGGAATGGAGACACTGTGCTCCAGGAGTCCCTGCTTGGCTCCCCAGCCCAAAGACCAGGGAGGGCGGGACAGACCCTTTGGTCCTTGGGCAAGCCAATGCCCAGAGCTGTACCCACACAAAGGGCCGTGGTAGCAGCAGTTGTTTTCCAACAAGTTCCTGAGATGCCACATCCCGTTTACCTCCCTTGCATCTCCACCCCACTGAACTGGTGTGGCTGGAGATGGAGATGACCAGCTTTGCAGAGAGGCTGGTGGCAAGAGCGTTGGGGCTGCAGGCAGGCAGGTGTAGCGAGTGCGTGCGGGCTCAGCTTGCTCCCCCACTGGGCAGGGCAGATTCAGCCCAGCTGGAGTTTCCCAGGACTCCAGCGAGTGGGTTTGTCCTCTTGCTGGCCTGGAGCTTCTCTTTGGTGTGCTTTGAAGATAGAAGAGCCCCACCTTGACTCTGTAGCCTGGGAAAATCTGCCTGTGCCACAGCAGGGGACACTGCCTCCTGTCACCTGCCTCAGACAGTGGGGGATGCAAAATCTCTTCCCAGGGTTTTCCTTGATAACCAAGGGTCCCTCCTGCTTCATCCCCCTGGATCACAATTCCCAGCCCACCAAGGCCCTCCATTCTCACCTCTGACCCCTGCTTCATCAGCCAGGAGCTCCTCCAATTCAGCTCTATCCTCACCTGTAACCCTCCTGGGGACACCACACGGTCCCAGCTGCCCCCAGCCTCCTCTGCCTCTACCCCAGCCATCCTCACTCTCCAGGCTGCTCACGGCAGCAAACAGCCCCATGCTCCCCATCCAACACGGGGTCACCTCTCCTTGTGCTGCTGTGGCAGGGTGCATTGCCTGACAGCCTGCACCTCACCACGGACCCACATGGGGACATCCACCCAAAGCCTCTCTGCAAACTCGTTTGGGGGCCAGCCCACTGTATCTACCCAGATCCCACCCGGGGCCCCCAGGTGAACCTGGCAAGCCCTCACTGCAGCAGGGAGCTCCAGCCTCCTCCCAGCTGGCTGCAGCCGCCCAGCTCTGGCAAGGGGCCTTTTAAAACAGTCCCCAGCGCGCTGGAGATGGCAGCAGCCAGCCCCAAACCTCCCTCTGCCTCAGCTCATGGAGGGGGACTCCCTCCCCAACCATCTAAGTGGCTGGAGGATGTCACCAGCAGTATCCGTGAGCACCCACCTTGTGCTCCAGTGGGGGATGGCCAGTCCCCGGTCACGCTGATGTCCAGCAGCAGGGATGGCTGTCCCCAGCTGTCTGTGGCACTGTTGATGGCTCATCCCCATCAACCCCAGGTGCTGGTGGACCTCAGTCCCAAACGCCTATCGCTGCGTCCGTAAGAGCCAGAGCTTTTACCCCAGGCCTCCATCACTTGAGCAGATGCACTGCTTGCATTTTTGACCTTCAGGCCTCTCCAGAGTTGCCGGTATTAAGGACTAAAAAACTTGCCTGTGCTAGAGCCAAGATGTTGCCTTCTGCTCCCACCCCTATCCCTATGTCCAGGGTGCAGGGGGAGGTCAGGTCTGGGGCCAGAGGACCTCCAGTTTTTGAGCTGTGCCTCTCTGCTGCAGGGACACCCGAGTCGTTAACAGGGGAGATGAAGGTGACACATAAGCCCTCACTGCTGGGCTGAGCAGCAGGGCCAGGGCTCCTTTACCCTCAGCCCACTCCAGGCAGGGGACTGGGCCTCTGCAGAGACGTGACTGTGACCACGGACCAAGACTCCTGGCACCAGTCCCATTTGGCCAGGACCTGGGGAATTAGCTGTCCCCTGTGCAAAGGGAAGGGGACTCAAGTGCTCTGTCCCCTTTCTCAGCTGGGTGGCTGTCAGGAGGTTTGGGGGTGGACTTGGGGTTGGAGATGGGTCCTAGACTTGGGCCCTTGTGTCTCCCTCTCTTCTCAGTTACGTGCAGCGTCTGGGGCTTTCCCTTGTCTTTGCCCAGGCACTGGGGGCTGATCTGACTGTCACAGGTCCCACCTGACAAACCTCTGAGTTTTGAGGGGAGGGAATCTGCTGTCTTGAGGCCGGCTGGGGGATGTGTCCCACCCTGACAGCTCGGTGGCTCACAGCAATAAGCAGAGCTTGAATAGCCCCCGTTGGTGGCCGTGCTGGCTACTGTGACAGACTCCCATGGCCACACAGGCTGCGCTGGCTTCCAGGGTAGATGCATCACTGAACCTCTTCCAGCACTGTCCCAGATCTCCAGCGCTGATGTGAAGCCAATGGCATCTCCGCTCTGAATCAGAGCTGGCATCCCGCCACACATTGCACAGACACAGCACAGCACCACGTACAGCTGGGGGGGCACGGCGTGCTCCCCATGGCAGCACCGCAGAGTACAGTCCCCACAACCCACAAACAGACAGGGACCCAGCCAACCCCCCAAACAGGCGAAGCACGGTCCAGGCATCTTTGTGCCGGTGGCATGCGGCACACAGGGACCTCTCACAATGTGCAAACCCCCCCAGCTCCAAGCTGCCTGGGCATCGCACAGGGGCACACGGCTCCCTGCACACCCAGCACGGCCAAACCTCCCGCTCCCCATCAGCGCCCCCCGCAGAAACCCCTGCGTGCGGAGCGGAGCGAGCCGGGCACGGAGCCGCAACCACCCGGCGCCCGGGTCCACGCTCCCGCCCATGCTCCCTCCAGCATCCGCGCCCAGCCGCGGGGGCTGCGGGGGCCGCGGGGACTGCGGGGGCTGCGGGGGCCTCGGGGACTGCGGGGGCCGCGGGGACTGCGGGGCGCCGGCCCTGCCCTCGCTGGGGGCTGGGTTGGGCGCTCCCTTCCAGCTCAGAGCCGCCATCCGTCCTATCCTGTCTCCTCCCCTCTCCTCCCCTCTCAGCACCAGCTCCCACAACTCCGCAGAACTCCTCCCGATGGCCAGACCGGGCTCCGGCCGTGCGGAGACCCAGGCACAGCCGGAGTCCCCCCCCGCCGAGCCCCCCGGCAGCAGCTTTCTGCCCGCAGCAGGCACACGCTGACACGGGGAGAGCCGCGGGGTCCCCGCAGAGGGACACGGCGCCGCGGGAACAATAGCAAATGCAGGCAGCGAGGGGCTCAGGCGCACGCCGGGCTCCCCCCGGCCCGGGGGCGCGCTCCGCTCCTGCCCGAGGACTGGGGGGGCTGCAGCGCGGGTCCCCGCTGATGTCATCCTGTCGCCCGCGCTCGGAAAGCATGCAGGGGGGCGACCGCCCGCTGCCACGGGAGAAAGGGCCGGCTGGGGACAGCCGCTGCTAAGAAGCTATTCCCCCCCCAACTTGTCATCCCTCTATTCTGCAGCCACCCCGGTCCCGATGAGACCTCCGCTGCTGCCGCTGCTGCTCGTCCTGTGCGTGCTGCGGCTCCTGGGAACCCTGGCAGAGGTAAGACCTTGTCTCTTCATCCCCCCCGTTTGTCCGTGCGGGCTCTTGGCTCCGAGCTCGCTGGCGGCAAGGGGCTTCGCGTAGTCCTACCCCGCTGAGGAATGACGGCATATTTCTGGGCTGCCTTTCCAGCCGTGCAGCTGCACCAGATTAGCGACGTTTGCAATTACGAGCTGGCTCTTTCCTCCGCTTCCCCCCGCCTGGCCATGCCCTCTCGCCCCGGCGCCTGGTATCGGAGCGTGTTACTGCTGCCATGGCTGCACGGCTCCTCGCCCCAGGAATTGGCTGGCTGACGTTCCCAGGGATCCAGAGCCCCTTCGCTCCCCACCGCATGCACGCTCCCCGAAGCACCGCAGTCAGTGGGGGAGCCAGAAATGAGTCAGCCAGCAGATCCAAGGGGGAAATAACTAGAGAAAGATGATTGCTCCTCTGTGGCTTGTTGCGGGACAGGGAGTGGGCAGAGACACTTCCTTTAATGTGGAGGGAACTAGCCTCAACCTAAGCAGGGCACACCCTGCTCGCGAGCAGACTGTGGGGAGACGGGCATCCCGCGAGCGTGCTCAGCACCCGCTGCGGTGGGGAGGGTGCTCGATGCTCTGAAGCTCCCAGGCCAAGCCCTCGCTTTGCTGCCTGTGGGGGATGGCAGGAGGCTGGACTGAGGTCTGGGGTCTCTCCATCCTCCCCCGCCATGATCGTGGGAAGCAGGGGAGCCTGTAGAGGTTGCCAGGGCCTGTCTGGAACTCCCTCCCTTCTTCCCTGTATCTTCACCTTGTGCCCTGGCTGTTTTGGTGGGATGTCCTCCCCTGTGGGCATGGCTCCGTATTGGTCTGCTGTCCCACGACCCACACAAGAGGCCAGGGTAGCCCACAAGCTGCATCTGCTGAGTCTGTCTCCCTGCCTTGGCGAGGGGAGGGCGACATGGACAGTGACCTGGGCTCTCCTGGGAAAAGGGGTCACAGTCCCCAGAGGGTCACGGTCCCAGATGCCATAGGCGTTGATCTCAGCTCAGACCAGCGCACCTTGGCCATCTCTCACTTGACACCTTCAATCCCCCAGGGTGAGGGATGCAACCAGACAGCACGGGCAGGGTTGGAGGGACAGGATGCACCCAGTGATAGAGGTAAGTCTAAGAAACTTAGATCCCCAGCTGCAGAGGGTGATCTTTGTTCCCAGGAGCAGTGAGATGAGCGGATGTGCTGCACCAGGACACTCAAGAGTTAAGAGTAGTTTTGTAAATACTCTGTTTAGACTTACCAGAAGATGCAAGTCATGGCCAGGGAAGGGCAGAGATTCAGTCCCATCCGCCTCCAGCAACCAGCCTTATGGCGGGCAGTGTGAGAGATGGACAAGGCTCCAAGCTCTCTCCTTCCCATGGAGTGTCAAGTGGGCTCAGCAGCAGCACAGCATGAGCCCTGCACGGAGCGCCTGCAGTTGGCTGGGCAGGATGGTGCTCCATGGGGCAGCCCCATGGCTGCGCAAAGCCGCACTTGCCCTGCAGCCAGCAAGCACTGCTGTGTGCTTGCAGCCGGCGCTGGCCCGTGCCAGTGAAAACTCCCCTAGATGATCTGCAGGCACCAGTCAGGGCATGGGGTGTACCTGGATGTGGCTGGCTGTGATGTGGTTTGTGGAGCTTATCTATGGGGACTTGAGCAGTGTTGTGATCAGGGGCCTCAGGGCTGGGGAATGCCTCTGGCCCATTTTAGGTACTAGTACATTTGTACTGCAGAGGTGAAGAAGAAGATTGCAAAGTAACAGATGGAGGCAGGTGATGCAGTCTGTTGGAAACCTGAGAGAAGCAGACAAACATGGGTGGGGAACTCGTGCCTTCATGAGATAAGAAAGAGCCTGCAGTGAAATACCATCCCTGTTTGAACTCCACACAGGGCACAATCCCTCTGGCTCTCTCCAGGAGGAGATTAGCCATCCCCTATGCTCTGCGAGCTGCTGCGACTGGCTGTTGACAGCAAGGGGAGCCCAGGGCAGCTGGCCCAGGTGTAGACACCTGGCCCCTGGATGCCAAACTACATTCAGATAACCCTTCCTGAGCTGTCTTTTCCCAAATCTGCACTTGAACTGCTCAGGGGTGGCACTGAGAAGGCCTTCCCAAGGGGACTACATGATCCTCTTTGGTGGCAACATGACTTCCCCAATTTGCTTTGCACTCATCTGCTGAGTGAAGCTCTTGGCATGGCAGCAGGCTCCAAACAACAGCATGGCATGAAACGGAAGTTGCAGGAGGTTGTGAAACTGTCCTTTGTGGGAAGGCCACACGCAACACCTGAGCAGTCCCAAAGGTGGATCCCAAAGGTGCCCCTGCCCCTGGGGCTCGCCCCACACTGCTCCTGTTTTGCTGTGTAAAGGCAGCCCCCAGGCAGACCTCTGTGGCAATAGCTGTGCTTGTTTAAAGCTTTCGTGCCATGCCAGATCACATGTAAGCCTATTACAAGATGTTGCATGTCATAAATTTTAAGTGCTAATTATTACATAAATGTTTTATTAGCACTAGGGCTCCTCTGGTGTTTCCCAAAGGCTGAAGGCAGCAGAGAGCTCCATCATTCACAGCAAGGCTGGGGATGGGGAGCGTGTGACGATCTGCTGGTGGAGGCATGGGGAGGCAGAGATGGAGCCTGCAAGGGTCACGTTGCCAGCTTGCTCCCGACAGACAGGCTATGTCTGGCTCCTGTTTGTGTAGGTGGTTCCTGGGCAACTCTAAGGGCAGGGATTCAATAGCAGTTTTGGCCACTGACCCACCAATTAGGCCAAGCCCCATACGCCACATCCTTGTCCCCAGACGCTCTCCATCTGGATGCCACAGCACCGGCCCTGCAGCCGCAGCGTGCTGACCTTGCTGCTGCAGCAAGGCCACGGCAGGGACACACCTCAGCAGGGGGTTGTGCAAATCTGGCCCCACATTTCCTCCACACACGCAGTGTCCTGCTCTTCCCATGTCAACTCTGCACTGGGCAGGACAGGGGGAGTCAGTGCCTGGATCCCTCTGAAGCAGTCTTTACCCTCTCCTGCGTCAGAGCCCACACAGAGACAGAGACTCTTGCAGGGAGCGTAACGGCCCCACTGCCATATCTATCCTCCCTCACTGGCCATTGTCTTGCTTCTGCAAGGTGGACCTAGAGGCCTTTGACATCTTTTTGGGGGCTCAAGCCAACCAAGGTGGTGAGCAATGGGTTATATCCAGCCAGGGCAACTTTTCTGTTATAAACCCGGGCTGTCTGGACAAAGCATGTGATGACCTGAAGTCTTCTAGTCTTTCTCCAATGGAGGAGATGCTCTTTGTTTAGGTGCATCTCTTTCACATGATGCCTTTGACCCCAGTCCAAGGGATTTCTGATATTTCTTGTGTTTTCCAAAGGCTGTTCAAAGCCCTTGGGGTTGGGGGGCCTGACCGAAGCATGGCAGTGCCCATGGTGGTGACCTGTGCTAAGGTGTGCAGCAAGGCTGCGTGGGCTGGGGAGTCTGGCCCAGCAGGCTGGACACCCAGCAGCACCACGGCTCCCTGTTGAGGGTTTTGGCTTTGCCTCTGCAGGGACCCTCCTGAACCTCAGTGTGAGTGACCATGGCCGGTCGGACTCCCTCCTTCTGTCCTGGGATGAGCCAGAGGGGGGTGCCAAGGGATATTCGCTCGCTCTTTCCTCCCTGGGGTCCGGCACACCGTTGCAGAATGGATCTGCTGGACCCAACATCACCAGCTTCTGGTTCCATGGGCTGATCCCCGGCATGCACTATGAGATAGAGGTGACAGCCACGCTTGCCTGCATGGAGACCACCAGCCAGACAGTCACAGCACAGACAAGTAAGAGGTTCCCCAGGGACTGCAGAGTCAAAGGGTCTCAGTGCTCCTACCAACGATCACCCCACTGCTTTGGACAGTGCAAAGTACAGGTCTGTGCGGAGTCCCATGAGCTCTTAGGGAAGTTGGGCTTTTCCTCACTTCCACAAGGATTAGGCTCCTTCCCTGGTCCCTGGAGCCCCAGGGGTCATTCCCTCATCCATGTGGAGGGAGGGTCCTGTCCCTGCACCTTGCATGGGCTCATGCTATATCTTCTTCTGGAATAATATAGCTAATGATGTGGACTGCAGAGAGCTGAGGGGTGGAAAATGTCATGCCTGGAAGTCTAGAAAGAGCTACAAGGAAGTAGTAACTGCTTCATCATTTTGGCACATCTCTGTCAATCACTGGCTCACCCACCAAGCCTTGCTCTATGCCCTCCCTGGCTGATGCCAGGGACCAGGGGGAGGGGCAGGGCTGGTAAGCCCACAGCTCAGGTGAGGATGACAGCCCTTGCCTGCATCTCTCCAGAAGATCCTTGGGTAAATCAGCACAAGTGAAGGTGGAAACCTAGAAAAGGAGAGTTGAGCTGGAGGGAGGGGGTTGGCCAGCAGAAGGGATGGTGTCGATAGTGGTGGCTGCAGGGAGCAGGGGCTGGTGCTAATGGGAAGGCAGGAGGTAGGACCCGCAGGGCCAGCAGGAAGAGAGGACCTGGCAGCAGGTGAGCTCACAAGTAAGTGCTGATGGCTTCACCTGGTGTGCTGTCCCTGACCAAGCCTCTCAGCCCCAGTTCAGAGTGTCTGTGCAGAGACTGATCCAAAGGGGATGGTGCATCCCACACAACCCCTGGGAGACTGGTGGGCTGGCAGGGAGGTGATGGACCTGTGCTTGGGGTATTGGGTCCTGTGGAGCTGGCTGGCAGGACATCACTAGGTGAAGATACTGTCCCACCAGCTCTTGAGCAACCTGGCAGGTCAAGCATCCCCAGACAACCAGCCAACACTGTCTGTGCTATGTCCCATGCAGGTCCCTCACCCGTCCGCAACCTGAGCCTGAGCAGCGGTGGGAGCTCTGCCATGCTGCAGGCGTCCTGGGCACATGCCCACGGGCAGCGAGACAGCTACCACCTTGCCCTCTACCACAGCGACTCCCAGACGCTGGTGAGAAATGCGTCCATCCTGCCAAACGCCTCCACCTTCCTGTTTGACGGGTTGCTGGCTGGCAGCGAGTACGCCTTGAAGGTCAGCACGCTGGCTGGATCCAGTCAGGCGAGCACCAGTATCCACCAGTGGACAGGTGGGATTGATGGGTGCGCCTACCCAAGAGGGAAGGGATTTGGCAGGAGGGGTGCAGCACATGTGCTGGCTGGGCTGGCAGAGAGGGGGAGGAGGTCTCCAGGCTCAGGATGGGGAGTTCGCGTAGGATGGGTAACAACAGAATTTTTCGCTGTCAGCCCAGTGTGCTTGGCCATAGGGATGTCCTCGCACCTCAGTCCTGCCTTGCAAGACATGCAGCTTGGGTTTGGGTGCTCCATGTCCCCTTGGGAGAAGGGAAATCTGGGGATCTTGACAAAAGATCTTGGCTGGTGGGAGCTGCAGAAATGTTGCATTATCCAGGCTGCCACCCCCTCCGCCCTGCAGCCCAAAAGAGAGTGACGGTATGGAGGGACCTCAAGACCCCCTCAGTCTGCCTGGGAAGGGACATGGGAGAGAAATTCCTCAGCAGACCCTGCCAGACCTTGAGCCCTCATGCCAGCATAGAGACCAGTTGTGGGCATAGGAAATGCTGGGGAGAGAAGAAGGTCCTGGGAGCTCCAGCCTCAGTGCTGAACCTCGCTCCCTCCTGCTTTTCCCCTCAGCTCCCTCCATCCCCACCCAGCTGAGGCTCAGCCCGGGCTCCAGCACCAGCCTCATCGCCTCCTGGGCGGGCGCTGGGGGGGCCGCCTGGCTGCACTTCACGCTCCACAACCTCCTCACCCAGATGGTGGTCACCACCCTGTCAGCCAGGAGGGGCCTCACCAGCTACACCTTCCAGCATCTCCACCCCGGCACCCAGTACTGGTTGGGGCTGAGCGCCATGGCTGGGCCCTACACCATGGTGGGGCCCAATGCCACCGCTTGGACATGTGAGTATGATGGCCAGGGATGGGGGAGGACCTTTGTGGCCCTGGCTTTCTTGCTACCTCTGGTCCAGCCTCTGAATCCAAAGGTCTCCTGCCAGAGCCCTGGGTGCAGAGGGCAATTATTCTGCTTGGACCTGGATGAAAGCCACTCCAGAACCCAGCTCTGGGGCCAGTGAGTCCCCTGGACAGGTGAATTCCTAATGCCAGCCTGCTTCTCCATGGGGCACACTGGAATCAGCTTGTGACCTCTCCCTGAGGAGGAGAATGGAAGGGCAGCAGATACCACCGGTGTTCAGTGAATCTGGGGCTGGGCTCTCGCATGCCTCAGGTCTGTCCAAGGGCAGCAAAGAAAACAGGGGGCAAGGGGATAGAAGTTGGTTTGAACTGGAGATTCCTGGAGGGAAATGGAAATTTGGTCCCCTTTGATTGCTGTCAAGGATATATTTTGATAGCACCTGGTTTTGGTATCATCCTGGCGGATGTTCCTAATGTCCAGGGTGCTGTGCAAACACAACCAAGGAAGCTAGCATCTGGCAGGTCAAGAAATTGAGGTTACTGTCCCAGACCCCAGCTTGTTGCACCATTCAACCCAACTTCCTTCACCTTCTGGCCTCAGGCTGGCAATGGCCCTGAGAGCAGGTGACTTCCACCACCACAGTCCTGGTTTGCTGCCAACACCGTGTCCATGGCACTGTGAACAGTTCTGACCCCACACTTGCTCTCCCAGATGTTCCCAGGAAAGCCAGAGGGGAAATGGAGAGGGCAAGCCCAGCCTCCAGGACAGAGCAAGATTCATGCCAAATGCCAAGAAAGCATTGGCCTTTTCTAGTGAGGAGCAACAAATTATGGAGGTGCCAAGCTGCAAGCTCAGAGCTGTTGTGACCAGTGACTTGTCCTGGCCTGGGCAGAGACACTGGTCAGGCGCATGCTGGAAGGACCTGGGTGCCACCAGCTGATGAGTCTCCAGCTCTTTCCTGCTCCGCCTGCCAGTCCAGGAAGCTGGAGCCTGCTCACTGCTGACTCTGCAGCTGGGATTTTGGAAGGCCTCCACACCCCCATCTGGTTTGTTTCTGCTATGAAGCAAGTCTGACTCTATCCCTGCTGTTGCCGTCTGTGGCTCTGACCCACCCGACTGAACAAATGTCCCTGGTGCCAGACGCACGAGCCAGGGGCGTCCATCCAGGAGTTCAGTCCAGGCCAGTTCCTGGGAATATCAGCAAGCTCATGATGGGACACAAATAGAGAGGAGAGGGACTTTTAGGAATTTCCCTCCAGGGCTGCCAGCTTCGTCTAGGCTCTGCTAGATGAGGCATGGTTGTGCTGGGGAATGGAGACAGCATGCTCCATAAGGATGTCTAAGGCTGGATGTGACCCTGCAGATAAGGAAGCAGGGAATGAGGCTCAGGGGTGTATGGGGTCCAGAGCACACCATAACCCTGATGCACACAGGTCCCTTCTCTTCCCTTCCAGACCCTCTGAGCCCTAGCAATGTGACCCTGAGCCCTGCGGAGGAGCAGAACTCCTTGCAGGCTCGCTGGAGCACCCCAGCGGGAGAGAGGGACTTCTACCTGGTGACACTGCAGGAGGGAGAGGATGGTGTGCCAACGAGGAACATCTCTGTCGACGGAGATAACAGTCATGTCACCTTCCACGGGCTGAGTCCCGGGAAGCAATACTCTGTCCAGGTGACAGCAGTGGCTGGGCCTTACAGAGCATCAGCCCGCAGCACAGCAGCCTGGACACGTAAGCTGAAAGCCCGAGCATGCCCTTTCAAGGCCATTTCTGCCTCCTGACGGAGGGGTTGGTGTGGGGAGGAGGATTGCAGCAGGAGCAGAGATGGGGCTGCGCATTGTAGCGGCACCTGGTCTCAAGGGCAGGCTGTGGGTCAGAGCAGCAAAATGTGCTGCCCCACAGCTCCTCGTGATGGGGAGACTGGGAGGTCCTTGGCAGATCGGTGCAGGTAGTGTCAGGCACAAATCAAGACCAGATCCTACTCAGTAATCTTTGGACTCGGTGTTTGGCAGGCTTCAAGACAGCTTCCACTCCCTCTGCTCACCACAACTGGTTTGGTGGGTGGTGAAGCATCACCAGTTCCCCCCAGAGCAGCATCTCCCTGTGCCCAGTCCCTCCTGGGCAACTCGTAGAGCCGCAGTTGGTGCTCAGGCATCCACCCCAGAGCTGCCACCCTGAAGGGAAGGACTGGAGCCTTAAACGGCGTGGGGAGGCACTCACCCAGCCCCTGGTGCCAGGAGTGGTAAAAGGCTCCCTGGCTGCCCTTGTTTGGCAGGGATGGGGGGGGGGTACACTGCAAAGTGTCATGAGAGCAACCTGGCTGCCTAACGCTCAGTGACATGCACGATCCCATCCGTGTCCCTTGCAGAGCCGCTAGCACCATCTGCTGTGAGCCTGTCCAGCCAAGGGAGCCCCTACAGTCTACTGGCCAGCTGGGAGGAGGCAATGGGAGACGGCTACGTGCTGGCCCTCAGCCCCGTGGAGTACCCCATGAAGAACAGCTCACTGTTTAGAGGTGTCACCAACTTCACCTACGATGGCCTCCACCCTGGGACTCTCTACACCTTTGAGGTCAGCACCGTGGCTGGCCCCTACACATCCTCACCCCAGCGCATCACCAACTGGACATGTGAGTGCCAAACCCTCACCACAGCCAGCCCCAGGGTTCCCACTGAATCTTGCCCTTCTCTGTGATGCTGTGCCCCAGAGCATGTGATAGCATGGGTCTTCTGCAGCTTCATGCGATAAAAGGGCAGAAGGCTCAGGAGGAAAGCAGAGGTACTGTTGGATGTATCTGACCCTGGTCTGTGTCCCAGCCACCTGGCACAAGGGTCAGAAGAGCCCAGTGCTGTCCTCCTCCTCCCTGGGCCACCCTCCAGTGGCACTGTTCAGGCTGCATCTGCCCTGAACCACCACCCTGGTCCAGACTATCCCACTCACCATCTCCTCCAGCACCAGAGCAGTCCTCTCTTACCATGACCAGTCCCTGCCAAACTGGTGGGTGGGTGGCAGCAGTGGGGACGGTGGCCTCCTCAGACACCACAGGTGGCCAAAGCACCTGGAAGTGGGTTTTCCCAGGGAAGGGGCTCTAGCCCCAGCACATTTGGGGATGCACTTCTGCCAGATGACCCCAGTCTGGGTGCAGCTGTGACTCTAGACCTTTCCTTTCCTAGATCCTTTGCCCCTGGAGCAGCTGACCCTCAGCAATCAGGGCCACAGCACCTCTCTGCAAGCCTCCTGGAGAGCGGCTCCTGCTGGCAGCACCGGCTACACAGGCACCCTCTGGGAAACCAAGTCCCAGGAGCGGGTCAGGAACATGACTGTGGGGAGCAACTGGATGAATGTCACCTTTGAGGACCTGGTCCCTGGGCGGCAGTATACACTGGAGATGGCTGCTATGGCTGGACCTTACAGATCCCCTGTGCGATCAGCCACAGACTGGACGTGTGAGTGCGATACCCCAACCTCAGCCCTACTGCCACTTGCAGTCTTGGCCTGCCAACAAGAGCAGAAAGCTCACGGCATGGAAGCAAGGGAGAGTGTGGACCATGTATGGGGAGGAAGGAGAACCAGGGTCAGGGACACATAGACAGGCAAAGAGTGGAAGGACAACCAGGGCCACATTCAGCCAGGTTGGAAGTAAAAGGGTCTTCAGTGCAGGAGAAACCCATCACTGAATGGAAAACATATCCAAATGTCACCCAGCAGGAAAGGTGGAGACCCACTCCAAAGTTTGTTGCGGAGCAGAAGCTCAGGCTGTTCTGGGGTTCAATATGCCAAGGGCTGATTTCTGAGCCCACCAGGGACAGGCAGTGGAGGGTGCTCAGGACCAGCACGTGCAGGACCCCACTCCACACTGCAGCAGCTCCACCATGACTGCCTCTCACCGCTTGGATGTCTCTTCTCTCTCAGGTCCCCTGGCTCCAGCCGGCGTGACCCTGACCAATACCCGACGCCCACTGGGACTTGCTGCCTTCTGGGACAAGGCTGCTGGTGATGTGGACCAGTTCCACCTCCAGCTCTACAGCAAGAGCCATCCAGCACAGAGGAACATCTCAGTGGGGCCAGACACCCACAACTTCACATTCCTAGGGCTGTCCCCTGGCATTCAGTACTTCCTGAAGGTGACTGTCCTCGCTGGTCCATACAGATCCTCGTCACACTTTGCCACTGAGTGGACATGTGAGTGAGAAGTGTCCCCACCCTCCTGCAGGGATGGGGCATCCTGGCACTGTCTGCAAGACTGGCAGTGGCAGGGATGTGTCCGGGCAGGGGGAGGGCTCCAGTGAGACCTGCCCCTGAGAATCAGAGCATGTGTCATGAGTTAGGTGCTGTGTGCTGGTTTCTGGGCCCCAAAAGACCCTTTTCCCCAGCTCAGGCTTTCCCTGGTCAAGCTGAACCTTCTGCCTAGACCACTCATGATATCAAGTCCAGCCTGGGACTGGTGGGACAGGGGTGTGAGAGAGGAAGCTGAGAGACTAATATGGGCTTGCTGCTCCCTGTCTGTGCAGCAGAGCAGCCCGCTGGGGAGCTGAGTGCTCTCTTCTCAGTGCAGCACCTGCATGCTGGCAGTGCCTTGGATATGGACAGGCAACTTGCATTGTTGTCCCCCAGGACAACAGGGGAACTGGCAGTCAGTGGCTACCACTTCTCCTTTAGCCCTGTGCAGAGGTGCAGGCTGTGTCCTGGCTTCTCCAGTTGCCTTCCTCCACCATCTCATATCTCTCCATGCTGCATTTCCCCCTAGATCCGCTGTCTCTGGCTAATGTGAGTGTACAGCCTGGCCGCAGACCTCAGGAGCTACGTGTGAGCTGGGTGGAGTCAGGTGGTGGCAGAGACCACTTGGTACAGCTCTCAGTGGCTGAGTCCCTATCCATCATAAGGAATGTGTCTGTCCCCCGTGGAGTCACCCAGCTTGACCTGGAGGGGCTGGTGCCAGGGTCCCGATACCGTGTGGAGATCATTTCTCAGGCTGGGCCTCATCGCACCTCCTCTCAGACTGCCATCGGCTACACGGGTAGGAACACAGCTCCTCTGCACGCGTCCCCATCCCTGGTACCCAGCCTGGCTCTGACCTGGTGAGGGGCTGGGGACCAAGAGGGGGTCCCAGGGCTATGCTGCAGGAGGGCCCTGAGACCACATCCCTGCAACCTGGTGCCTGTCTCCTACTCAGGATGCTGGTGTCTTTTTGGGACCCTCACTGAGCCCAGCAGCTCACTGGGGCACACTGTGAGCTTCCCCAGCACTTAGGGACAAGGGGGTCTCAGGCCATGGTGATGCACCATTATCACCTGGGACACAGGGAGCAGATTTGAACTGGGAGCAACCTGCTGCTCTCAGCAGTCTTTAGACAGCATGTTAGATGCTCACAGTCCTGCAGCTCCCGGCTTCATTCCCAAACTAGAGTCAGTCCTGAGGATCCCAGCTTTGTCCCCTGTAACGCTGTTTCTCTCCTGCAGTCCCACTACCTCCTCTTTCCCTGTCGGCAAGCCCTGTCAGCGCTGCCTGGGCTCTGGCTGTGCACTGGGAGACCCCTCCTGGGCAGAGGGATGGATACCTGCTCAGTGTGCATGAGGAAGGTTCTTCTGCACCGGCAAGGAACCTGGAAGTAGGGAAAGACAGCACCAATGTCACCCTGGCACGGCTGGAACCAGGAACTTGCTACCTTGTTGAGATCTGGGCTGTAGCTGGACCCTACCTCTCCCTCCCCAAGAACATCACTGGGTGCACAGGTGAGCATCCATACCACCCATGGGTGAGTTGTTTACCTGGACTTTAGTAAGGCCTTTGATACGGTTTCCCACAGCATTCTCCTGGAGAAACTGGCTGCCCATGGCTTGGATGGGAGTACTCTTCACTGGGTTAAAAACTGGCTGGAGGGCCGGGCCCAGAGAGTGGTGGTGAATGGAGTTAAATCCAGTTGGCGGCCGGTCACGAGTGTCCCCCAGGGCTCGGTACTGGGGCCGGTTCTCTTTAACATCTTCATCAATGATCTGGGCAAGGGGATCGAGTGCACCCTCAGTAAGTTTGCAGATGACACCAAGTTGGGCGGGAGTTTGATCTGCTTGAGGGCAGAAAGGTCTTGCTGAGGGATCTGGACAGGCTGGATCGATGGGCTGGGACCAATGGGATGAGGTTCAACAAGGCCAAGTGCTGGGTCCTGCCCTTGGGTCACACCAACCCCCTGCAGCGCTACAGGCTGGGGGCAGAGTGGCTGGAGAGCTGCCCGGCAGAAAAGGACCTGGGGGTGTTGGTGGCCAGCCGGCTGAACATGAGCCAGCAGTGTGCCCAGGTGGCCAAGAAGGCCAACAGCATCCTGGCCTGTATCAGGAACAGTGTGGCGAGTAGGACTCGGGAAGTGATCGTCCCCCTGTACTCGGCACTGGTGAGGCCCCACCTCGAGTGTGTGTCCAGTTTTGGGCCCCTCACCACAAAAAAAGACATTGAGGTGCTGGAGTGGGTCCAGAGAAGGGCAATGGAGCTGGTGAGGGGTCTGGAGCACAAGTCTTGTGAGGAGCAGCTGAGGGAGCTGGGGGGTGTTCAAACCTTCTCGCTCTCTACAACTCCCTGAAAGGAGGGTGTAGCCAGGGGGGGTCGGTCTCTTCTCCCAAGTCACAGGCAATGGGACAAGAGGAAATGGCCTCAAGTTGTGCCAGGGAAGGTTCAGATTGGATATTAGGAAAAAATTTTACGCTGAAAGGGTCATTAAGCATTGGAATGGGCTGCCCAGGGAGGGGTGGAATCACCATCCCTGGAGGTATATAAAAGATGGGTTGACGTAGTGCTTAGAGACATGGTTTAGTGATGGTTTTTGTCAGTGTTAGGTTGATGGTTGGACTCGATGATCTGAAAGGTCCCTTCCAACATAGACAGTTCTATGATTCTATGATTTGGGTGGGAGCACTGCGAGGAGCTCCAGAATGGGATGGGGATCAATGTTGGCACCCAGGGAGAGGAGAGGAGGGTATCCTGGCCTGGTTCCCGGTGATGCTTCTCTGCGGTCATCTCCTGCCTCTTGCAGCCTTCTTGTACCACGTGGGCACAGAGTGCGTGCTGGCCGGTTGCTGCTGGCTGCCTGGGGAAAGCAAGACTCCTCCCCAGAGACAGCTGCACATTCAGAACTGCATCTTTTTCTCTCTGACTCATGTCTGTCTTTCCTCGCAGTTCCTGCTGCACCGACGGACCTGAGCCTTACCAACCCAGGCAGCTCCTCAGAGCTTTACACACGCTGGAACAAGCCCCCCGGCAGGATGGATCGCTACCATGTTATCCTGTATGGCCTCAGCACCCAGAGTAGGAATCGGGTCCGGACCTTGAGTCCAGATGCCCAGAACATCACCTGGACTCACCTGGAGGCAGGCAGCAGGTTTGCTGTGCAGGTCACTGCTGTGAGAGGTTCATTAGAAGCCTCCTCCACCAACGTCACCCAATGGACATGTGAGTCTGATGGGTTGGGTTGGACACTCCACTGTACCCCAGAGCCTCCATCTGAGCCTTGCAGAGCACCCACCACCACCTTCCCCATCTCAAACCATCTCTGCTGTGCCCCTAGCTTCCGCATAGTTGTCCCACCTTTCTGCTCACTGTCCTCACTCCTCCCCTGACACAGACACAATCTCATTACCCACCTCAAAGGCTCTGGATATCCCTTGCCAAGTCCAGATGCAAACCCTGAGGATACTGTGCTCAGAGCCACGTGCACTGTCTGCCCAATTGTCCCCATGCTTCTCTCTGGGAGGATCTCTGGTGGCCACCCTGCCCACCACCCATTGGGAGCTGGGGGCTGGAGTCCAGCACTGCCAGAGCACAAGGGCACTGGGCACTGGGCAAAGCAGTTGGCTCATAGCACTGAGCAGCGAGTGGTGGCACGCAGGAGCTGACGGTCTCCCTGTTGCTTTCCAGATCCCTTGGCCCCTGCCAACCTCACTCTGGGCAGCCCCTCTGCCTCGGAGCTGCAGGCCTCCTGGGCAGCATCGGGGCGAGGAGCAGAAGGCTATGTGGTGGATGTCTATGACAGAGCCTCCAGCAGTCACGTTGGGCACGTGGTGCTGGGTGGGGATGCCAGGAGTCACACCTTCAGAAACCTGAGCCCTGGCACCCACTACAGCGTGGCAGTGAGGGCCACAGCTGGGCCCTTCCACACCAGCACCCCCAACCTCACCCTCTGCACACGTGAGTATGATGCTCTCCTTGCAGCCAGGTGTCCTCTACCAGATCCCCCCCTTCCCGGTTCAAATCAGAGGCCATACTGATGCAGCCGGATCCTGCCTTCCTCTCCCACCCATGGAAACGCCCGGTGCCTGTGCCCTGCAGCACAGGGGAGTGTGTGCAGGACCCCTGTGGCCTGGCCACCCATGTGCCAGATAGCTGTCCACAGCCACCACAGGCTCAGGCAGCACCAGGGAGGAGGAAATCCCCAGAGGCAGCTGCCACAGAGTCAAGGGCAAAGCCAGCCCTCAGGACCTTGCAGGGCTGACCCACCTCCTGCAGCCCAGGCTTGGCACAGACATGGAGCATCTCCTTTCTCTCAGCCTGACCGTGGCTCCTGGCAGTGACTGGTGTTTCCTCCCCAGGCCCGCTGCCCCCAGCCGCCGTGCGCTTGCTGAGCATGGGGCACCCCGACAGGCTGAGTGCGTCCTGGGGAGCCGCGGCTGGGGGGCGAGATGGCTACACGCTGACCCTGTACCACGCACGGCTGGGCAGCGTGGCGGCTACCACCTCGCTTGGGAGAGACACCCACAACTTCACCTTTATGGGCCTGAACCCAGGATACAAGTACTCCCTGGAGGCCAGTGCCATGGCTGGACCATACCAGGCAGCGGCACCCAACATCAGTGCCTGGACACGTAAGTTTCTGGAAGCGTGCCTTCTGCTGAGGGGCAGGAGATGTTGCACCACTGGGCAGGGCTGGGAGGTTTACTGGGGACCTGGTGCCTTTGGAGATGAGCACAGCCATGTGCTTGGATACAAGATGCTGCATTTAGTGCAGCGGCACGCTGCTACCCTCATGGGCACAGCTGTAGACTTGCACAAGTACATGCTGATGACATAGAGGGTTGCCCAGCTGTGCCTACGTGAGGATATCTCCCTGTCCTTGCTGCTCCGTCTCCCTGTATACAGGAGAACTTGCGCCCTCGCTGAGTCTCCTCCAGCAGCTAGAAACCACATTACTATGAAGGTTCATGAAATTAATCAACGTAGTACAGGGAGAGACTAATCCACAGTCCTCCCAGGAGAATGGGTCTTTGCTCTGGAGATGGACTAGCCCAGCACTCCTCTCCACCCAGGCAGGTTTTAGGGCTGGACAGAGTATGGATGCTGTGCCAGCTCTGCCCAGGCAGCTGCAGGCCAGCTGGGTGCTGGAGGACGCGTGTGCAAAGGCGCTTCAGCTAGGCTATGGGAACAAGGGTGACCTGGATGAAGAAGGGTTGGCATGTGAAGGACCAGAGAGGTTGAGCAGCGTTAAAGGTGAAGTGAGATGGGGACATAAAAGAGAAAAGTGAGCAGGAGGAGAGTAGCAGAGGGAGTCTACAAGTCCCAGCCCTCAGGGAGCATCAGTCCTGCTGCACAATGTCCCATCAAGTGTCTGTTTCCTTCTGCATGGTCTCTGGTCCCTAACATCAGGTCTGCTGACTCCCCAGGCCCGCTGCCCCCAGCCGCCGTGCGCTTGCTGAGCACGGGGCACCCCGACAGGCTGAGTGCGTCCTGGGGAGCCGCGGCTGGGGGGCGAGATGGCTACACGCTGACCCTGTACCACGCACGGCTGGGCAGCGTGGCGGCTACCACCTCGCTTGGGAGAGACACCCACAACTTCACCTTCACCAGACTGGTCCCAGGAAGCAAGTATGTTCTGGAGGCGGTGTCCATAGCGGGGTCCTACCAGACACCTGCAGGGAATGTCAGCAACTGGACATGTGAGTACCCTGTTTTGAGGGCGATGTGGGCCTTTCTGGGCAGTCATGAAAGCTCATGGCAAAGGACACGGCCCCGCTGACCTTTGTGCCAGACACCAGCCCTGCTTGAACCCAAGGGCATGTCAGTGCCATAGCACTGAGCAGAACTCTGCCCATGCTCACTATCAGCTCCACCCGCCTGGATTAGGCCAGCTGAAGCTCTGGGGTCTCTGCTTCAGAGGAGAGGCATGGAGGAGGGAGCACTCACCTTCCAGTCCCCTCTAGCTGGCTGAGCGCTCCCTCCTCACCCATCTCTGAGTGTCTCACCCCATCTGGGACGGGCTGTCTCTTCTCAGACAAGCACCACTTGAAGCTTGCAGAAGCTGCTTTTAGATGCCTCCAGGCTGGTGGATGCAGTCATCCAGCCAAGATGAAGTGCCCTGTCCTGAATGGTGCATCCCTTCTGATGACTCTGCCGAGATACCCAGGCGGTGTCCTCAGGCCCTTCACTGTCATGTTTCCCATCCTGTCTCTCCAGACCCCCTGGCACCTCGTAACGTGTACATGATGAACCAGGGGTATCCCAACAGGCTGAGTGTGTCCTGGCGAGCTGAACCCCAAGGACAAGACAGTTACAGGCTCCTCCTGTATCATTCAGGATCAGGTATTGTGGCAGCCAATGTATCTGTTGAGAAAGGCACCAGCAAATTCACCTTTTCTGGCCTGGCTCCAGGACATAAATACCTGCTGGAAGTGGTGTCCGTGGCAGGGCCCTACGCAGCCTCTGCGGGGAACATCAGTGACTGGACAAGTAAGTGACAAGAGCTGGAGGTCTTTGCATCATGCATGAGGCTCAGCCTTCCCCAGCACCCACTGTGGGAAGGGGCAAGCACATGGCTAGGACTGCTGCCTAGAAGCTGTAGGTGCCACCGGAGCAATGGGCTGTGCAAGGACCCCGTGGAGGGGACAGCAGGGCAATACTGCTGCCCATGGGACAGTCTGGCAGCCACGGTCGCTGTTTCAGGAGGCAGGGGCTTATGGCCCCCCTGTTCACACAAACTGGCTCCTCCAGGCATGGGTGACTGAAAAGAGCAAGGGATCCCATGGCAGTAGTGCTCCTCTGGCAGAGACACCCGCAGCCTGGGAAACCATGAGGCCTTACAGCCAGGGGGGGGCACCCCACCATCCCAGTCTCCCAGGCACTCAGAAAATTCCTGGCGTGGGGGATAAGGGGAGGCTGGGGTGGGTTTTTTTTGTTGTTTAAGGAATGTGGAAATTGCAGATAAGTACAATAAGCCTTTTCATGTGCTTGTCCCTACAGTCCCTGTACTTTGCTTGGGGGATCCAGAGGTCTCTGCTCCCACGCTCAGCCAGCCCCTGGCAGGGTGCTGGGAGTCACGTGCAGAGCCCTTCAGGCAGGTCTCTAAATGAAACTTGCTAATTAGCAGGAGGAAGAGCCCATGTCCTCGTGCACCTCACTGTGCATGTCCTCAAATTCTGATTTAAAGGTCATTTCTGGTAGCGGCAGCCAGCAGCTGCAGAAATGTTATCACTAAACATAAGTTTCCTTGTGTATTACCCATCTTCTACTTGTATCTCTATGGGATGGAAGAGAGTACATGCACGGCACAGTAACTCTCCCCTGGTGTGGTTTTCATTGTAGCCCCCTCAGTTCCCAAAAATCTCTCTGCGGTGGCTGAAGGGAACAACACGGTGCTCATCTCCTGGGACAGTGTCTCTGGACAGCAGGATGAGTGCCAGTTGTGGCTGCGGGATCCCAGGAACAGCACGCTGCCCTGGCGGCACGTTCTCAGCCGAGGGCAAGTCCAGCACCTCCTCCAGGGGCTGATCCCAGGGAGGAACTACTCTGTCTCCTTGAGCTGCGTGGCTGGGCCCTACTGGAGCAGCACCAAACCCTTGGCAGTGCCGATGGGTGGGTATAAGCTGCTGTGGGGATGGGGGGAGTGCAGGCTGGAAGGGGGAGAAACACTTGGGTGGCCTCAAGACTGGATCAGCGCTCGGGGGTAAACAGGAGCATGGGAAGTCTTCATGGTGGGAGATAAGAAAAGCTGGCAAGGTGACTGTCTGGTAGCCATCAGACCTAGCTCTGTCACAGAGATTCCCTATCACCCATTGGCCTGGCTACCTGTGAAGCAAAGAGGGCTCTGCAGAGATCTCCATTGCTCTGCTTCTCCTTTAAGATATCTGCTCAGGCCCTCACCCATTTGCCTTGTCCTGTGGCCATTGGCACAGAAGGCTCCCAGGTCACAGATGTCAAGCTCTGCTCCTCTCTCATTGACCTAGGGATAGGCAGTGGCTCTGGGCTGATGCACGGACTGAGGTTGGGATTTCTCTGATCCAGTAAATTCAGAGCCTGCCATCTCTCTTTCACAGAGCCAAACCCAGTGGAAGATGTGCAATGCTTACCAGAGTCAAGGAGCCTTTACTTGAACTGGACCAGCTCTCCTGGAGATGTGGAGGTTTATGAAGTGGTGACAGAGAGACTTTCTGATGGACTTCCCACCTCCAAGTATGTCATGAGCATCCCTATGAGTGAGGCCAGTCTGGAGGGGCTGCAGCCAAACTCGTCGTACCGAATTGTTGTGAGCACAGTGGGCATGAACACAATGAGGAGCCAGGCTGTGACTCTGATCTGCAACACAACAGTGGAGGGTGAGTCCCCTTCTTTCCCAAAACCTTGCCACAGACCCCAGCAGAGGACACCCAGTGTTGCTAATTAGAGCTGGGGGCTTTTTCAGAAGCCTGTGAGCCCCATGTGGTCCTGCATTGAACTGCAGAGGTTCAGGGCTCTGGGCAGTGATGCTGGGACCAGTGGCAGGCTGGTCAATGTGTGGTCAATGTGAGCAATGTGTGTTTGGTCTGTGGGAGCAGGGACACACTAACAGGCTGTGCTTGCTGGTTCTTTTTCCAGCCTTGCCTCCACCCCTGCGGGTGGACATCTTCCAGGTAGAGGCCAGCTCCACAGTTATCATTTCATCCGACCTGTTCAGCGAAGAGAACGGCCAGATTGAGTATTACGGTGTCATTGCTACCACTAATGATTCACGTAAGTGCCCCTGCAACATCCTGATCTGCAGTGGCTCCCTGGAGCACAGCAGGTCCCCTGGACGTCACTTTGCAACCACCACTGTCACCTTGTACATTCCCCTTCAGTGCTGAGGCCCACCCAGGAAATCATGTCCAGCACATGGTATGACCACTATTACGGGACAGAGGACTCCTACCTGGCTGTGCTAATCCCCAATCCCTTCCATTCGAGCACCAGGAGCTCCCCTGAAACCTGGCGAGTGCCGGTGGGAACAGAGGAGTGCGGCCAGTCCAGGGCAACGTGCAACGGGAAGCTGAAAGCCAACGAGCAGTACAGGTGAGAGGTGTCAGCATCCCTCCTGAGGGGAAGGGGCTGGAGGAGAAAAGGGACTGCGCGTGTCCCTGCAAGGTGCCACCAGCTCCCTGGATGTCACCTCACCCTCGCACCGCCCAGGCCTCCAGCAATGGACTCCAGGGGTTGCCCCACCAAGCAGCGTTTGAGGGATGCAAGGGCTGGCTTAGTGGAGAAAATTACAGTGTAAGTGGGCAGGGAGAGGGACAGCAGAAGTGAAAGCTGAGGCAAAGGCTGTATGTGTTGCCCTGGGAGCTGGGCAGTTGTCCACCTCCAGGGTAAGGGATAAAATGGATGCTGTTGTTTGTAGGACTTTTGCAGGTGACTCAGAGCCACCTGCAGACTCAGAGAGTGCAAAAATGAAACTGAAACAGGAACATGAATTCAAATGGTGCCTACACAGCTGGGGCCTCAAAGGTTGAGAGTAGCAAACGCACAGGCTGAGGTCCAAGTTCCCCACGGGACACACACATGGATCACAATATTCATAAATTCGGGGTCTTATTTGACAGTAAATAGAATCCAGGAACATACATATTTTATTAAAGAGTACCTTTAAAACAGTTGATGGTAAAACAGATTTTCTCCTACAAAGAATCATATCTTTAGTCTGTTAATTTAGCTGCTCACAATTTCGTCAAACAGGGACTGTATTCCCAGGCATTTCTCTGACAAAGGGATCCCCCATAATTGGGAAGGTTGTCCCATTTCAATTTAAAGAAACTTACAGTAAGGGTGGCTGACTAGTGATAGAGGTTGCCAAGAGTCTTGGGAAAAGAGAAAGAAAGGCCATGAGAGAGTGTGGAGGAGAGCGAGCTTCACTGTCCTCTCGGAGTAAAATGAGAATTAGACCTGCCCCTACGTTCTGTTGTGAGAGGAGTCAAGGTGTTGGGTTTGGGCCTGCTGGCTCTCCTTCCTTTCTTCTTTTCTGCTTCGCTCTCCCTACTTTTGCTATCTGCAGACTCTACGCTTACATGAAAAACTTACACTGATCCTTATGGAGCTGTTTTAGATTTACACGTTGCCAAAAAGGGGCTCTTAACTCCAGCTCTGTTTGGGGCAGCACTGGCAGAGAACGGAGATTGGTGTTAGCACTGGGCTGCATCAGGGGAGTGGGAGATGGCTGCTTCTCCTGGGAAAAAAAAAAGGAGTTTCCCTTGGAAATCCCACTCAGAGCAGGATCATGAGGAGCAAATGGCTCTTCAGGCTCTCCCTAGGTACTGTATGATCACACCCAGCGGGAGAATTGCATGATGATGCATTCCCATCCCATGGCCACCACAGGTAGCTGATGCCTGGGCTGGCATGGGAGAGTCTTCAGTTGATTCAGAAGGTTTGAGACCGATTGCCCATCAAGCCCATCAATTCTTTATTGCTCAACTCCCTCGGGCATGGCTGGGCAAGCCTTACTGCGGAACCCTGGCAGCCTCGGATCTGGCCTTCTGCTCCAGCCAGTGCAGCAGAGATGGGACAGCCTGGGCACAAGCTGGCTCTGAGTTACAGCTCATGGGCTCAGACCCGGCTCTGCCTGACCTGTCTCTTGTAGGCGTCAGCAGCCTCGAGGGGATTCTAACAACAGCACCAGCACCCCAGGGTGCCCCTCCACCCCCCAAATACTGTCCTGAGAGTGTGTATCTGCCCTCCGCACCCCAGCTGCCATTTTCACTCCAACATCCACTTCCCACAGTTAGCAGCTAGAATTAGCTGCTATCTAGCTGCTAGGAGCCATCAGGGTGTCATTAGCCTTCCTACTGTGATTGAATAACGTGTACTTAACTGTCCAGTTACTCAGGACTAGAAGATCCTTTTGCAGCTCTTCACAGCTTGTGTTCCTTTTGGCTACCCCAAACATCAAGTTTCCTCAGTACAGTGCGCTGCTTTCCCAGTTAATCATTAGTCAGATGATGAAAAGCAGATAACCCTGACAGCCCATCTCCTCTCTGAAAGCCAGCCCTTGTTTCCTGCCTTTCAGTGAGTTATTTATCCACAAGTCTTTACCTCTCATACCCCTGGCACCTGCAGGCTCAGTTTCTGAAGAGGTCTTTGCTGGCTCTGTGTGCTGCCAACGGGGACTCATACTCCACAAACTCTTGGCTGCTAAAATTGTCATGGTTTCGGCCAAATTTACCAAAACCGGACCAACAGATGGCCCTTCCCCCCCGACCCCACCCCCCCCAAAAGAGAGAGAGAGGAGAGAAAGAGATAAGGAGATTCAGAAGTTTAGAATGAACTAAACTATAATGAAGAATTAATATTAAAATAAAAATAAAGATGAAAATAATGAAATAGATACAATATATACAAAGCCGTATCAAGCTCCCAGGATGACAGTCACGTCACTGGCAGGCACTGGGGAAGTCCCAGACTGGAGTCAGCGACGGATGGGAACTGGATTCCAGCTCTGGAGTCAGGAACACACAGATCGGGATCAAAGGCAGATGAACAGACAGAGTCCTCTCTGGACGTCGGCCATCGCAGGAAGGGGCTGACCCTTTGAACCCTCAGCTTTTATACTGAGCATGGGGCAGATGGGATGGAATACCCCAGTTGGTCAGGTTTGGGTCACCTCTCCTGTCCCCTCCTCCCCACCGATGTGACCCCTCTACATTTTTTCCGTTTCTGACCCTCTAAGGGGGCAAATAACGAGATTGGCTGCCCTTGGTTGTTACAGCAATAAGTATAAGCAAGGGCCTCTCTGCTCACCATCCCTTGGCATGGAGCACAAACATTGGTCTTATCACTCTGAGAATGAGCAGTTTTCTCCACAATATGCCGTTACTTTCAGAGAGTTAGAGGAGGCCTAGCTAGGATGTAAAGTTACAGAACAGAAAATTGGTTCAGTTTTACTTCAAACCGGGACAAAAATCCAAAGCCATGTTTGAAAGCCTTAGCTTGCATTTAGGGTACGAGAAGACCTACCCTTCCAAGTTACCTGCTCAGAAGGAAGGCAGCTCTGCAGGGAGCTATGAGGCTTGGTGTGCACGCTGCCGGGAGGAGGATGTAGGGCAGATCTCCTCAGGGAAGAGGATGCTCCGGACACTTCTGTGTGCATCAGGAAAGGACTGGGTCGGGGCTCAGCCCTTCCAGCTGAGATGCCCCTGTTTTAAACAGTTACCTGGGCTCAGCTCTTTAGAGTGAACACAATTAGTGGGTTAGCATTAACTAAGACAATGACTCAACCCAAGTTGGTTTTTCCCGACTTACTTGATTGTCCCTACTTACTGTTGTCTTTCCCTATTTGTGTTCTATGAGAGAGCAGAATCTTACTACTTGTCTGCAAATAACCCTTCCGAGGAGAACTGTTTCCCATTTGTGCTTTCTGAACATATTCTCATCTTCACCCAAGTGCAACAAACTTGCCCAAGAGACAGAAAACGGAGGGAAGACCATTTCCACACATTCCCTAAACCCGTAACAGAAAAACAGTTTCTTCCAATACAGCATTTCAAAAATGAGGCAGCTATCCTGTTCCCTAGGGTCTCCCTGCTGCTGGCTGCATGGGTGCTGTGCATGGGTTCAGATTGCCCCTGACGGCAGGACTCTGCTTTGCCCTAGGTTCAGCATTGCTGCCTTCACCAAATACGACCCAGTAGCCCCTGCAGTGACCTTCACCATGTTCTCAGGTAAGATGAAAATGCCATCTTCCCTACCTGGTTGTGTAGGTTAGAGCTAATTAACAACCTGACAATGGCAAGCCAGAGGGAGATCACAGACTGTAACAAATATAATCAATAGAGTAAATGCAGCCATTTACTGGCTCTTACTTCTGTCTGTTCTCTCTCTGGCTCTTACTTCTGTCTGTTCTCTCTCTTTTTTTTTATTCCAGCTGCTGAATCCAGTGCAAATGCAACTCCACTCTCAATGCCAATAATCGCTGGAATCATCGTGGGATTTCTCTTGACACTTGCAGCTATTTTTGCTTTGGTCTACTGGAAACAGCTCAGACAAAAGAGGTGAGAATGAGCCATCTCTTACCCAGTGGGTGCAGGCTGAGAAACCCAACCTTCAGTGCCAGGCCAGCATTTGTCCCTGCACTGCAGGGAAGAGTAACATCTCCCATGCTTTGATTCCAGAACCAACAAGAGCAGCCTGCCCCAGGAAATGGTGACCTACAGCTTGAGGTGAGTGCTGGAGTCTTCTCTCTCTGCATGTCCCCACTGCCAGAGTCCTTCACCTACTTCCTTTCTCGTGCTTTGACTCAGGAAAAATACAAGTCTGTCTGCTTCAGTCATTTTATAAATCTTGGGCTTTCCCATGTTCAGTATTTATTGCCCAGCTCCATTCCAAGTCAACACATTTTCCACACCTCCTCTGCAAGGCTTCTGCAGTAGGAGAACATCCTCATCATCCTGAAATCCCTCCCAATATTTAAACAATGCTCTGTTCGGACCCAATTCCCTGGGCAATAGCATGGGCTACAAACCATCCCTGTGTGTGTGCATCCACGTACTGCAGGTCTCAAGGCTGGGCTGTCTCATTGTGTGACTGGCCTGCCAGACCTCCCAATAGCTAAGGCAAGTTTTCCTCTGGACTTCATTTCATGCAGAAACATCCATCGGCCAATTCCCATACAGAACTTCAAGCAGTACTATGAGTTGAAGACAGCAAGTGCTAACCACGCTTTCTTCCAGGAGTTTGAGGTGAGAAGACTCCTGCTAGAGATGACAATTTCACCTCTTGTTAGCTCATGCCCCAGCTCTTGGGTGGCCTGTATGGACTCCTCATGTCCAGGGACAGTAATCCATCTCTCTAGCGATCCAATCGCCCTACTAGGCAGTCTTAGAGGCCAAAGATTGGATGGAACAAGTGATTGGGCAATTCCTTTGCTCAAAACCTGTTTTGTTCAAGTTCTGGTAGAAACATGTGTTGTCTATGGCATGAGGTGAACTAGCACTGACCATAGCTGTTGGTGGACAAAGCTAAGGTCCCCAGGCCTGGACTGGAGACGAAGATATTGAGTGATGTTTCAATGAGATCCACCTTGACAGTGTTAGAAAAGAGCCTGTAGCCAAAAGGAAGGTCCCGTCTGAGCTATAGACCTCAGAATCCCTTCACTGGCTCCCACTGCCAACTGCAGGCCCTGAATTTTTCTGTTGCCAGCACCTTTGAAAGTCCCATCAGCTATTTCCAGCCCTCCTCAGATCACCCTTCTCTCGCCTTCTGAGTGAGGACAGAGGCAGAAGCAGCACAACATATTTTTGTTTTTGCAGCACAACGTGTTTCTGATTTCCCAGCACAAAATGTCCTGAGATTCTGGGTAGATTTCTGATTTCTGATAAGGTTTTTTTCCCCCAGTATTTGTTCTTGGGCTTTTTTTTGTTTTAAATACAAACAGTGCTGTTGGAAAAAGCACTGGGAAAAGCCACCTATGGCTCAAAGTTCACAGGCAATACTGACGGAGGAGTAGAGCAGTTCCCTGCTAGTGGGTGACCCTCTTGAACCACCAGACAGAGCCATTGGCCATGAGCAGGGAGCTGGGTTGTCCAGGACCTCTCCAGAGAGACATTTGTTCTTATCTTCTTCTCTGATCTACAGGAGCTGAAGGAAGTTGGGAAGGAGCAGCCAAAGGTGGAGGCCGAGCTACCAGCAAATGTCTCCAAGAACAGATATCCCCACGTGCTGCCCTGTAAGTGCTGTCTCCTCCCTCCAGCACCCAGGGTGGGAGTTCACTGCAACGCACAGAGGTGCAGTCGCTGCAGTGTTCACAGTGCCTGGCTCCTCTCCTGGGAGAAGAAGTAGTCTTAAGATGGGCTTCAGTTTCCATTTTCCTGCTGGAGACTCAAGGCTTAAGGGTTGAGCCAGGGCTGAGCCACCATCCTCCTCAGCTCCTCCAGGAGGCTGCTGGGCATCCTCCTCAGCTACTGGGCAGCCCATCTCAGAGGCGGGTCCCAACTGGAGACCAAAGGTGGACCATGAGTGTCCCATGGCTTCTCCGATGAGCCTCATGATACCAGCTCTGCTTTCTTACCCTGCTGCTAACCCAGCTGGCAGGCAATGCTCACCTCTCCAGGGAGAAGGTGCCTGGCCAAGCACAGAGCCTCACTGCTGTCTGCGTAGATGGAGCTAGGAGAGCTGCTGGGGCTTCTTCTGATGTGTTACCCAGGTGAAGAGAAGATGGCCATGTCTTGGGGAAGGGCTGCCTTGGGGGTCATGTGCATATGGTCTCTTTCAGATGATCACTCTCGGGTCAAGCTGAGCCAACTGGGGGAGGATCCACACTCGGACTACATCAATGCCAACTTCATGCCTGTGAGTCCCCACTTGCCTTCCCCACAGAGACATGGCCACAGGGCACCATCGGAGAAACTCTGCCTGGATTGAGATTGTGAGGGCTGGCAGGCAAGAGCTGCCACTGAAGCCGCAGCTGGCACAGACTGGCAAGGAGTTAGGGGTCCGGTGGAGATGCGTAGTTGCCCTTTAGCAGGAGTTGATGGAGATCGTCAGATGGCAAGTGCGGTGAATGCAGAGGTGTGAGTGTGGGGTGACTGGCAAGGCTTTCTGCCTTCTCCTTGAGGACTATCTTCTTCCCATCCTCTCTCAGCTTACTGTCCCATCTGTCTGTCTGCTTTTTCTCCTTCTGGTCTGTGCAGCTGCATTTGAACAACCCTGGAGCTGTGCCCACATCCTCCATCCGGGAGATTTTCCCAGGTAACAGGCAGGGCACATAGCATGGACACGCGGGTGTGTGGATCCATGGGGCATGTGTGTGTCAAAGGGGCAAAGAAGCAGCCTGAGACCTTGCATGCTCACCCGACCTCCAGCAATGACTGGGGAGCACAAGAAAGACCCAGATCTGTCTTTCCCTGGTTAGGGTGCATGAGGAACTGCTTGGAGGGGAACAGCGCTGGTCACCTCTTTATTCTAAATATATAGACACCACGTGTTGGACAGCACATGCTTCCTGTGAAATCAGCTGCTTCTGGGAACTGTGTCCTCATGGGCTAAGGGCAATGGGCATTTCTTCCTCTGCCACAAAAGCAGACCAGGCACTGACTGTCCCAGGGAAGGATCCACCTGCCTCAGCAACTTGCCAACTACTCCTGTCTGTCTCTTGCTCAGGGCTATACATCCCAGCAGGAGTTCATTGCCACCCAGGGGCCCCTGAAGAAAACAATAGAGGACTTCTGGAGACTGGTGTGGGAGCAGAATGTCTGCAACATCGTCATGCTGACAGTGTGCATGGAGAATGGGCGGGTAGGTCAGCACTGACGGGCTTCCACGTGCCAGCCCCATCCAAGCCCAGATCTGGTTGTGTGAGCTGAGTCCAGGACTGGGTTTGTGTCCTCCACCAACCCCTGCTCAGATGTGGCTCCAGGGTGAGCATGGGCCACACAACTTCCCCAACAGGCAGTGTGAGGCAAAGAGAGGCTGATATGTGCAGCTCAGCGTTAGCTTGGGGTAGGAAGGAGCGGAAGTGGAAGTTAGCTGGAACCATGCCCATCACCCTCAGATATTTCTGCAGTGTCTGAAATTACTGCTTCCCTCTGGATGAGACACCTCACATGGACTGTTTCTCCAGTCTACAGGGCTGATGCAAACCCACAGGTCCTTTTCTCTGGAGGACGCTGAGGTCCAAAGGGGAGTTGGGGGCATATACTGTGCAAAGCTTCTGATGGGAAGGGGAACGACTCCTGCCTGCTCCCCAAGGCCTGCTCTGGCTCCCTGCACAGCTGCTGCTCTCCACATGCTCCCAGGAAGCTGGGAGGTCACCCAGTGGGACCTGGGCCCTCACTGGCCTCATGGGGACACCATCTTGTCTGTGCTCTAGGTTCTCTGTGATCACTACTGGCCATCCGAATCTGCGCCAGTCTCCTATGGGCAAGTCCGTGTCCACTTGCTGTCACAGAGCAGCTCCGAGGAGTGGACGATGCGCGAGTTCAAACTGTGGCACGTGAGTGAGGAGCCAAGAGGACAGACTTGGGGACCTGTCAAGGGCTGGGAGTTTGCATGGGATGCAGTGGTGTTTATCCTTGGTGGTGGTGGCATAATTTCCTTTTTCTGCCATTAGTGGGGTTCAAAGACCCAATCACCTGTGGAACAGTCTGTCACCGTCAATGTCTATCACCCCAGCTGTCCACCCTTGCTCTCTTCTTCCCATGTCCCTGCACTGTGACACAGCCTGCAGCTTCAAAGGCACATTCCCCAGCAGTCAAATGCATGTCTCCTCCTTGCCACCTCCACATGCCTCACCACAGCATGGGACCGTGGGGAAGGACAGGGGAGCAGAAGCCACCAGACAGTGCAGCAGACCTGATGTTGGCTGTTGCCTGCAGCTGAGCCAGATGTCCCCAAGTTCCCGGGTGCTCCCAGGGCTGCAGGGTGCATGCATGCCCCTGTCCCAGTGGGCTGCACACTGATCACCAACATTCCCCTTGGCAGGAGGGTATCCGGGCAGAGCGGCACGTGTCCCACCTGCACTACACGGCATGGCCTGACCACGGGATCCCAGAGTCCACGACTTCCATTATGACCTTCAGAGAGCTGGTCCGGGAGCATATCCAGAACACCAAGGATGCGGGGCCAACCCTCGTGCACTGCAGGTGAGGGTCTGCTCTGGGAGGTGGCAGAAGGCGACGATGGGAGAGGGCGTGGGGGAGAAGGGTCCTGCTGGTGCACAATCTGGGAGGGAAAGCAGCTCCCGGGAGACACAGCTGGTCTGTAGAGAGACTCCTGCTTGGGCGCTGGGGATTACAGGTCTGTTTGCAGCCTGCCTCTATTCCCAGGGGATGGGGCAGCTGGAGATGGTCAGCAACAGCCCAAGGCAGTCTGAAAGTCTCCTCAGCCCCATGCTGTGCTGGGACCAGTGCCCTGGGGAGGTGGGAGCGGTGCCCCAGGGTGCAGCATCTGGGAGCCATGTCTAGCATTGGGAGGGGAGCCCATCGGCTGTGGGCTCAGGCAATGTCTCACCCTTGCTGTCTGTGCTTTCAGCGCCGGGGTGGGCCGCACTGGCACCTTCATTGCACTGGACCGGCTGCTGCAGCAGATGAAGCAGGAGAAGATGGTGGACACGTTTGGTGTTGTTTACACCTTGCGGATGAACCGCTACCTGATGATTCAGACGCTGGTAAAACCTCTGCTCCCTCTTCCCCCAGGCCTCTTGCTCCATGGCGTAAAAGCTAGCTGGGCTGGCAAACAGATGAGCTGGCCAGACCCAGCACCTCCAAGCTGGTCCCCAACCTGCTCAAAGCAGCAGCTCAGCTGGAGTTGAAATTACTCTTCTGTAGGGGTCTCCAGAAGCTTCATGCCCTGCCAGATCCACAGAAGCAACATACATAGTCTCAGCGTCCTTCCAGGAGGCTCAGCAACACCCCAGAGCACCGAGGAACAGGATCAGGCCCTTTGCAGGCAATTCTTTACTCACACCGTGTTGTTGGCCCATGATGCTCCACAGGCAATCTAATATTTCTAGTACTTAGGGTTGGGACAAAGTGTCAGCTCTACCCTTCAGGAGAGACCGATCGACCCAGGAGCTCTGAGATTGGGCCAGGGCCTTTTAGGCATGAATGTAGGGCTTTTGGAGCAGGAGTGTAGGACACCCTCTGCCCACTAGGCAGTGCCATACCCACCTCTTCATGCTCTCTGCACGGTGCAATGCTCTACATTGCTGTCTGCCTTTGCCTTCCAGTCCCAGTATATTTTCCTGCACAGCTGTATCCTGGAAAAGATCTTAGAGGAACCACTCCTGGGCTTATCAGGGACAGAGAGGTAAGGGTCTGCTGTGTTCTGCCGGCCACTCTACCCACCCTGACCCACAGCCCCTCCAGGTGGCAGGCTGGGATCCTGACCTGAGCTCAAGCCTTGGCTCCAGGACAGAAGGACGGGGAAGCCCAGCCAGCCTTCCCACCTGGTGTTTTGAGGGGGTCAGCCCAAGGCTGGTTGTTACCTGTAGCATGGGGAGCCCAGCCCAGAACTAGGTGTGAGTCACTGGGCACACTGGAATGGCTTGGGGTACCACATCCTCCTTTCCTCTCTATGTCAATGCCAATGAGCTGTAGAGCTCCCTTGGGGAAGGCATTTCAATCAGCCCCTGGCTTCCCAACCCACAGGGATGCCCTAGAGACAGATTCAAACTGGAGGGGCTCATGGCAGCTAGGTGGCCTTGGGCTATCCCTTCTAATGGAGGCCAAGAGGAGGGAGCAGGTCCAGGCTGGACATGGCTTTGCCCACCTACCTCATTTTCTCTGAGGCTATATCTGGGGGTCACATATCTGTCTTTGTGGTCAAATTGTCTCCTACTTCATGCAGAACACGATGCCTTTGTCCTTGCTGCATCATGGGAATAGGCCCTGGGCTGTGCCACAACTGAGACCTGCTTTTGTCTAGGGGTGAGCAGGTTGGCATGGGCCAGAGCTGGGCTCGGGACCTGTGAGGGCCCCGTGAGGGCCCCAGCATTTGTGGGGTGAAGGTTTGCCCACAGCCCTGTCCACCTACTGCAGACATAGCCTGGATGCTGCCGAATTTCCTCAACCTCACCCTTACCCTACTTTCTCTCCCCAGGTCCTGCCCCATCCCGCTGAAAAGCTTTGCTCAGCACTATGCCCAGAAGGCGGCCAAGTCCCATGTGGGCTTCCTGAGGGAGTACGAGGTGAGACCCATCCTGGGCAGGGTGCAGGGAGCGCTGCCATGGCCATGTGCACTAGGGGGACCTGTGGAATGATTGCCTCTGGGGGACACACAAGAAGTGTCTCCTGAGTGGGTCCCATGCCCTGATTTCCTTGTGCCTGGCTCCCCTGGAAGTGTCCCATCTCCATGGCATGGTGTCCCCAGGCACATAGTTCCCTTGCACATCCTGCACTTATCAGGGTCTGTCTCTGTTTTCCTGACCCCATGCAGGGTAGGGACCTATCTCAACACCATTCTCCTATAGAGAGATGGAGCCATCTCCTTACAGTGAGGAGCAGATCTGGCAGCCCACCCAGAGGTGGCACCTCTTCTAAGGCTTCTGCATGAGCAGCCTTTATAACCACCCCTCTGCTGAGGCCAGACATCTTCAGGAGTCCCCAGTTCCTCCTGCCCTGCTCACTGCTTCCTCCACTCTCTTTCACTCTGGCAGACCCTCCTAGAGGCTGTCAAGGAAGAAGCCAGCTCTGCAACACCATCTTCAGGCAACCAGCAGACGCATCCCTCTTCCAGTATCCTCCCATGTAAGTGCTGTGACCTCTTCCTTCTTGTACCTGTATGGAGCTAGGCTGGACCAGGGCCAGTGCTACACAGTACAAGAAAATATTTTGACACACTGCAGTGAGCCCATCAGAAGGCTACCAAAGTGTTTCAGGGGTGGAGCACCTGATGTATGGGACTGAGATAGGGTTTGTTCAGCCTGGATGAGAGAAGGCAAGGGGGAGATCTTATTGCTATTTTCAACTACCTGCTGGGAGGGCACAGTGAAAATGTAGTCTTCTTACAGGTGCACCATGGAAGGACAAGAGGCAAGGGGGAATATTTGAAAGAGTAATCCAACTCAGTATAAGGAAAAAGGAGTTCCCATGAGGGTGGCCAAACACTGGAACAGGGGCCCAGTGCATCTGCAGGCTCTCCATCCTTGGTGATATGCAGATCTCCATTGGCCGAGACACTGACCAACCTGCACTACACATATCTGCTTTGAGTAGGAGGCTGGGATAGAGACCTGTCTTGGGGACCAACATCCATGAGCTGGGCAAGAGCAGAGGGTGGCACCTTTACTGAGAAATGTTGAATGGGGGGTTGGATCTGTGTGGCTGTGCGGAGTCTGGCAGTTGGTCTGCAGGAGCTGTGTGAGCACAAGGCTGCCCAAGGTGGCTCCACCCTCCACCTCCTATATATTTTGCAGATGATCGCTCCAGAGTGAAGTTTTCCCTGCTGGAACAGGGCCCATTCTCAGGTCTCCTGCAGGTGTGGCGTGTCCCGGTGAGTCTTATCTCCAGCAGCAATGCCCACCCCTGTGCCTGGGGTGAAGGTGAAGGCAGAAGGTGGTGCTCCCCCTTCCTCACTGTGCCCCTGCTGCCTGGTTCCTGCACCGCTCCACTAGTCACTGCTGCTGTGATCTTGCGTGGACAAGAAGGGACCAGTTGGGCTTGTCCTCACTTCCCTCCCTTGGTGCTTTTTCTTCTCCTTGTCTCCTGACCTGCTGAGCTTCCCTTCTTTTCCTGGCCTCTCCCACAGCCTCTAGGGCTGATGGGGTACCTGTGCCACACTGTCCAGCAGGAGGATGACTTTCTTGTTCCCCACCCAGGGCTGCAGCTCCAGCAGGGAGTATCTGGCTGTCCAGGGGCCTGACAAGTTGACTATGGAGGACTTCTGGACCCTGGTGTGGGAACAGGACATTCACACCATCCTAACACTTCTCCCGTGGCAGGAGAAGGGGGAGGTAAGGTGCCATGCCTGCCTGTGCCATGACAAAGCAGGGGTCTGTTTAATGGAGCTGGAAGCTATCATAGCTCCAGAACCTGAACTCTCTTCGCCACCTCCTGAAGCCTGGGTGCAGATCCAGCTTAGCTAAAGCCAAACCTTCCCTGTGTCAAAGTGCTCCTGCTGCTTGCCTTGGGAGACAGGTTCTCTCTGCCCACTGTGCGGTCCGTGGCCCTGCACTCACCTGGTACTCCTCAGGCTGCATTTCCATGGCAGACAAGGACTCCATGGCTCCTGTCTCTGTCCATCCGAGGTGGAGAGTGTTTGCTGAGCAGATTCCCACTGCCAAGCAGCTCTGTGTTAACAGGGAGGCTGACTGCAATCTGCTCTAGTTTTCAAAAACTCCACCAGGATTTAGCTGGGGAACAAACTGACATGGAGTGATATTGCGGGTGCTCTTGTTCCAACCCCATCACAGACCCCTGTGATGGTGATGGGTCTGAAATACGGCAACCATCAACATGAAGGCAAACGTGCTGTGGTGCACAGGTCCCAAGTGAGGCATGCTGGCCCCTGGAAGGAGACTCTCTCTGCACAAAGACGCTGACCATCCAGTGTGGCACAGAGAAGCTTGTCTCGGGATGGAGGTGCATCCAGCTCAAAATGAAACACGTAAGTGTTGATGGGGGTGGTTTGGCTCCTACTACCTGGGATGTTCTTCAGTGCTAGCAAACAGGTCTGTAGGGGCAAAGGCTGAAAGGTCTGTGGAGACTTGTCTGAGCTGCAAGAGCAGAGTGCCAGCAGTCCAAAAATGCAGGAGGGAATCTAGATTGCAAGATCCAGAAGAACATCAGCTGAGTGGACATGAGAGAGGCATGGGAGAGGCTTGGAGGCTTCCTCTGCCCCTTGCTGATAGGTCTTTCTGACCCTCTTTGAAAAGGCCCACACAGTTCTCAGTCTCCCTCTCGAGGGGCAGGTCAGGGTGTTGTGGGGAAGGAGAGCAGGTTGCCAGAGGTGACATATCCACTGCACAGGTGATGGGAAATGCCCCAGCAGAGTATGCCTGGATAGCTTTACGGAACCTAGCAGTTAGCTCAGGAAAGCATCTGACGGCCTAAGAATTGGAAAGCTGGGACCATTCTGCATCCAAACTCACCCATTACTCCCCAACAGCCATGTCAACTCTTTGTGTCTCACCAGGAGAAGAAAGCAAAGGAGAGGCAGGTACAACAGTTCCTATACACGCTGTGGAGCAGCAAGAAACAGCCAGATGTCCAGAGCCTGGTGGAGTTCCTCACTGCTGTCAGACGGTGCATGCCCCACCGAAAGAGAGCCGGTCCTCTCCTGCTGCACTGCAGGTACATCATGTCACCGCTCTGTCCATGGGCAGTCTCCCAGAGCTGGTAGCCAGCAGGCTGTACAGTGCCTTGGCATGGCCACCGGAAGAAGGCCTACGCCCTCCATCGAGGACCCCAAGGTTTTGGGGCATGTTGAGAGTAGGTCTACGGGAGCCAGGGAAGCTCTGAGCTTGGGAGGTCAGATGAAGCAGTGCTCTGCCAAGGACATGGGAGAAGGGAGGGCAAACAGGGCTGGGCCAGGGGCAAGTGTGGATGGAGCAGGCATTCCTGGGCAGAGGTGCCCAGGTGATCTCTGGGCTGACTGCTAGGAATCTGGGAGCAGCCCTGATGCCCTCATTTGCTTGCAGCCAAGGAAAGCTTCCAGTCCCACAGGAGTCAACACAGCTGGTGCATTGGCAGAGCTGACTTGGGTGAGGGATGCAGAGCTCGGTAGGGCAGGGCAGGGCAGGCTGGGTCTCCAGGCTCTTTCAACGGGCACTTAGGGGTCCCATCCCTCTGGTCAGCACAGGGATTCCTAACTCCTAGACCAGTGCTCACAGTCCCCTAATCCCACCGTACTCAGTTGCCTCTCTCTGCTTGGGCTGGTGACCACTTCAATGAGGTTCAGCTCAGCCTGGCCTGGCATCAAGGACTCTCCTTTGTCCCTTGCAGCAGTGGCGTGAGCCAAATGGGGACACTGATCTCCCTGGATTGCCTGTTGCATCAGATGAAAGCTGAGAGAACGGTGGATGTCTATGGGGTGACCCTCCAGCTGGCAAGAAGCTGTTGTCTCATGACCCCAACACTGGTAGGTGGGAAGGAGGAAGGGTGGCGGGCCAGGCAGAACAGGACATTCATGCTGAGCTGCCTGCAGCTGGAAGCATTCTGCCCACTCCCCAGGTGCTACCTGGGATCCCATCCAGCATATGCTGGGATTTATTCTGTGCTTCCTCTGCCAGCCACCAAAGGCTAAGGACACTGTCTTTTCACAGGAAAGGGCTTTCCATCACCTCAGCTCTGGAGTTAAAACAGGTTAAATTGCATGTGACTTCACAGTAAATGCAAGGCACCCTTCCCATTACGCCCTGAAAATCATGAAGCACTGGTTTCATCCTACATGACAAACCTGCCTGGTCAGGCCAGCCTCTGGACACAGCTGTCAGCCTGGGTACCCAGGATCTGCTGGGTTTCTCCTTGTCTGGTGCCTTTCCCTGCTGCATCCCCCACACCCAGAGCCGGCTCCCGGCCCCTGCCTGCTGCCAGAGCTGGGGCTGCGAGGGCTGTGGCGCTGTCTGATGGTGCCGCAGCCATGCCCTGCCGTGCCGAGCCAGCATGCCTGGGCCACAGCCCAGCCTCACAGGCTGTGAGTGCCACTCCTGATGGGCACTGGCAGCATAGATGCCCTCTGGACAGCGCTTTCATTTGCTGCAACCACTGAATGAGCTGATGTAGCATCCCTGGAAACCCTTCCCACAGGGGACAGCAGAATTAGGGCAGATCTCTCCAGGGCTTCCCAGCTGCAGAGCTGCCTGCAAGCAGCTAATCACATTCTTAATTAATGTGAACCATGCATATGGTGGGAGCCAGAGGAGGGCAAGGCACCCGCTGCCCCTGCTCCAGAGCTCTTTTGTATTTCAGCAGTGGTCTTGCCGAGCAGAGACACAATGTGCCCATAAAGGCACAGCAAGCGCTGATCAAAAGCTGCTGCCCCACTGAGGGTGGGCAGCAGAGGCAGATGCCTCCCCACCTTGCCACGAGCAGTGGTTGCTCTGATCCCGGCACGGCTGCCCTCCAGCCCCACACCACTGCCATGTAGCTGCCAGCCTCCTCTCTCACTGCGGGGGCTTGGCAGGACCCCTATATCTCTGACAGGGAGGGGCACACTGCTGTCATGCTGGGGGCATCAGCTGATTTTTTGAGGGGGGTTAGTACCAAACAAGGGGAGAAGATGGACCTTTGAGGGATTGTCCACGGATAACTGCTGAGTATTTAAGCACCCCCAGCTCTGGTACAGTGCGTGTGTCTGGGGATGTGCACTTGCATTTGGCCAGGCATTGAGCGTGCCTGGTCTGAAGTCCACCCTGGACTGTCACTCAAGATTTCGCAATCGGGCCAGGCTCATTGAAAACATGCTCTGGTGACCTGGAACCACAGCCATTGTGTGATCTGTGCCTTTCCCGGCCCTTCAGTGGGGCTAAACCCACCACCGGCAGGGGAGGAGGCTCCTCGTGACTTGCAGCTTAGCCAGCGCATTAGTGAGCTGTTTGGAGGCCCCTCTGTTGAGTCCCTAATCCCCCCTTCCTGGCTACCATGTGATTGCAACCCACAGCATTTGCAGGCTGGCCCTGCCCTTCAGCTTTGTACATGGCATACAACCTCATTTACCTTTCCCCCACCTTGCCTTTCCCAGAGCCCTGCCACGGTGGGGGTCGGTGCTGGGTGTTTTGTAGGCTAGCATCATTTCAGATCAGCCTGGTGTTTGAGCAGAACCCTGTATCAAATCCCCAGTGGACTCGAGACCTCTGGACCCATATTTGGTGCTGATGAATCATTTTGGTGTCTTAAAAATGAAATGATGCAACTGGACTAAAACCACCCAGATCTTGTTGTCTACCTCTGAGGACTTGCAGACATCCAGCCTGATGTGCTGTCAGTCCTTGACTCAGTTACACTGAGGCTACCACCAAGGGAAACTCCTGCTCCTGAAGTCTTCTCTCCTGGCTTCAGGTCATTGAGAGACCCTGTGCACTCCAGCAGGGCAGAGCTTTCCCTCTCAATGCTCTGCACCGTCACTGGAGTTATTCTTCAGTCTTGTTTTGATGCAAACACCATGGCACAGCCCAAAGCTGCCAGGACACTATGAGGAAGTCAGATGACATTGTTCCTCTCATGCCACAGTGCAATTTGCCTTCAGGTGTTATGAGTGGGGATGATGAAGCAGGAGGAAACAAACATGATGTAACTACAGCTCCAGGCCTGATTCTTCCTTTCTGGGCAACTCTGATGACACAGAACAAACACGGACCGCTTGGGACAGCAAATCCTACTTTGCCATCAGACACCTTTAGCTAATTAGAACCTTTTAAGACAAATTGCAGAGTTAGTCCTACAACCAGGTCTGTCTCAGAAACCTGACTCCAGATACCCCTTTCTCTTTTGCAGGACCAGTACGTGTTCCTGTACACCTGCATCCAGGACATCATTGCTCAGAAACAGCCCTAACACTGCTCAGTGCTTCCTGGCAGCATCCTGCCCTCTGCCTCTGCAGGGCCCTGGCCGGAGCCAGGCGCTGGGGTGAGAGCACCGTGAGGCTCCTGGCACAGAGCGAGCCCTGCAGCGAGTCAGGACCCACCTCAGCACTGCCACCAACACCTCCTACACGATGTTAGCAGCGACATGGGGTGTCCTGAGCAGATGGGCAGTGTCACGCGCTGCTGCAACCCCTCGGTGCAGACACAGCAAGGGGCTGGGCGGGATGCTTTGGCCATCTCCTGGGATTCCTGGTGCCTGGAAGGTTTGTTAACCCCACTGCAGTAGGCAGCACCAGCTGTGGGGGCCCTGCCCCTCAGCACAGAAGGGGCAGCCCTGGCACCCCCAGGCTGCTGAGGTCTGACATGAGTGCTGGGCACCATGGTCTCTGTGCGACCATGGGCACAAGGTGTGCTGAGGTCTCAGACAGCGCCGCGGGCAGAGCGTGGTGGGAGCTGGCTTGTCTCGGCTGGTGGATCGGTCTTAGGTACAAACAATAAACAGCCCTAGGAAAAAGTGTGCTCATAAGGGTGGGCTGGCTTTTGTGGGGTCTCAGTGATGCCAAGGCTTTCCCCTGCTGCAGCACAGCAGCCGTTCCGAAAGAGCAGCTGTGTCCCTAGCCACGGGCAACGGATGGGGTGCCCTCGGACAGTCCAGATGCTGCAGCCCAAAGCAGGCAGCAGCTTCTGTTCGCTCTCATCTGCTCCTGTTACTGAGGCAACAGTTTCGCATTGAGCCTCCAACCCACCTGCAGCTTTATGAGGAAGAGCATTTTCTGATGAAGCCTGGGTTTGAAGTTGTGAACCTGCTGGCTCCCAAAAGCCAAGGACCAGGGCAAAGCCACCTGGTCCAGCTGACATGCTGGCAAGCAGCTGGCAGCCCTGTGGCTTACTGCAGAGCACTGGTTGCTACTCCAGGAACCGGGCTGTCCGTGCAGCCACATGTAGGGACACCGCTGGGCTGCAAGCAGTGATGGCTGTGCACAAGCTGCAATTGCAAGTAGCAACTTGGTTGGTTGAGCTCCAAGTGCTGGTCAGAAGGAACAGTTAAAAAAAAAAAGCAGATGATTTCACAAGCCTGTTCCTGGGGGTAGAAAAAACTGTGTCTGGGAACTCATTTACCCTCCTTCACCCATTCAGGCAGCATGGGGTTATGGTGCAGTCTCAAAGCAGCACCCTTGTCCCAGTCTGGGCCCACACTCCTACCCTCAACACCATGTCCTGCCAGAGCTGTCTTGGAGTGAAGTGAGGAGGTACAACAGCTACAATGAGGAGGTCCCAAGACCCACTGCAAGGAGTAGACAGCCCTGGGGGGGGAACTGAGTTGGCCACTCATCCTACTGCCCCTGTCTTTCCACAAACGGCTGACCTCCAAAGCACACGAAGGCAGAGGTTCCTGTGCAGGAGCCTACAGCTGCAGATGCTGATGTAGGAAATGGACTAGTGCTCATTGCCTCAAACAGGGGAGAGAGTCTGGATCCAACCCCAGCATCTCCTGCTGGTGCCATTGGACACAGCCTGTGGCTCTCATTTACTCGGCATGGCCCAGAAACCCCAGATGCTGAGCATGGTTACATCTTGAAGGTGTGTGTGGATGTGAACTTTAGCCTGGTGTCCAACAGGCTCTTGTTCAAAGCGTGCAGTCTCCACTGAACACAGAGAAGCATTTGTATCTGTATATTCAATATGGTTTATGATATGTTAAAATACCTAATGTACTTAGTCTCAGAAGATTTCGAGAGTATCTGTGGAGCACTGTGACCTGCAAAGTGGGGCCAATCACAGTGACAGTGAAGATGTGAGGGAGGAGCCATTACCTTAAGGTAGCAGGAGTCTTGTGAGAGGCACAGAAGCAGCATTACCGGGTGGTCATTGGTCCTTCGGCTGTTCAGCACCCCACAGAACCCTGGGGTTCTGCAGAGACAAGCCCTCCCTTACTCTGCCAAGTTCAGCTACCAGGGTCTCCCAACAGCCTGGCCAGGACTGCATCTTCAGAAAGGGGCAGCAGCCAAGAGTAAGGAGGGGCAGGAACTCCCCATCCTCTCTTTTCTGTGTTTCTGCAATCAGAGCTACCCTGTGGCTTTCAGAGTCATTATGCCTGGGGCTTTGCTCAAAGCCATATTCCCCACGGAGGGGGTCTGGGTCTGGCTCTACAGCTTGTGGCACAGGAGAGGGACCTCAGAATGGGACAGCATTCCCAGGGACTGTTTGTGGACTCTTGCCTTTCACGGAGAAGAGCAGAAAAACATCCACATGAGACAACTTGGCCACCCCCCTGGTTCACCCTTAGCTGCTGGCAGTGACCAAGCAAGACAGGGGGTGAGTTCTGCTGGCACCTACCCCACACCACCTCCCAGCCCAGCGGGGCTCAGTTCAGCACATCACTGTCCATCTGCCTTGCCAGATGGGCTGCTACACCAGGGTCTTTCTACAGCCCCTTGGAAAAGTGCTTACAGGTCTCCTGTGTGTCCATGCTCAGAGATGACAGTCCCAGCACAGGGCACAGCTACACACAGCCAGGCAGGGCTGATGCACGGACCCAAGGCTTGTGGCACAGGGCTGCGAGGGGTGCTGTCTCCGAGTCATAAGGAAGCAAGTGAAAGCCATGGTGGAGGAGGCATGTTGCTGTCTGCAGAGCTTCCCAAAGTTCAGGAGCAAGTGATCCCACAGCCCTCACATCTGGCTAGCACAACCCAGCAGTGTTTCCAGCAGAGCCAGCAGCCAAGGTGAATCTGCAGACATCTGCAGCTAAAGCACAGCTGCTCTAGCAGGTAGGAAGGGACCTTCTCAGCAATGGGACACGCATGGGACAGGGATTTGTCATGCAAAAACTGGCCAACAGGTTTCACCCAGTGGGTTCAGTACGGCTGCCTCTGTGGCACAGCCCGCTTCTCCGTGTTTCACATCCTGTCTAACAGAAGGCCGACTTGGTGACGATGATGAATTTACGAGCTCCCACCCACAGCTGCAATGGAGTCTGGAGCCACAGATGCTTACAGGGTGTCGTGGGGGCTGCGGTTTGGATGAATAATTTTCCAGCCCTGAAGCTCAGAGCCACAAAACCCAGAGGGGGAGAGAGAGACAACAAAACAGTAAAACAAAACAAGCCTCCAGCTTGGGCCGCCCAGCAAGTTCTGGACCATGCCGTGTTGTTCTTCATATTTAGCCTGCTCCAGTCTAGCAGCATCCAGCCATCACCCTCCTCCACCAGACCCCATGCAGAGGTCAAGATCCTGGAGAGGAGCAGGACCATGTCCATTTGGACCCCCCTTCCCACCCCTTTTCCCCCCCTTCCCATGGATGCCACAGCAGGGGCAGACTGGGCTAGCATTGCCAAGTGACAGGAGAGCAGGGGTGCCCAACCCTTGGATCTCCTGGGGACCTGCAACCATGGGAGCCTGCTGGTGACTGCTGGGGCACCACGGCTCCTTGATCCACACCTTCTCCATTCACCGGTGCTGAACCTCTGCCCTAGGCTCTCCCTGCCCTCTGTTCCCACCAGGGAACAGAGAGTCCAGCAGTTGCCATGCCTTCACCCAAGACAGTAACAGGGCATTGCTCCCACCACAGGGAGCCGTGGCACCCTGCCACATCTCAAGCCGGACACCTCCATGATATTATGTGCCTGGTGCCAGGCTGTGGCTGCCCCAGCTCTAGCTGTGGTGTGGGGATGCCCACTTCTCACTGTCTTTTCCACCTGAGCTGTACCACCACTGGGGAGCAGCAGGGTTGCAGCCTATTCCTTCCTGGGATCTCCAGCATCATCTCTCATCAGCTACTGCTGTCAGCCGCCTCCTGGAGAGCAGAAGTGCTGGGGCCAGATAGATTCAGGGCCTGTCTGAACTGAAAGGGGAAATATTCCTGGAACAGCCAAGAAAGAATAGAGCTTCTCCTTCCCTGCTCTCGCATGTGCTGGGCTTGCCATGGCTCTGACTCCCTGACCCAATTGATGCAGGGACTCCAAAAAGGAAGGTCTTCAAGCATGTCCGACACTGAACCAGGTGTCTGGTCCATCTAACACGTCTTCTACCTAGCTCTGCACCTCTGTCCCTCTTCTCTGCGGGGCATGGTGCCACCAGGTTGCCCCATGGCTTTTTGCAGTTCATCCCAGAGGAAAGAGTTAAAGTGCAGCTGAGGCTTGGGCTATCCTGTGCCCTGGGCATCAGGGGGGAACCTTCCCTGTACTTCTCTGACTTCGTTAGCACCAGCTCTTCCCACTACCAAGGAGCACAATTGCCTCCAGTCCTCATCCATCCCCTGCTCCAGTCAGGCAGCTGGAGTAGCATGCTGGGCACTGGGGCTTTCTGCTTGTTTTCAAATATTTGCATTTACATTTTGGAAAGCCTCTGAGAGCCCTTGCTGGGCCCGTGGCCTGACTGTGGTATTTCAGCCTTTGGATGGCCCTGATGGGAGCAGGGGCACCAGGAACATTCCTCTGGCCTTTGCCCCTGTGCATGACCTCGAATGGCTCCCCAGCATATAGCTCAGGCTTTCAGACACATCCAAAGCACCAGACTCTTGGCTCCCACTGCATTGAGCCCATCCTTGCTGGTTTGGGCTGCATCCTGCTCTCCCCAGAACCTGGAAGACCAGCTCCAGGAGGAGGCAGGGATGGCGACAAAGTCTGGAGGACTGATCTTATAGAGAGATCAGGTCCCAGGAGTGACACCTCCACAGAAGTGTCTTAGATGAGGTGGCTGAGTGCATGGCCTGGCACACGTGGGCCAGTGCTGCTGATGCCTGTTTTTCTCCAGTGTCCCTGTGCTTTGTGAAACTCTCCAGGGCTCTCTGCACCTCCTCCTTCCCCTGCAAGCCCTTCTGGAGGAACTGCCTCTCTGATGTCCTCTCCATTGTGCATCACAGTGGGGTCTCAGTTCCTGCTGTAACCTTGGCAGTGAAAAACATCCAACATCCTCCTGATCTGCAGTAGGGACTGGTTGTCCTTGGAGATCAACAGCCAAACTGGGATTCTACTGGGATGATCTCCTCTAAAATCCAGAAGGGAATAAAAAGAGGGCACAAACAGTTGTCCTATAGGAGCAGGGCAGAAGACACACGCTGGGGCCCCTGGCACATGCTGAGGACAGAAATAAACAGCCTCCAGCCCTCTGGCTCAGCTAGCACAACCTGTCTTCCAGCTTGGGAAGGTCCCTGGCTGGGCATCCAGGGCATCGGCAGCACCTTGGGAGGAGCAACAGCACAGCACTACCCATCACCTCCTTCCGCTCTGCAGGAAGACCGTTGCTGAGTGACAAGGTCAAAGTCCAGCAAGTCCTCCCGTCCAGGCCCACAGCGTTGTTCTGGCTCTGTGCGAGGGGACACCAGCACCTGCAGTAAGAGTTTAGCTGCAGCCCTTCCCTAGCTATATCTCCACAATAACTTTGTTAGCCTTTACCTCCGACAGCTCTAAAAAGCCTTGGCAGCCGCAGTCCACAGCCCAAAGCTTGTTTGGCATAAATTTCTGGCCCACGGAGTGGATTTGGCCAGTGCTTGTAACTGGAGTCCCAGCTCTCTTCAGGTCCAAGACTGAGATCCAGAACCAGACTATCTTGAGCATGTTGTGCTGGCGTGAATAGCGCAGCCCTTTCCCACCACCCCTGCCTCAGATGAGCAGAGGCAATAACTGTACTTGCTCACATGAACTAAACCTTGTTCCCTGCTTATGCTGTACTCTAATTTTTCCCAAGTTTTTTTTCACTTGCTTTTAAGCAAGATGTAGGGAGACTTGTTGGCCATGCAGTGTGGAGACAGCAGGAGAAATATCACCTGCCATCCAGAGGTACCACATACTAAGGTGTCACACTCAGCCACAAAGCCCTGGTGTTTGATCCCATCCCACCCTTTCAAAGCGGGTCTCTGTGAGCCGGGGATGCACAGAGTCTGCCGGGGAGCTCAGCTGCTGCAGCCGCAGCACAGGAGCCGCTCAGGTGAGCAGAGAGCGCTGCTCGCCTGCTGTGGAGCAGTGCCCTTCCCGTCTCCCCAGACCACAGCCTGCCACTAGAGGACAACATACAGACACATGTGAGCCTTGCAGAAAAACATCCACTCGCACTAATAGGAACGAGATGGGTTTGGAGCTCCCGGTGCCTTCAATAAGGGCATGGTGCAGCCCGCACTACTCACAGAAAACTGCAGTTTCAGTGAGAGCTGGCTGAAAAGTGACACTTCCACCTCAGAGGGACTTCTTCAGAAATTCCAGGCTTACCATGGAAACATCAAAGCTCTCTGGTCCAAATGACTTATGTCCAGACTCTTGGTTTTGCCAGGAGCCAGGTGACATGCTGGAATAAATGAACACTTTGAATATTAATGCCTATTATTAGGTTTCAAAGAAGTGAGACATGGAAATGAAACACTGCAGCCAAGCTAGAATAAAAAGCAAACAGAAAAGTCAAAGCAAAGTGAGACACGCAGAGCAAAGCTCTCCAACTTTAGGCTGTGTTGCTCCAAAAACAATGTGAAAAATGTCATTGCACTCAATGCCATCCTGAGGAAATGGCTCTATTTCAGCAGAATGGCAGTTCTCAATAGGAATCTCTTCAGTGTGATTTTTTTTAAGAGCTCTATTAATAGTGTGCTCAGCCAGAGCCCTGGATCTCCAAGGAGAATTCACTGAGCGAGAAATTGTCAGGAGTGTGCAATGCGGTTGGTGTCTGGCTGCTTGGGCTGAAGAGAGAGGGACAGGGAAATTGTAGATAAAAGCTGCTGTTGCAGCCAGGAGCAGAGTGATGGGCCTGACGCTTTCCCCAGACTGACACCAAATTCCTGGCTGCTGTCAGAGCAAATCCAGCCATTTCAGGCCATGATAAAGCCCCACACCAGCACTGCAGGGAAAGCTTGCCAAGGAACCCGAGGAGGAACCCTCTCTCCGAGGAGGGCTTCCCATCTCCCCACCAAGCAGTGTTTTACATTTGGAGCTGTCAAAACACATCGCAAACATTTAATTAATGACATCTCCAGAGTTGGTCATGATGGAAGCGGCTTAATTCCAATTAAATCAGTTCCTGCGCCTAGACCAAAATCCTTGCTCCTCTGCACTTGGTGACAAAGCTTCCACTGACTTCAGCAGTGATAGGGTTTCAGCCCTGAAACTGCAGGACCTGAACGGACTTTGTAAATGAAATAGTTTCAGATCCTGCATCACCCACACCAGGAGACTCTGTCCATCAGCCCTGAACCCCAAGCTCCATTTGAGCAGTTTTTTTCGGAGGAGATACCCACTCTGACTCAAAGGCCCCGAGGCACCCTAACCCTCGGCTAGCTGGAGCTTTTTAAATCAAGCAAGCTCACCTGCCTGACCCCAGATAACTCTTCCCTCTCTTTTATCCTGAGATAATGGGGTATCAATTAGGAAACACTTTTCCCAGAAGGAAAAGCACATTCAGAGGAAGCAGGATGTGAAAGCCATCTCCTAGTCTGTGCTTCATGCGGCATCTTACCCTGGCATGGCCATAGCCAGAGGGGCTTTGCAGCCTGGCCTCTTCTTTCTCTGCCCCATACCCTTCCTCCAGCCATGGCTGGAGGGAGGAACACACCAGCTCTGATGGGAGTCCAGATCTACCTCAAGCCCAGTGGTCAGCTGTCTTTCTGCAGTGTGAGAGACCCATGTTCAGCTGTCATCCCCATTACAGACAAGATGCATGGCGCGGTTACAGAGATGCAGTGTGGTCCGGGCTGTGGGGCCAGACTCAGCCCCCATCATCAAACCCACTGCCATGGGAGGACAGTAATGACCCAGGGGCATCACAGTGACCCTGAACGGCCAGTGGCTGCGATCAGGAGGGAGGAGCAGAGCCGGCCTTTGCAGCCTTCTCCCATCACAGATCCAGTGCCCTTTTCTAAGTAGGTGCTTCTGATGCCTGAGAACTCAGTAGCTCCTTGACACCCAAGCAGCCAGAAATCCTGTTCTGATGCTCATCCCATGTGTTTCAGGACCCCTTGAGGCCCTGGGCTGGGCTGGCACAGGCAGTACCCCCCGGCTAAGCCAGACCTGCTCCCTTCTGCATGACTGAGCTCCGGATGACATGGCTTCAAGCAGACTGTTCCTCTACTTTGACCTCTGACCACTTTACCCAAGGTTAGAAGGAGCTCTTGGGGCAAGCCAGCCACCTGCTCCTGGCATCAATGCAGTGCAGCTCTGGCAAACACAGCTCCCAAATGCACCTGATCTGGAGCTGGGTAAAACTGCAGCAAGCAGCGCGACTGCAGGAGCACCGTGTTCCACTGGAGAGGTCCCCCACCCAGCTCAGCCCCATGACACTTCTGCTCCATCCCCCTGCATCTCCCAGTCAGCCCCTGCCCCATGTGTGGGGACAGCAATGGGGGCCGCTCGTGAGCAAGGGTTGGACCACGGGACAGATGGACCTGCAGCCCTGGGCATGGTGGCTCCCAGCAAACAGCTCCTTGTGAGCTCCTCACTCCCTTCTTCCCAGCTACACCCTGACTTTCCAGTTGCAGCTCGGTTGAGCAGCCAGCACAGACACACAGAGCCCTTTATCTGGGGTTTTATTTCAGCGTCCCAAAGTCTGGAGCCCTTGAAGTGCTGGTTGGGTGCTCCTGCCTCCCTATTTATACTCCTCTACCCTGCCGGAGCCAGCTTTGCCTTCCCTGCCCTGCTATCTCACAAAAACATTATTACCAAACAAGCACAGGTCCCAGAGCTACGAACAGGTCTTCATTTGTTGAGGTTTCTTTTTTTTTCTTTTTTTTCTTTTTTTTTTTTTTTTCCCCCTTTCTTCCCTTTGAATGAAATTCCTGCCAGCTCTAAGAGAGAGAGAGAGAGGGAAAGAGTAGAAAGTTTAACTCCTCCCATTGGAGTGTCTCACGCCCCTGCCCAGCCCTTGAAACCCAATAACCAAGATCATTCAACAATGCCTTCCCTTCCCTGCCTGCATCCTTGCCACACTCTGACCTGCAGGAGATACCCTGCCCTGCCAGGCAGCAGGGTCGCTCCCCTCCGTCCAGTGGAGCCCCAGGGCTGGAGCCAGCCGGCGGCACCTCACACCGTCCCAGCGGCCGTAGCCAAGGCGAGGATGGACAAGCTCTTCTTCTGGGGCATTCTGCTGGTCTCCTCTGCCCGCTGCCAGGCGGTGCCCACCGAGCAAGGTGCTGCGCCCTCCTGCCCACCCCAGTGCCACTGCGAAGAGGATGGCATCATGCTCTCCGTGGATTGCTCCGAGCTGGGGCTTTCGGAGGTCCCTGCCAACTTGAGCCCTCTAACAGCTTACCTGTAAGTACAGCCCTTGCTGTTTCTTTTGCGACGCTTTCTCTGGACCCCTTCCTCAGCTGCAGCTTTCCTGTGGGAAGTTAGTCCCACGTTTTCCTGAAATTAAATTTCCTCTGGAAATTAGAAACAAAACAAAACAACAACAAAAAAAGGCAGCTATTAGTCCTGGACCTGCCAAGCTAAGCCAGCTCCCCCTCCTCCCCGCGCCCCTCTGAAAGCGCTGTTTATATTGCGATGTTATGCGTGCTTTGCTTCTTGATTACAGTGGATCAGAGGAGCTGATTTGCTGGGTAGATTCTGATTGTCTGAGAACATAATGGAGTATTTATACTGAGCAATTAGTGCAAACTGTTCTGGGATCCTTCTGTCAAACATTTCAATAGCTGTGATAACTCATGGCTTTGGGGGGTTTGGGTTGAACTGGCCACCAGCAGTGCCCAAGTTGCCTCTTTAAAATGAATATTAAAGTCTTTTAAGAGGTGTGAGGACTTTGGTAAGTTTTTGTGGTTTGTTTTTTTGGTTTTTTTTTTTAACAAAAGTTCTTAATTATCTAAATATTTCCCATCCTTTCTGGTATTAATACCCCAAAGGGTTAAACTACCACAAGGACTGGTGGGTTCATTTCTAGCCCCAGAGATGGTCTCAGTGGGGCCATCTGAGTAGTGATGGCTGAGGACATCCCCAGGAAGAGCAAGGGACTCCGTGGAAAGATCTCTTGGTTTACCTGGAGAGGAAGCGCCTCTCTCAGGGAGACAGGTTGGCCCTGGCGTGCGCTGGGAAAGATGCTTCGTCTGTTTATTCGCAGAAAGTGCTGCAGCCACCAACCTCAGCTGTGTGGCAGGTATGCTGGTGAGGACCTTGGCTTTCCCAGCTAGGGATGCAGCTAAGGTGCTGCCAAGGTAAGCTGTGTGTAGTACAGTGATTAAGGACAACTGGTAGCCCCCAGGCAGTGCTGGGGACGTTAATTTTGTGCTCATCATGCTGAAACAGGGCTTGTGTTAAAGCTAAGCACCCTGACCCATTCAGGAAGGGCTTTACAAAGCCAAGTTGAAGGTGCCACAGCTGGATAAGAGCTTCTCTGTTTATCCTGCTTGCCTGAGGAGCACGTTGCTTTGTCTTGTGCCAAGCATTGAATGGCCAGAGCTGTAGTGGGTCAGCTGAGAAAGAAATATGACAGAAAAGGAAGATTTTTACTGGAGAGCATGAAAGATGAAGAGAAGTGTGTAATGCAAGCTGTATTTTCCTGGGAGAGGGGACCACAGAGCACTTGTCACATGAGGTGTGTCCTGTATAGAGCCGTTGCCCCTGCACACACTCCGGGGCTCAGTTTGGAGCCAGCTGCCTGAGTGAAAAGTCACTACAGCTCTTGAGCATGTCTTGATAGAGGTGGTTAAAACCACGCGGGCTGTAAGTGTGGGAGGCTGCAGAGCTTTGCAGCACTGATGCTACTGCAAGGACAAGTGGCTGCCCTGACAGGCACCCTGCAGTTACGGCAAGACAGGGCACCCGTGGCTCCCACTCTGCAGAGAACACGCTGCCCATCATTTCTGCAGAATCGTCCCTTGGGCTGGGAGCTGCAGAGAGCTCCGTTGCACGAAGCCAGGGACATTTCAACGTTAAATGGTTCTCATCGCCACCCTGCTCATGGTGGTTGGAGCAGGGGCCGCAGACCCCTTGTGCGTGGGCCCCCAGCGGGCAGGTGCTTAAAGATGCTCCCGGCCTGCTGCGGCGGGTGACCCTGCGGCCGTTCCCGCAGAGGTCTCGGTTTCGCTGGGATCGGTCCTCAGGACAGCCCCGCAGCAGCCGCCGCTGCGGGAACCGTCCGCCCCCGGTGCCTCTCCGCCGCCCCGCTGCGCTCACACGGTGGCGCCAGCCACAGCCCTTTGCCGCAGAGGCGCTGGCGGTGCCACCTCCCAGCCCAGCACCCTGCCGGACCCTCCGGGTGCAAAATCCATGGGATCGAGCTAGGGAAGTGTCGGAGGGTCCAGAGTTTTCCTCCTCCCCTTAGGGCCGTGGAGAAAAACAACGCGTTTCCTGCTTATCCGTTAAACTTTGCCTGTGAATGAACAAATGAGGTGTAACAGGGGAGGAAGGCAGGATCAACTGGGAATTATTGGAGGAGGACCGGAGAGCCCTGTTTCTGTCACTACCTTCTTGGGCTACCTTCAGTAAGTCACGTAAGGTTAGTTTCTCAGTTTTAAGGTGTGCAGTCAGGGCTGGTTTTTCAAAGCAGATCAGCATAAATTTTGTAGAAAGTATGGATATTTGGGCGATCTAAGCTCTTAATGTAAATTCAGGCTTTAAATCCAAATTCAGATATGTAAAGAAATGCCTAGATTTTTTTGGAGAGCTGCAAGTGCTGAAAAGCAAGCCCTGTAATGGCAACGCAGAGCATGGAGCTGAAGGGCAGCTGCTCCCAAAACTTTCCAGCTCCTTTGCTCCATGCCCTGTCTTCTAAGCAAATTACTGGTGCTCCCTTCTGTAAAGCGTAGGACTCCCTCAGGTGTAAAATAAAGGATCCTCATAATAACCTCTGATTAGACACTGCCTCACCACTAATGAGCTCACAGTCAAGCCCCATCCTGACAATGCTGTGCCTCTGCCATGCCTGTCTCTCTCCAAGAACCCTGTCCTTGCTCACTCTTGCACCTCTCTCAACTTGAACCTGATCTCACCCATCCAGACCCAAGATTCTCCAATCCAGGCATCATTGGTGAGATTGCAGCTGTGGTCAGGGAGATGGGAGAGACGCAAGTCACCTCTTCCCGGGGGCACCTCTCCACTAGGCACTTAGACATGCTGGTGTCTCCTTGGCAGCCCTGGAGAGAGCCCAGGAAGCCAGCTCAGCTGAGGGTTGTCCATGTTACCTGACAGGTCTCACATCTGCACTGCTCCTGCGGGCAGCCTGAACTCGATCAGGGCTCATCCTGGGTCTAACAGCCTATTTCTCTGTAGCGGCAAAGACCATCCTGCCTGGTTCATCACATGGGGGATGGCAAAGAGCTTCTCAGTGCATGACATATTTGAACAGTGTCTTAGTCTGGCCTTAGAGTCCAGCCATGAAATGCTAAAGGTCAGCACACCCTCTCCTATTCAGCTACATCCAGAGACCCTAGGGCCTGTATCAACATGAAAGACCTGAGCTATTCAGAGAGCAGATTTAACCTTTAGCTGATATGCCAGTGAATCCTGACAGCAGTGTGTCAAATATCACATCTCCACCTTCCATGGCCAGCACCACATGTAGGAGAGTTCCTTTGGGGCAGGAGCTGATGGGGACTCTCTGGAGACAATGGCAGCAAACTGAGAGTGCATAAGGAGACTGGAGCTGCAAAGGGGAAGGCTCCTGTGCAGCAGAGAGGAGATGCACAAAGGGGCACGGAGGAGGACAGGAAAATGGGAAGAGATACTTGGTGCCCGGAGTATTAGCTTAGCTTCAGTCCCTGGCACTACTGCAAACCCTGTGTGAGACCTGGTTGAGCAACCCCACCTCAGATTCCCCTGGATGTCGAAGTCCCACATTGCATGGGCTGGAGGAGTTCAGTCCCCAGCTGTCCCCATGCCCGTCACCCACTGCCTGAGCACTAGGAACCGGCTGTGGTTGGGTGCAGGTGCTCAGCTCAGACCTCTGCCCCGGGATGGCATCCTGACCCCCCTTTGCTGTCCCTGCATCTGGCTACCAACCCCTGGCAAGGGGGTCTGGGGGCAATGCTGGGAGGTGAAGGGATACTCTCAGTTTGCTGAGGCTGCTCCTGTTTCACCAAAGAAAAGAGACCATGGTGCCTGCCAGATCCCTCCTGGGGACATGCTGGCTTTTCCAACCACAGCTGGGAAGGAAACAGGGGGCTCAAAGAAATGGAGTGCCTGTAGTCAGCAGAGGACACCCTCAGTAGTAACCACAGATGGAAAGGTGACAACAGTAGTGTCATTGTCATGCATTCAGGTCAGCTGGCGAGACAGCACACACACGTCCTGGCCAACCTGCACACATATAGGTTGGAAACGACACATCTTGCCTTATGCCCGGCCTGGACAAAGGGGACACAAGGAGGAACTGAAAGGATTGCCCAGAATCATAAAATAGCTTAGGCAGGAAGACACCTCTGGAGGTCTCTCATCTGCATTCCTGCTCAAAACAGGTCCAGCTTGTGAGATTGGTCAGGATCTTGTCCAGTACAGTTTTGAGTATCTCTGAGATTCCATCACTCTTTTCCCATTTCTGACCATCCTCATGGGAAATGTTTTTCTTAATATATAATTGCAATTTCCCATTTTCCAGCTTGTGCCCATTACCTCTCATCCTTCCCCTACACAACTCCAAGAAGAGTTTAGCTCCGTCTTCTCTACACTCTCCCAGTCGGTAGTTAAAGAGAGCAGTAACATTCCTCCATTTCACCTTCTCTTGTGAAGACTGATCAAACCTACTTGTATGAGCAGTGCATGGGACACGGGCAGAGCAGGGAGTGTCGTGATGTGGGAGAGGGGAGCATGCAGGGTACTGGGGATACTGCAGTGGAAGTGATGGATGAAGGACACAAACCTGTAGGATACCAGGCATCATTAGCGCCATGGCTCAAAGCTCATCTGTAGGAGCCATCCTCCTCTTCCCCGGGGTTCCAGGTCCCCACAGCACCGTGCAGGGGTCAGGCTTTACCCCTGCTCTGTGCCCCATCCCCAGAAGAATTGGTGACCATTGTGTCCTTGTCCCAGGCCCAAGACAGCTGATGAGATTGTCAGACTGTTGTTGTCACAGCAGGATTTGAGGGAAGAAAGAGCAGCAGAGATTCTGGCTACTCCTGAGTATCACCGGGCATCTCAGGAGGATGCCCAGACAGTAAGCTTCTTGTTCCCCACGTTATTTCCATTGAGGTGAATAGGATCAGGAGCTCCCAGGACTGTTTTCACCTTGCAGAGACATTTTGAGCCATTGCCTGGAATTTAACATCCCACTGGGAGTCCAGGGCCAGGGCTCCACATCACCCATGCTCTCTCCAGAGCTACCCTCTGGGATCAGGTGCCATGTGGACCTGTGACAGGGCTCCAGAGGAGGCAGGGACGCTCTGACATGAAGCTGGGCAGTCAGTGCCGGGGTCAAAAAATGCTGCATCTACTGCAGGGAGAGTGAGTGGAAGATGCCTCTTTTTTGATATTTGCATTTCCTAAGCACCCACAAAACTCTGAGGCAGCAGGGTTTGAAGGTTCACTCCTGAGCCTCAGCTGACGCCTGGAGCAAGACAAGTCGCGATGCTGAAGGCAGCTCCCCTCAGCCCTAAGCCCTCCCTAATTGTCTGTCCCAGACTCTGCCCCGCTGCAGCCCCCTCCTTGGGAAAAAAGAGGAAGCCCCCACCACAGCCAACCTGAGATGGGAAGCACCCCAAGAACTGCCAGAGGAGCTGGGGCACCAGTAGAAGGACAGGACTGGAGGCTGATCGCAGGAACCTGGGCAGGCATTGCAGCTGCAGGGAGGGGTGTTAGGGCTGAAGGGATGGCTGGGCAAAGTGGCTTTGGTGGATTTCAGGTGGCTGAGAAGGAGATGGCATCTCCTGCAGGGAAGGGATGACAGGGACCTCTGTGTGCCTTTGGGATTAGAGTCACACACACTGGGGAGACAGATGGAGCAGCCAAAAATGCAGAGAGCACTGAATCCCAATGCAAGGTGTAAATTAAGTCTTTCCAGGGGGCATCGCTCCTCTCCTGCCCCGGGTAATTTTGCAAAGAGTAGTGAGTGACCATCCTGTGGCTGATGCTCAGTGCCAAGGCCCATCCACAGCCTCTTCCTCATGCCATGGTCACCACAGGAGCCCAAACATTGCACCAGGACTCATCCAAACACACCACAAAGGTGCAGACTCACCCCAAAGAGCTCCCAGACCCTTCCAGTTCTCAAGACGTGACAGAGCACAGGAATTCCAAAGCCACCTCCAGGTCCTGGTGGCCACACTGACGCGTTAAGGGTTGTCTCTCTGCTTGATCTTCTTCCCTGCTGGAAGACTAATGAAAAATGACCCCATATGGCCAGAAGTGCACAGTCTTGCCCCTAGAAACGCCCCGCATGCCTGGGAGAGCAGCAGCCATAGCAGGAACAAGGAGAAATGTTTATGAGCTTGGGGCCCCAGATGTGGAAGATAAGGCTGGTGAGAGGCATTAGAACAGCTGGACTCTGACACACACTCTGAAGTGGGTTCATGGGTTTATGTTCACCATTAGCAGCTTTGAGGGACCTTTTTGTTTTTAACCCCTAAAACACCAGGCATAACATCAGATGGTGCATTGTGGTGTGCCTGGGCTTGAGGCTCAGGGCAGAGCAGCAGGAACATGCTGAACCACCCAGCAAGCAGAAAAAGTAGTGGTGAGGGAACCAGTGTCCCAGGGAGGTTGGTGGTGCTCAGAGCAAAGCCAGAATTGCAGGACCATTAATAGTCAGGGGAGTCCTAGAGCTGCCTGACGAGCACATTTGGTGGGATGATTTACCATGTAATACCTCATTTCATTGAAAAGGAAAAGCTTAATGAAAATGCATCAGTGTTCATGGGACTGTGAATGGGACAAATGTAGTAACAAGTTGAATCAAGAGAGATTATTTCAACGTTTTCACTTCATGGTGGTTTTTTAAAAGAAAAGTTTCCATTTACATATTTTCACCTGCTGGTGTTACATTTATCTGTAGGCAAGTTAATATTCACATTGCAGGACTTCAAAATTATCAAAGCATCTTGACGGTTCTAAAACACCATATATTGATTTTTTTTTTTTGTTCTGTACTAAATACTGACATGTTGGCTCTTTGTTCTGGGTTCAGGGGAAAGGAAATACTGAAGCCTCTCAATTTCCAAAGAGACGACGCTTTCAGGTTCATGGCAGCTCTTCCTGTCTCCTCCTGCTTAATCATCTCCCAGCCCCCTTCTCTGCCATAAGCTTTGTTCCCATTTACTTCCTGATATCATGAGCTTTGGGTCCAGCAGTGTTTTGATTTACTTGGCTGCTGTTATCCCAGCGTGGGTACTGCTGCGATTCACGGGACACTGTGGTCTCTGGAGAGTGACTGGTCCACGACAAGGGTTGCAGCCCCCAAATTCTTCCAGCTGTGACAGGGGGTGCTGTGAGTGATGAGGCGGAGGGCTGGGCTGTGGCTTTAGTGCCACAGGTCATGGCTGAGACCTTCCCAAGGTTTGATTTGAGGTCAAATGGAAAGCGGCCTCCTTCGCAGGGCTGTTGGGAAGTGTCAGCGGGGTGTCTGGGGCGCTGGATGTGAGCAGATGTCCACTTCTTGGTAGGGCCCTGTCTGAGTCAGGCTGCAGGAGGTGAGACATAGGATCTACCCCATCCCAGATCCCAGGTCTCTCTGTGGGAGAAGGAGCAGCCAGACCTTTCCTGCACTTGCTCCAGAGCTGGCAGCGAGCACTGCCTTCCCTGGCGAGGAGGGAGCAGGTGTGCGGACGAAGGCAGCGCAGCGGGGCAGGTAGAGCCAATGTGCATGGGATGGGGCTATGCTCCGGGGGGTACAGCCCCCTGTGACTACCAGCAAAGCCCCCTCCCTCCTCCTTTGCTCTGCAAACTTCAACTAGGACCGCTTGGTTGGGACTGGGGGTGACCAGTCTCTCCGCTCACACTTTGAGGGATGCCACACTCCTGGTCCCATCCGTCGGATGCCCCACTCCTGGTCTCGTCCATCAGATGGAGCGCAGCTGGGTGGCAGCAGATATGCCGTGCTCACACGCTCCCTTCAGCTGGCACCACCATGAGGGATTCTGGCTGGGTGGGAGCAGCTGATCACCCTCCGCATGCTCCGGACTTCAGCCGCATCAGGCTGCTCCTCACTCGCATCCGATCCTGCCGTGCCTCTCCTCCACGCCTGAGAGCACTGCCTGCAGCAGAGCCGGGCTTTCTGCAAGTAGTGCGCTTCCACTGCAAATGCCTTCCTCCATCCTCCCCCCTCTCCTCCCTGCCCGCCCCCCAGGCTAAGTAATATGCCACAGCCTCCCCTCTCTCCCTCCCTTCCTTGAAGAATAAGCTCATAAATCTGCCTAGGGCAATGAAAACACTGAGCTCATGGCCCTTAGATCTGTGCGGGAGGAGCTCTAGCTGGCGATTAAAGGAGTTTAGGGTTTTCTTTGAAAAGCTCTTTGATTCTGGCAGAAGCTCTGGTGCCAAAAGGCAGCAATGGAGCTGCAGATGCCTCTCCCCCTCTGCACCTGCCTGGGTCAGGGAGCAGCAGGAGAGTGGAGGAGGGAAAGGGAAGCGCGGCACTTCCCAGCTCCCTGCAGTGGGGGCTGAGGGTGCCCCATCACCCTTTCTCAGGGGGAGCAACCTCTGCCAACAGCAGGGCAGGGGGTGCCGCTGCCTTTGAGCCCAGACCCTTCAGCTGGGGTGCCAAAATGCCTCCACTACTGTGGAACAAACTGCTCTCCCAGGTCCATCTTTGGAGGAGCTGGGCTAGGTCTCAGTAAGCTGGCCATCCATGGGACAGACAGATGCTCCTCCTCTTGGTTGCTCTGAGACATCCGACAGGGGCCAGGCTCCTTGGGGACATTGAAATGAGCCACCTTCATGGATCACAGGGAAATAGCTCTGGGAAAAGGGGCAGGGAAGGAAGCCCAGTGCTGAGGTCCCTGCAGGCAGCACAGGGTCCTGCCTGGGTGCCAGGGAGCCAGGAGAGGCTGTGGGGAGCCAGGGAGGAGCTAGGGCCAGGGAGCCAAGGATGGGACAGGGATCACCACAGCAGTGCTCCAAAAGGTGGTGCGAAGGGATAGGGATAGGGAAGAACTGTCAGGGATGGGAAGAGCCTGAAGGCTCCACCTTGGAGAAGGACTTGAGTTTGCAGAGCTGAAGAGAGAACAGAAGCAGCCTTCATGAAGAAAAGCAGGACCAAGCATAGGCATCTAGCATTGCAGCCAAGTCAAAACAGAGCCAGGGTCCTGCTCCAGAGGAGGCAGGAGCTGTGCCAATGGTGGGGAGCAAAGGGAGGACACAGTGAAGCTCACATGGTGCCTCCAGTCTTGCAGAGATGTATCAAGGATCCAGGAAGGGGTAATGCAAAACCTTTTCCAGATCTGCCAGCACAGACTTTGCTGACAGTGATGAAAGAGGGCAGCTCTCCAGCCTCCTCCCCTCCATGGGATGACAGATGAGTCTTCTGAGGTATAAGCAGCTCTCTCTCTCCATTTGCCATGTTTGCAGTCCTTCCTGTACCTTTTTAAACCTCTTTGAAGGATTTGGGAATGAAAAGCAGCCCCCATGGGAAAGGGCAAGTCAGACAAGCCTGTAAGGGTAGGACCTGCTCAAGGTACCTGCTGTCTCCTCTTGTCAGCAGCCACAGGTCCCACTGCAAAGAGATCCCAGGGAGACAGGATAGTTTCCAGCACTGAACATCCTTGTGGGGCACCAATTAGTAACATTCCCCTTTGTTCAAAGGGAAGGTGAAACCCAAGCACCACATCATCCTATAAGGGATGGAAGGAGTAGAAAGGGAGTGGAAACGTGGTCTCCTCTGCTGAATAAGGAGTGGGAGAGCAGGGGTGTGCATGCATGATGGCGGGGGGGCTGTTGGGAGGATGCCCCACACACATATGGTCGATTCTATGATTCTATGATTCTATAATGTGACACTGAGCCCTGCAGACCACCAGCCCCTAGGATATTCCACCTGCCTGGTGCCACCTCCCAACACCAGCGGTGCCTTGTGCATGGAGCAATGAGTTGAGCCAAGGCCACAGTGGCTGCTGGCGTTGTGATGGTGTGGCCAAGCACCAGGGGTCTCAGGGACCTGCAGGATGTGAAGGCAGTAATCACCTTCCCAATGAGGCAATATCTGGTGCAGAGATGACTCTGAGCGTAGTTGCATCTTGCAAGTTCAAGAGAACTCCCAATTCTGGGCATTTTTTAACTTTAGTAAAGCAAATTTTCATTTTTGCATGCAGGAAACCAGCAGGAAAGGCATTTGCACTTTTAGACAGAAATTCGTCTTCTTCTTTCCAGAGAACACGAGAAGAAATTCTCATTGTAAGGAACAATCTCTGCAATTTTGCTTTACCCCTGTTTCTGCAGCTGCTCCCAGCAGCAGCTGCTGCAGAGCTGGCAGTGTCCGCACCAGCTTCCAGTTCCTGGGAGCTGAGAAAGGCAAGAGCTGTGTGAGCATTCCACTGGCTTTCCAGACAGCACTCTGAATCAGTCTGACTATGGACATGAAAATAGTGCTTCTGCTGCTGCTCAGTCAGCATCTCCCAAAGGGAAAATGAGGTGCAGTGTCATGTAGCTGCACTGTAAGTCTTTCTTCTCCCTGTACATAGGGGCATGGGAGTTGTCGGATGTTGTCCCAGATATTGTCCCAAGGCTCTGTCCCAAGAATGAAAGGTCACTTGTCTGAGCAGCATGTGCCCCAGGTACCAAAGGACAGAGACATACCTCTAGGGTCAGGTGTGTTCTATTTGCAGAACCAAGGGTATCACAACCAGGACAGGATCTTGATTTTAGGTGCAGGTAAGACTTTTGATGTTGCACTAATTTCCTGTGGCAATGAGTTCCACAGATTAATGAGGTGCCTGTTGCACAGAGCGGTTTTACATGTGCTCTGGCAACAGCATGCAGGGCTTTACTGAGCACAGGGGGAGCCTTGCTGTATGGGCTGCCTCCACCTTCACTTCAGCTCAGGGCCAAACCAGCAGGTTCTTGTGCTGCAGGTTGTGTTTGCAGCTGCAGTCCTGCACAGGGAAGTGCCTGTCAGTTAAGGTGGTTTTGTGCTTTCATGTGGTGTAAGACAGCGCAAGATTTATTAGTGACAAAAGAATTAATGCTGGAAGCCTTGATTTATTGAAGAAAGGGGAGAGGAAATGTGTTGCAGCCCATGCTGGTTAGTGTGGTGTTTCCAAGATGAGCTAGCACACGCTGTGGAAACTGCCCTGCTCCTCCATGCTCTGGCTCATCTGGTGATACCATGGGGTATCACCACTCCTTTTCCAAGGGATGACTTTCCACTGACCACCTTGCACATGCGTCGTGGAAAGGGCGTCTCCTAGATGGAAGGACACAGAGACTCAGACTTTTGGGAGCAGACAGGTGCCCCATGAGCTTTGGCTCCCTTGCATGGTGGAGGTGGGAGATACAGAGGACTGGAGTGCAGCACAAGAAACCTGGGTTGTTTTTCTAGCTCTGTCCCAGCCTCATGGTTTACCCCAAATAAGTCCTCTCATTTTCCTGTGCCTCAGTCTCCCAATCTTCAAAACACTAATAATAAACCCTTCTGCAATGCTCTTTGAGATCGGCTGATTAAAAAAGTGCTATAGAAGAGCTGGAGACTCTCAGCACTTTTCAGCCACATGTCTGGACCTCTCGAGCTAAAATATCTTTTAAAAGTTTATTAAAAAATTCTTGAGCTTTGCATTTGTTCAGCCACAACATGAAGAAAAACAACCCTAAACTCTCAGATTTGTAGCCTGCCTTTCATGTCCAGTGACCTCATCACTCCTTGCTTACGGATGCAGCCACAAGTCAGTGCAGCTACTGAAATACTCCTCGGGAGCCGCATCCAGCAGCTGTTTCAAAGCTCGTGGGCAGCACTGGCAAACTCCAGAGAGGAAGTGAACCCAGCTGGTAAACTGCAGCTTGACCAGAGCTTCTGGAAACCCCAATTCTTCAATATAATCTGTTTTCTGTAGGAAGCCACCTTGCTTTTAGCATACTTCTTCCTGAATGTATGGGGGTAAATAATAGATATTTCAGCTCTTTGACTAAACCAAAAAAGGAGGGCAAAGATTGGCTTGGGTTAAACAAATAGATTTTTTTTCCAGGTTTCCCATGCAATTAAAACCAAACCAAACCAAACCATGTTTGCTCTGGGTATCCCGGAAACATTTCGCTTTGACCCAAAAAGGAATACTTTACTTCATTTTTGAGTTACTTGAAAGTCTTTAAACCCTTAAAAAAAAAAACAAAAACAAAAAAGAGCTTACAATTAAATGCTTCACCATCTTCCTCGCCCTTCTTTTTTTGTGAATTTACTTTTGAGCAAAACACTGCGGGTTCTGCCTGACCTGGAAAGTCACCTGTCTGAGCTTGTGTCATCATGTTTTTTGCCTTTCAACACTGTTTCCATCTTTTCACCTCCCACTGTACAGACATATGGGGTTCATGGGAGCATCATCCTCATCCCAGGGCTGTGCTGACTTTCCAGGGAGACTAGCGAGTGGCCGGGAGAGGGGAGGAAGGTATCCACGAAAGCTTATTTCAGCTTCAGAGAGCTCCTCTGGATCTTCTGACTATCTCTGGCTACTGCCAAGGCACCTTCGAAACACCTTTGAAATGACTCCAGCATGTTGGGCACCGTGACTGGGCTGGAGGGGAAATCCACATTCCCTTTGAAGTCTGGATACTTGAGTAGTCTTAGAATTATAGGGCTGTAATATACAGGAATGTGTGGGGCTGTAATTGTGACTTAGATCCTTGGATGAAAGGTGCTATGTACATACAAAAGGTATTATTATTATTGCTATTATTATTGCTATTATTATTACTATTATTATTATTATAGGGCTGCAATATGTGGATTTGAGATGAAAGTAGCACCAAAAGATCCTGAAATATGAGATGCGTCTTAAGGAAATTTCAGCCTGGAATTAGGTTTTGTCTACATGGGGGAAGCAAAACCGGCTGGCTCCCCTGCACTGACAGCTCCGGGGCTTTTATGGAAGAAGCCCTGTATGCAGGCATGATTCCCAAATTCAAGTTGCTCTGACTCTCAGAAGGGTGTCTCCAGGAGGAGCTATTCCAGAGCAGCTTTTGCAGAAAAAAATGACATCCAACACTTTCACTGTTCTTTGTGAGACACTCTGATTGCTGTCAGGCAGACTGTAGCCATCACAAAATAAGTCGCTGGCGCTTGAGCCACCCAGTATGAGAAGTAGAGGAACTGCTGGCTCTTAGCAGGGGTGAAACTGGAGCAAACCCCCTGTGTCGCTGAGCAGCAGAGAGAGCTCGTGTGCTTGTTGGTTCTCCTGCACTTCAGCAGGGACAGGGCTGGGGCCAGATCCAGCATCCTGAGCTCATCATCCTCTCTCCAGCCATGAATCACATCTTCCCCTGAGCTGCCTGGGAGCAGAGCATGAAGGAAGACAGGGATCAGCTTTGATCCTTCACAGGGTCTGTGGCTCTGCGCAGACTTTGCCATCAGCCTCAAAGTCATTTGTCCTGCCCCGTTCTGCACTCACATCTCATTAGGAAGGGGGGGACTTAAGTGAAGCCAGGCACTGAAGTGGGAGTCCCCATGACAGCACCTGTGGTGATTTTTTCCTGTGTCCCAGGCTCTGCACAGCATCAGGTTTCACCCCATCGTGCAGCTCCGGCTGCCTCTGCTGGGGAAGGTGAGGGGAGGATTTAATCTGCTCTGATTTCCATCAGCTTTGAAAACCCAAGCAAAATCAGCTGCAGTTTTTCCACTGACAAAAGATTTTGGGAAAAAGCCTTGGCTCTCCTGCTTCAGGGGCTGTCACCTATCAGAGCGCAGAGGCAGGTCTGCACTCAGCTGGTCCTGCTGAAGAGCTCAACCAGCGGCACAGGAGGACAGTGGGAAGGACTGTTTTGCTAGAATTGGACCCCTCCCTGAAGGAGGCTTTCTCCTGTCCTGCCTGCCTCCTCTGGCTGGCACAGGCTAGATCTGATGTGACACTGGGATCTAGCTGATGAGCTCCAGTGGGAAGCAAACCTACCCTGTTGGACCTGGTCCCCGGAGCAAGCCAGGGGGCAAATTGAATTGACTGCACCAATGCATCCAGAGACTCCTTTCAAGCATTCAGGCCTCCATTCTCCTGCAGTGTTTCATGAACCAGTAGGCAGCTTCATGCTTCAGCCTGGAAGAGCTTTCATTTCAACTGTGGTTATGAGATGGGATGGTGAATAATTCTGTCTGCAAGGCTAGTGTACACACAGGCGCCTTCACAGCTTCCTTAAGCCTCTCTCTTGCTGTTTCTGTGACAGCACCACAGGGCCCAGCACTATGTGCAGCAGGGCAGCTTCTCCCAGACAGACTCTTCCCATAAGGGTGTGGAACAACTGCCAGAGATGAACGTGCAGGAAATAGCTGCATGCTGGTAGCCCTCTGGGGTGCCACTGGCTACAGCACATTTGCAAAGGAGCCTCCGTCTCACCTGATGCTGTTTCTGGCAGGTACAAAAAGGAGGAATTCAAAACTGCAAGGAAGGGTTCAACAGCCTTACTGTTGTAACTTATGCCTGGTGGTCTTGGAAGGAGCAGAGGAGGATCTGCAGTGCCAGCCAGAGCCAATTTGACTCCATAATCAACTTGAGAGCCTTAGGAAAAAAAATCTTTCTCAAGAGATGTCCAGATGCTTATGCTAGATGCTACATTCACATCAAACCAGACCTCACCTACGGAGCGGATGCTGCTTGGAGAGCAGAGCCTTGACACTGGGACTTGGGCACAGCCACGTAGCTGAGCATCGTCAATCAAAACTCTCCACTAAATAAAGACAGGCAGATTTTCAACAGCCCTGAACTACCAGAGGTACCCCTGGAGCAAGGAATCATCCCAGGCATCTGAATATCCAGACATAAAAACATTTCCCCTGATAAGACATGTGCCAAAATTCTTTGGAAGGGCTGTAAACCACAGACATGTGCCTAGTGAGTGGCCTGAGCCAGTTGCTGTGCCCCAGTCTGGCAAACAGGAGCTCCAGGGACTGTTCTGTGCATCCCTGGCAGGTCTCTGTGGATGCTGGGCTCTGGAACTCAGGTTTCCCCATGTCATAGGCTATTGTGCTCCTTCTTCATCCACTCCTCTTCCTGTCAGTTTGTTCCGTGGCCAAAGCTTTCTGACCAAGACATCCCACACAGGCTGCTTCCTGGGAATTGTTGTATTCTTCTGGACAGGTATTGCCCCTGCCTTGTTACTACATGTGCCTTGTGAAATCAGGTGTGCAGAAGCAGGAGCAGGGCATCTACCTGAACCATGGAGGCCACGGAGCAAAGGCTGGCTCACATCAGGTGATGAGTCAGGTCCATCCACAACAGTTTGTACAGTATGCCCTTTGCTAAACTCCTGCAAACAAGGTCTTGCTCCTGGGCAGGAGGGTTCAGCTCCCCAGCCCTGTCCCGCTCTTTCCCAACTTCACTGATAAGTGGAGCTTTTCCTCCAGCAGAGTCGGGAGCGATGGTGACTCACCACCACTTCAGTGTGAACCACTCAGCCAGGCACTCCAGCGCAATGTGTGCTGGAGACAGGAAGACTCTTGTTAACCCACTTGACAGCAGAAGAAAGGCTTTTCTTGGTGCGTAGGGACCACCCACTGAAGAATGAGACAAGGCAAGATCCGTCACGCTCTAATGTCTTGTGGCTTCCTTGTGACACCATAGAGTCTGCCTCAGTTAATGGAAACCGGCTAGTTACTCAGGGTAGCAGAGATCACTCTGACATGAGCCAACTCTTGGCATCTCCGAAACAGCCTGTCCCACCAGAGAAGCTCCCAACCCCCTGGCCAGGCCATTGCTGGGCTTGGCCGGAGAGCACCTCAGCCCAAATACCTGCAGGCATCTCGTTGCCCATAGAAGGCAGTGAGCATGGTGAGGAGTATGGCTGGTATTCATCTCTTACCTTGGGCTGTGAGTTTCAGCCAAGAAGCCAAGACACTACAAACAGCATGCAGAAGCTCTCCTCCTCCACTGTCATAAATGCTCAGAGATTCTTTGTCTATGTTATGGTTTGAGAGAGCCCATAACAATCTATTGTTGTTAGACAATTATTCTATCACCTGATGACCCCTCCCCACCTGGAAAGGGGAATCGGGGAACACAAAGAAACACAAGGGTTGAAGTATAAATAGATTTAATAGACTAAGACTAAATAATTAACAATAATACTAAAGAACCAGTATTAATCCCGATACTGATATAAGATATACAGGAATTATACTCAGCCATCTATATCAGCAGGAAGCTGTGCACTCCCAGCAGTGGATAGCAAGTATCAGACACTGGGAGCGCAATGGCTTCAGGAGGAAGGGAAGGGCTCAGGGCTCCAGCACCGGGGCAAGGAGTTGTCCGGACCGCCGCCACCAGGGAGAGAGCCAGCGACGCAGTAAACTTTTCTAATTTATATTGAATGTGACGTTCATGGTATGAAATACTCCTGTTGGCCAGCCTGGGTCAAATGCCCAGGCCTTGCTCCTCCTTGTCCCTGCACCTGGCAAGGCTCGAAAACACTAACCTTGAATCCCACAGAGCCTGGCTGGCTATAAAGTAAATATTTTCACAAATTCAGACACTAGAATCTTCTAAAAGTGTAATTTTCCCCAGCATTAGAAGAAAAGCTAGTCCTGTGTCTCTCAACCCAGGACAGTCTATAAATCATGCACTGTCTTTGGAGGCAGGGTTTGGATGTTTGCTAGCCACGGAGACCCAGGCTTTTCTGGTTTATGGTAGGGAGGATGCTGGCAGGATCAGTAGTTCCCCGGGAAAGGGCTCAGAAATGAATGGATTGTCTCACTTGCTCCAGCACTGGTGCCACAAGGGAAGTCTGCCCACACGGGCTGTGTCACTACAAGGAAAGACCAACAGGATCCTGTCTGCCATGTGTCCCCATAACCAAGATGGATCCCTTGGGTCGGGTCCTCAGTTTCTGCTGGCTGAGATATCATGGCTGCTGTCTTTGAAATTTCCTCGTGAAAGTGCCAGAAGTCCAAAAGGCATTTTTCAAAAGCTTTCAGCCATGATGTTTTGTTTTGGGAAGTCTTTGGTCTGAACACAGATAATTTTCAGCCAAAATGGCTGAAAACCATCAGCAATTTTCAATTCCGATAAAATGCTATTATCCATTTGACAGTGTCAACAACTGTTGTTTTTTGCTCATTGCTCACTACGGTTTCCTGCAAGAGGAAACAAATATCTCCAGGCATATCTCCCCCGGGATCCCAAGAGTTTATCCGTCTCTCTCACCCAACACAGCACCTTCTCCAGGGACCACCTCCGTTACCTCCAACGAGATGGAGAACGCTGCCTCTGGCCCTGGGGTCTGGGTTGTGTATGGATGGACCATTATATATTGAGCTCGCTGGCTGGTGGTTTGCTCCACAGTAAGATTCAGCTTAAACCACAACTCAGAATGGTGCTGGCTAATAAAGCCCTAGCTAGGAGATGGTAACAGATTAGGTGGGAAACTCAAGTGTTTTGCAGCAGTAATAGAGCCCACATCTATCTGTGAGGCTGTAGGAACAGGAAATATTGCCTGATGAAGCAGATGGGAGCAGAGTCTTTCCCTCTGACTATGTCCTCAGCTCTTTCTTTTCAAGAAGCCTAGGATTAGAGACTTAGCAGCAGGTGGATAAGGCTGTCCCAGAAGGAAGGCAGACTAGGTTGGTTGAATGGTTTCTCAAGGATCATTGTGCTACAGTCCAAGAAAAAGAAGAGGTGGTATGGTCTGGGACTTCTCAGAAGGGGTAATCAGAAAACAGTATAACACAGTTCTCACTCTGGCTGCAGTGCTGCCATGTGGAGAAAAGTGCAGGAGACTGGATGAGTTGCAATAAACATAAGGACTGACTGTGCCTTGCCCCAGCGAGCTTCCCTGCAGGAAAGCTTATGGGGCTGATCCCGACCAGCAGCTCATACGCACCCAGCCGCTTGCTCATTCCCCAGTGGGGTGGGGGGCAGAATCAGAAGGGCAGAAGTGAGAAACCTCATGGGTCAAGATAAAAGCAGATTAATAGACAGAGCTGGGTGTGCAAGTGAAGCAGAAGAAGGAAATCGCTCCCTGCTTCCCATCCGCAGGCAGGTGCTGAGCCACTTCCAGGAAAGTAGGGCTTCATCACGTGTAATAGTTCCTTGGGAAGGGAAAAGTCATAAGCACGAATGTCATCCCCTTCCTTCTCCTTTGCCTGTAGCTTTTATTGCTGAGCATGATGTCATATCGAACATTTTTGATCAGTTCAGATCAGCTGTCTTGGCTGTGTTCCCTCACAACTTCTTGCATGCCTCCCCCTGCTCCTAGGGGGAAAAAGATGCTGTGCACTCTTCAGCGATAGCCAGAACACTGGTGTGTTATCACCATAGGCACAGATCCAAAACACAGCAACCTCTTGGCTACTTCTCAACGCAGGAAGGACATGGACCTGTTGGAACAGGTCCAGAGGAGGGCCACGAAAATGATCGGAGGGCTGGAGCCCCTTTCCTATGAAGACAAGCTGAAAGAGCTGGGGTTGTTCAGCCTGGAGAAGAGAAGACTCCGGAGAGACCTCATAGCAGCCTTCCAATATCTGAAGGGAGCCTACAGGAGAGCCGGAGAGGGACTCTTTGTCAGGAGATGTAGTGACAGGACGAGGGGTAATGGTTTTAAATTGAAAGAGGGGAGATTGAGATTAGATACTAGAAAGAAATTCTTTGCTGTGAGGGTGGTGAGAGCCTGGCCCAGGTTGCCCAGAGAAGCTGTGGCTGCCCCATCCCTGGAGGGGTTCAAGGCCAGGTTGGAGGGGGCTTGGAGCAACCTGGTGTGGTGGGAGGTGTCCCTGCCCAGGGCAGGGGGTTGGAACTGGATGGTCTTTAAGGTCCCTTCCAACCCAAACAATTCTATGACTCTATGATTCTACTATGAAGAAAATTAACTCCAGTCCAGCTAGAACCATTTCACACCTCCATCGATTTGCCGGACTCCAGCATCCACTTGCTTGTACTTCTCTCTGGCAGGTTTTTGCAGGCTGGTGTGGAGGTCAAGGCTCTGTTCCTGGATCCTGTTATCACTACATGAATTCATGGCCACAGCCAGATTGAAATCATCCTTTATTTAATCACATGGTTTGTCTTCATCTTCTAGATCATTGTTGCTGTTGTGGGCAGGATTTTGCTAAATGTTGATAAAACAATCCAATCCTGATAAATCAACCCAGTTTATTCACTTTAAATCCAATTATTTCTGTAATGTTGTTCATCAGTTATGTGACCTCCTCCCTGACCGTGTTACTCACAACTCTTTGGAGGAAAGGAAGGTAATATTTATATGCTGCGGCTCCAGTCCCACAGTCTTTCCCAGAGTTCCACCTGATGGAGTGGGTCCAGAGGAGGGCCACTACAATGATCAGGGGGTTGGAGCACCTCTGCTGTGAGGACAGGCTGAGGGAGCTGGGGTTGTTCAGCCTGGAGAAGAGGAGGCTCCGGGGAGATCTCATAGTGGCCTTCCAGTACCTGAGGGGGGCCTACAGGAAGGCTGGGGAGGGTCTGTTTACAAAGGCCTGCGGTGACAGGACGAGGGGCAATGGTTTTAAGTTGGAGAAGGGGAGATTTAGATTGGATATTAGGAAAAAGTTCTTTCCTCTGAGGGTGGTGGAACACTGCAACAGGTTGCCCAGGGAGGTGGTTGAGGCCCCTTCCCTTGAGATATTCAAGGTGAAGCTCGACGAGGCCCTGGGCAACCTGGTCTAGTTGGGGGTGTCCCTGCTGACTGCGGGGAGGTTGGACTAGATGACCTTTGGAGGTCCCTTCCGGCCTGGACCAATCTACGAATCTATGAATCTATGGTTACAGCACAAGCCTTTTAGGGCAGGGCCCATACATACCATGATTTTTCTAAAGGTCCAGATAATAATTAATGGCTAATTATCATGTTCTTCTGCCTGGCAGATGTGAGGGAACGTCTGGGAAGTTTTCTGTTTGAGGTCAGACTTGGTGACATCACGTTTCAAAAGTGCCTCGGGCTGTCCTAGCTGCTTCTGTTCTCTGCTGCAGTTTGATCTTTCACCAGAACCACCAGGTTCATGATTAGACCTAGGAGTGCTTTTGGTTATCCTATTACTTCAAGTTATCTTAGCAGGGGGATAGTCTGTCCTAGCTGCAGGAGATGCTGGTGTCCTACTCCCTCAGCATGTGAGGGAGTCCCACAGCTGTACTGGAGGAGCTTTGATACCCTGTTACCTGTTATTTCTCTCACAATCCAGCTTGTTTCAAAGTTGACCATTCCTTCTTGGCTAGCCCAGCTCTCGGATAAGCCACAGACCTCCAGGGCTGGGACCACTGGCCTCTATAGCCTGAAGCAGAGCTACAGGTTGCTTTGTTGTGAGATTAAGACCTTCAGGAGAGAACACCAGCAGATACATTGCTGTACACCCAAGCCATGCATCATCAAGCAGACCTGAGAGGACACCTGTCTTTGCCCTGGAGTAGCATGGACATTCCTGTGTTAGGCCCTGGAGATGCCCCAAAGTTCAAGCAGATACAAACTGCACATTTTCAGAGCAGCTGAGATCAGCCTTGTCATAGTGGGTGTGATGGAGGATCAAACCATAACAGCCATGTTTGACAAGTCATCTTGAGAGCCACAAGCTGTCTGTCAGAAGCCCTTCCCCAGAGGATAATCAGAGCTTGGCAAAGGTCCTGCACTGTAGAGCTGTTAAAGATGCCGGGCACATTCACTTCCCGCTCAGGGAACGGAGACAAGGAAAGCCAGCTGCTCAGTATCCTTCTCAAACACAGATGCCAAGCTGTTGGACAAGAAGCCTCCATGGAGGTCAGGGCTGAGTAATGTCCACAGGAGTTTTTACCCAGTGAGGCAACTGTGACCAAGGTATCAGATCAAGAGAAGAGACGGTGCAGGGAACACCAGAGTGCCCTCCCTCCTCATCTCAGCCAGCTGCGTGGCACCTGTGTGTCTGGCATTTAACCTTCCCTTGGCCTGGTGCTACCTAGGACTTTCCCACTTTGCACACAGCAGGCATGAACCTGTTTGCCCTGTGGACTTTGGAGTGGTGGGGCTGGAGAAGGTGTAGCTCTCATCAACCTGGATCCTGACATGGTCGCTGTACCTCCCCTTCACTCGTCTTCTCCATGCCAGGGAAGGTGTTTCACTGTACACATTGAATTCCTTAAGCGGTGCCCACCACATGTTCTCTGAGGAAGGGCTGTTTCAGGCAGCTGGATCCTGGCAGCACTGACTCTCAGATATCGTCATCTTGGGATATTGCCGGCTTTCAGTTGTTGCTCATGTTGGTGCAACTTGTCTGGACAGAACAGATGATACTTCAGTGCATGAGCAGAGGGAGTGCCATGAGTAACTCACAGGGCGTCTGATTTCCAGACGTGGCCCACGCACTTCACTGCCTTTCTCCCAGGAGACCGGGCCACAGGTGCTGGGGTCATCCCTTCATCGATCTGTATCTAGAAAGGGAGGGAGCAGGGCTGGCACTCAGGGCTTTCCACTGGAGCAGCATCCATTGTCAGCAGGCAAAGGTTCCCACATCCTGCCGCTGCCAGGGACCTGGGAGCAAAAATGGCTGGAAGGGTGTCCTCTCTCCTTCCTGTGGAGCAACATCTGCATCAGTTCCCTATCTGGAGCTGCAGGGAAGAGAGAGTGAACATCAGGAGCAGCCTGATCCTGCAGAAGGGAGGGTCCATGGCAGCTCTCTCCAGCTCAGAGCCCCTGCAGGTCCCCTCTTGCTGGCTGTACTTGGTGGCAGTGTCCCTCAAGCACTGGGCAGGTGATGGCCAGGAGTCTGGAGACCCAGACCCGATGCATGTGGCATCATGCAGATGAGGATACGTTACCACAGCCCCAGCAAGGAGGTTCCAGTCCCTTCTCCAAGTCAGAGTATGGATTAGGCACAGACTACCTCACACCAGGGTCCTGCCTCCCACCCCTGTTCTGCCCCCCGTGCTGTCCCACACAGCTTGTCTTCTAGCAGGACCAGGGAAGGGGCAGGGTGGGAGCCCCATCTGCTGCTCAAAGCCACCAGCACTGAGAAGAGCTGAGTAAAGCCATCACTGAGCACTCAGGTGTTGGTCCAGCCTATGGCAGGCAGAGGTGGGAGGTTTGCACAAGCTCTGCTTATGATTTCCAATCTGGGAGAGCATCAGGGAACATCTGGCCTGCCCATAGATCTTGGCCATTGCCAGGGTAAACTCCCACAGTTTAAAAGCTCCTTGTAGTTAATGAACTCTCCCATTAAGTGTCACAATGGAACAATTCATTACTACTGATGTGTGCACGTTCTGCATTCCTCTGGCTCTGCTGCCTCCTACAAGAATGTAGAGAGTGATCTAAGCAGATGAACCCGTCTCATCTGCATTATCTTTGGTGATTTACTAATTCCAGGTAAAGTTCTCCAACTCTTTGGCATATACCTGCTTCTTAATCCTCCACATCCACCAGCCTCCAAGTACTGCAGCCAAGTGGATTTGCACTGGATCACATCTGTCAAAAAAAAAGGGAATTAGAAACACTCTGCTTGAGGGTCACTTCACACCACAGCAACCAGCAGGGATGTCAAAACATGAACTTTCAAACTTCCACCAAGTGTGAACAGTCAAGCTGGTTTCTGCTGTCAAAAGCTTCTGTTTCCCCCAAATTCTGTTTTCCCCCAAAATTCTCAGTGACTTAATGCCATCTGTGAGTTTTCTCAGTACAAATCAATTGTCTCTCTTGCACCCGTCTTGGACTAAGTTCCCAGACTGGCACCATTGTGAATCTGGTGGGGTGGAGGTAAGCACTGTCCCAGTGTCAATGCTTGCAGACTGAGATGGACAGATCTGGGTGAGCTGGTGGATGACACAGACCTGGGGGTCTGGAGCAGGTTTTACCAGAGGGAAGGCAGAACAACAACCTATGACCTTAGCAGAGAATTGTGCCCCAGGAATAGCTTTCTTTCCTCTACCTGGAGGGTACCATGCCCAGGACTGAGCAAGGTCACCTATTAAAAGTGTGCATCCGGTGGAAAGGGAATTCTGCTCTCATGCCATTCTGCACCCATCCCATACAGAGCTGGGACTTGCCTGTCTGGCTTGCTCTCTGGTAAGGGAGGTGCAAGCCCTGGAAACCATGGATGTAGTGGACTAGTCCAGCATGGAGGCTAGAGACCTGTCAACCACAGGGACCACAGTACTTTGGCAGCCTCAAGATTGGGTGGATCTGCTTTAGTACTGTGTTCCCATCTCAATTCCCAGATTTACCCTGGAGACAACAGAATGAGTCACTGTTGTGATTTCCTCAGTGGACTGTGATTGTGTCAGGGATATTCCTCAGATGTGATTTTATCTATGGGGCTTATCTCTTTTGCTTATGTTCCACTCATTCTGACTATAGAGCATGTCTCCTGGTTAATGCATGTGCTCAGGGCAGACGGTGACCACCCCAAGATTTTATTAAGTCTATCTATGTGCAGGAGCTCATGGCCCCCGCAAAGGTGGCCTGATGCCTGTCCTCTGAAAGTCATGGCTAAGCACCAGCTTTGCTAGCAGAGACTGCTCATGTAGGCAGCTGGCAGTTCACCTTCCTCGTTTCCAACTGTTTTAAATGTCTCTAGTCTGTTCATCTTTACAAGAAGTTGGAAAGAGAAAAATAACCTACAAGAACGCACCTGACACTCTCAGACTGTGCTGTGTGTCTCCACTATTGCGGCTCTCTAGGGTTTGAGCCTCTTCACTGAAGCAACCGCTGAAACCAGAACAAAATGGAAACAGAATATTTTTTTCTGAAAAAATAAGGTCTATGGGGTAGAAAAGGCTGGATTAGTGTTCAAAGAAGGAAGCATTAAGGGGTTCATACCCAGAGTTTTGAGAAGCTGTTGAAAGCTGAGTACAGGAAACTTTTGGAATGGCTATATAAACATCTCATTGTTTATCACGTAGGTATAACATTATTGGAGAGGTGTTCCCCAGGACATGGAGACACCACATCTGGCTACCATGGCTTGGCCTAGATGTCTGTTGGATGTGTCTGTTGGATGGAGGATTTCCATGAGATTTCAGTGGCTCTCCAGGAGTTCTCCAATGTGGATAACTCCCAAACCAAAAAAAATGCTGTCTATGAGCTTCCTCAGAATCCAGTATTTTTTGGATTTGACGCTCCAGAGGGTCATCAGTCTAGATTAGAGGAAGGGGAGTGCTTTTTCAAATGTCTCTTCATGGGGATTAATGAAACAGTGGAAGAACTCAAAGTAGCAAAAATGTAATTTATTGGGTTAATCTGAGCAGAAATTGTGAAAGGCTCTCCACAAAAACAACAGTTAAATTTTTAGATGGGAGTGAAGTTTGTAGGTGTTTTGTCTAGACTGTGTCTCCTTTTGATGGAGCTGGAGACTCCCAACAATGAAAATCTGGCTTGGCTTTAAAGACTTCCTTTGATATTTCCAGAAAGAACTGTAATCCCAGCGCATAGTATGGCCTATCTGAGAAATCTGGTCCTTTATGATTTAGCTCAATTGAGAGTGAAATCATTGATAGACCTCAACTTGTCAGTCCAGACAGCTGTACAGATAAATGAATGGAGGAATGCTATGGAAATTGTGCAAGCAGGATAAAAGATACCCAATCATCTAGCCAGGACAAGCCTAATCATCATCCCAGAGTTTAGTTTATTTTCCTTATTTATTCATTACCTTAAAATGAATATGAAACAGTGAATAACTCTTCTGTTCCCGAGAGGATAAGAAGTTCTTTCCAAAACGTAGATGAAATCTGAGGCCTTCAATCAGAAATCACAGTAGGCAGCAAGTCTACAAGTTAAGAAAAGCTGAGCTGATTCATAATAGTAGGAGGGTAGGTGCAGGGTAGAAGGTATGTTGTCTTAATTAAGCTCGTTATATAAGGCCAAAGCTGTTCTGATTCCCTGGAGGTAGGAAATGTAAGCTTACATCAAAAATGTTAGCTAAAGAAATAGCTTGTGCAATTAAAGGTGCAGGGGCATCACTAGTTCTATAGATTTGATATATTTGCAGGATTCAGCACATATAGTACACTCCCGGATGTCCCCAGGCATGGTAGGCAAGTCAAAAAGAATATGGTGAGAAGCTCATAATCCCTGGACAACCTTCTGTGTCAGAAACACAGCTTTCTCGGACCTTGAACCAAATAGCTCCTTGTGGGTTTACAGCTGTCTCCTGCCAGAGTAAGCAATCTCATGTTTGCATATTACGTGAGTATCTTGCTTTGGTTCAAGACGATGAGCCATGAGTAGGCAAAATCATCTCTAGGGTGGCTGAAGGACCTAAACAGGTTACATTGGCAAAATCCAGGTGGTTTTAAAACTGATCTTTTAAGGGCTGCAGACCAGAGCTGGATAGCTTGTTCTTTAATACAAAGCCTGCTTTCCCCATCTTCCCAACAGGGCAAAAATGCAAGATGATGAAACGAAAGAGCATCATCAGGAAACAAAGTGGGTTAACAGCGGTTGAGTCTTGCAGTCATGGTACTTTAGCCTCCTCAGTGTTCCCATCCCTGCTGGGCAGGAGTGGCTCTGCTGCAGGTAGCTCATCCATAGCAGATAATTCTCTTGAATTCAACTAGCATCAGTCACTAAGTGTAAGGAGGAAGCTGTGGTTGAAAGGTCTTTGAACTACCACTACTCCCCCAGCAAAATCAGAAACATCTGCTTCAACAACAAACTGATGTGAAGGGTCTGTGTATATTATGAATGGGACAATTATAAAAACCTGTTTAAAACTATCACATATTTCCTCAGCAACCAGGGTGTGAATTATACAATGCTGAAATGCATACCTAAAATAGGCTGTATGAATCACACAGTAAAATGACTTGCTTCTTTTCAAGGGACTATAAAGGGAATCCAAAGTCTAGCTCAGACATAGGTATGTGCACTGTAGGCATCTAAACTGAGGTGGTGAGATTCAAACATCCCCCTCTTTAGTAAGTGCAAAATGGGAAGATCATTTGGTGAAGTCTTTAATTAATTGGTGATAAAAGCTAATGAAGCTAAGAAAGCACCGAAACCTAGTAACTGTCTTTGGTGGGGCCAAGTCTGTGATTTCTCAGAGTTCATTTCCATTGCCTCTGGGGAGGTGAAGCAGCCCAGGAATTCAATGGTAGACCTTTCAGAATTTCACCTCTCTCATTTGGCATATGAGTTTGTGACAACTCAAATACTTTGGGACTGATTTTACAAGCTACTCAGGTTGGTTCATGCCCAGTGAAAAAGGTAATGTTGTTGTCCAAGAGTATTATTATAAAGGAATCTAGTAAATCTCTAAAAAAACATAATTAAAAATTTTGCAAGGTAACTGCAGCATTAGATAGGCCAAAGGGCATGACCAAATAGTCAAAGTGTCTGTCTGTCTCTGGTCCAAAAGATCATATTTGTTTTATCTTCTGAGAATTCTCTTGCCAAACTTCAAACATCTCTGAGTTGCAGTTTTGTAAAGACATTCTCTGCAGTCTAATTTTCAAGATCAAGAGTAATGGATGTCTTTTCTCACAACTGTCTTACCTGATTTCCAAAACTTTGATGTATGATGGAAATAAGCCATCCTACTTGCACACAAAAAGGATGTGAGGACACCTCTGGCTGGCTTTCAGAGGTGTTCTCCAAGTGCTTTCATGCTGGCTCCAACAACAGATAAAGGAACCCAAATCTGGCTTCTGGGGCCAGAGTGGTCATCTGCCCAAAGGGAGGGTGGAGGGGAGCAGCATTGTGTCTCCAAAGCCAAGTATTGTATTGGCATAACAAGTACTTGTTTTCTGACTCAGGCAAGGCTGGTGTAATGCCAATGGCCTTTCCTCCTGAGATCATGACTGGGAGGACACTACTTCTGATGACATATTGATGGAGACAAAAAACAGAAATTAATAATGTTATCCCCTAATTCCAAAGGACTAAAGATTGTGCAAGGAGAGACAGTCCCTCATCCCCCTTACATAATTGGGAAATGGGGTGAGTGAGCCGGACAAAATTTAAGAGCTAATTATTTTTGCATTGTAACAGCAGGCACTAATAATAACATAAACTATTTCTAACACATGAGAAGCAGGCAATCTCACAGACCAAAAGGTGGGAGAGATGGGAAGAACTACTCAAACACAGGGCCACCACCAAAAAATTAAATAATGTTCTTTGTTGTTCCCTGAGAATGGGCTGTGGGTGATTCCCCCAAGGCCATTTTTAATGTGGACAAATCTGAGAACAAATTAATAAGACAAATAACAAAAATTGTCAAAACCAGTTGATACTTGCACAGCTGCTTAGCCCATTGTTTGAACCAGTTCTGCTGTCTGAAAAATGCAAGGGGACAAATGCAACACCAACTTTGAAAAGCTTTCAGGGGCAATCCAGTGAATCACAGACCCTTAAGCCCATCAGATGGAGTAAAGTTAGAGGGAAGGAACAGATACAGTAGATAAAATGATAAAGGGTAGATAGGGTAGGATATGAAAAGGGGAGTGTCTGAGAAGAGGCACCCATTTATTGAAGTTGCCAACAGGCATCTGGTCCAACAGAAATTAGTTCTTGAGTTCCCAGAAAGTCTTCAAGATGAACCCCCATCAAACTCTCTTAAAGAAATTCAGTTGATATGAACTGACAGCTGGTTAGGAGAAAGGAAATTAAATAAGGCTCAGTGGGCGTTTTCAGAGCAGAAGTCAGGGGGAACCGACAACCGGAAGAGTATCAGAGGAACCTGTGCCTCTACCAGATGACAGAACTTTGCCAGGAGAACAAAACAGGCAAAAATTTGGTTTAGAGAAACCCAGACACCATCTACTATTTGTGTGCACACACATGCATGGATGTTATGACCATATTAGAAAAAGATCACAGAGCAGGGCAGGCAGATTGATGAAGGTGTCGGATTGGTCCTCAGGGCAATCAAAAAGGCATTTGAAATGGGAGGGAAGCTGCACCAGACCTAGTCTGTAAAAATATGTGGTAGGTCCACTGAAGTCAAAAGGGATGACCAGAGGTCAGGATTACCTTCTTCCCAAACTGCGGTGAGGTACGTTGCCTCATCGGTTCAGGATCCAGAGCTTTGAACAGACTGCAAAAGAAAGAGAAAGCAGATCTGTAATATCCATGATTCAGTTCTTTGCACCGGTCTTGAATCCTTGCTTCTCTTGGTTACTCCAGCAGGTCCTGCTTTACTGCCCCAGCCAGTTTCACATGCCTTTGACTTGGGAGCTTAGGAAAATGTTCATTTTGCCAGGCTTTTCCTCCTGCCTCTTCTCAGAGCAGTTCCCACGCTGTGAAGCACTTTTGTTGAAAAATTCCGCTTTGGAAGGGTTTTTCAGGCCTGTTGTGGGTGCAATGTGCTCTCACTACGTGGTAACTGCTAGTGAAATGGTTATAAACCCATGGTCACTGGCCCCATCATGAAAACGACACAGAGTAGCTATGTCAGCTCCTACTACCTGACTCATCTTGCCAAAATAACAATAACTCCATAGGAACAATGTCTCCTGCTTCCTTCTTCCCATTCCAATCTGGGCCAGAGAGACTCGGGTCCCTCTGAAGGATCTCCATCTAGGTCAATTTTTAAGTGTTCATTATATTTGGTGCTGGGGAACTCAAAAACCAAGCCACTGTGTTGACAGGTACTGCTGGTGCTGCTTTCTTATGAAATCCAAACTGTACTGAGGTGTCTACAAAGACGCTAAACTCTTCTGAAAAGCCAGTTCCAAAACTAGCAGCTCCTTGCATGGTTTTCCCAAGCAAGTGCCACACTGACTTCTGCGCAGGAGCTGCTCGATGGGAGAGGGAAGTTTCTGGTTTAGGGTTTGGTTTTTTTTTAATGGAAAAATGTGTTTTGTCCTCAAATTGAATATTTCCTTCAGAACATAGTGATGTTTGCCAGACCGTCTCAGGTTTCTACTGAGAAAGTTGAATCATGATGAATTGACTGGTGTCCTCCAATGCTCAGTCAAAGCACTTGGCTGGGTCAAACAAATCCATATTTGACTTCACAGTGACACTGAACTGTACAGTGGGAGGCACCTGCTTGGACCTGTAGCTCAGATAATCTTGTTAACAGTTGTCCTAATTGGACCCCTAGGCTGACTGTGATGTGTTAAAGATGCATAAAATGATGGAAATTTGTTTTCCATGTGGAAAACAGATACTTAAGAAAAGCAAATATTGCATCTTAAGCTTTGCTTTTGTTCTGAAAAATATATTGGGAATATTTTAGGCAGCCTTGATTGGATTAGCTGGCCTTTCACCAGGTCCTTTCTGTTTCCTGGTTGGTGGTCTTTGTAGGTGAAGATGGACAAACCATAGGAAACAAGAAAAAAATCCTAGAAGAAAATACTCCAACTGTTCTCACAAGTTGAAAACCGGGAGCTTTTATTCACAGTTGAGACAATGTTTTGTCCAAACTGATTTCAAGTAATTCAATCTATTGAACTGTGTCAGTTTGGATGAAGAATAACGTATTCCAAGGGACTTTGTGAAAAGAGAGCATTTTAATACTTTTAAAGTTTTGCAGCCTTTGCCTCCACAAATAATTGGAAAACCTGACACCCATTTGCCAAGTCTTGCATTGTTTTTCCATCAGTGTATTTGGCAAAGCAAATGTTGGTCAAAGCTTTTTCCCCATCTCTGCGATAATTTCATTGCTTTGTTACATTTTCTGCTGGCCAAGTACCCCAGCAGAGCAAAAAGCCAGCAGTGCAGGAGACAATGACTGCCTAACACAGTGACCAGGAGTGAACTCTTGTCTTGTGAATGTTGGTGTGAACATGTGGTAGGACAGAGACAATCTGGCTAACTTGCCACAAATTTGCCATGTCTTAAGATATCTTCTGAGATCTTACCACAGAGCAACTCCTCACCAGCAAACCAAGGGTGACATTTTCATTTTGCTCCTCCTTAGACTATTTTTGTCTGTATCAAAAGCTTGCTATGCAACCCAACAACAATAACAGTTGCCCCTGGTGGCAAGTCGTGGATGCCAAGAGGTGCTCTGGTCGGGGCAATGGTGCTTTTGCAGGACCCTGCATGGGTAGGTATGGACAGTGCTGGAAGCTCACAAACAAACATGGGAAAAGCTGCATTTTTGTCTAGTGAGTGTAGATAGAAAACCAAAATCCTGGTTTTGTATGGGGGAATGCAGTCTGTAAGCTGCCCGGCAGATGACCCTCTCCAACCACGGAGAGAAGGGCAGCCAGCTGTGCAGATGGGGGGAGCCTGGACACAGGGAAAAGTTTGGACGGGGAAATCAGGAGATACGACACCATCATCTGGCATCAGAACAGAAATTGGAAATAGGACAGTGTGGGCTGAGAGTGGAAGCAGCCGAGGGCTGAGCTGCGGTGCCAGCTGCAGGCAGCAAGGCCGTCCTGCAGGGCTCCCGTGTGCTGCTGCCTGATGGAGCATCCTTCTTCAGAGCGACCACAGGAGAACGGCAGCTCCTCGTAGAACAGATCTGGGCTTGGTGCTTTCTTCTCCATGCTGTCAAGAGGATTTACAGTTTGTGGTAGGGAAAGCAGCAATATTACTAGTGCAGAGTGGGAACAGAGTCCTTTGAAGACACAAAACGAATGGAAAGGTGGTCTGGAATGGCTGGGACCTGCAGCCAAGCCCTCACAGCCTTCTTGCAGCAGCAGCTGGGACACCAGCCTAAAACCCTGCAGCACCAGGGGCTGCTGCTTTCAGAGAAAAGGCAGTTTCTGCTGAAACCACTGCACTGACTGCCCCGGCCAAGGATCAGAAAACTCGTGGTCAGAATCAAGGGGTTTCCCCGCTGATGTGCACCTGCTGGAGGTGACTGGGCAGCATACAGTGACGTGCTCTCACTGTGGCATTTTGCTATTTGGTTGGATTTCAGTTCCCAGGCCTTTCCAAGTGAAGGTAAAGCTCAGCTTTCCTTGTTTTCCAGGGGTCTCAAGGGCCCAGTGAAGGGAAGGGACCATTTGAGTGTCCCATGGAGAGACAGTGACACAGCTGGAATAAAAATCGCCGATCACTTCCAAGCTTCCCTCCCCAGTGCCAGCGCTCCCCAGCCCACCTGACTGTGTGATATGTAGATACATATCACTGTAGATGTAGGCACACCCCCCACGTGGTAGGACATGGTCATTGGGCTCCACATGCAGCATCTCTAAGAGCTGCCTGGCTCTTGCCTGTGATGGCAGGGAAGGCAGTGGTGCTTTTCTTCGGGCTCTTCACTTAACAGGGAGAAAGCACACTCTGTGTGCAAATTCTGAACACCAAGCACAGGGACTGTTTGCATTTATGTTGGCCCCAGGGAGCTCTCTGGCTTTGAGAAATACTACCTGCAGCATGGCTGAAGGATGGCAGGCTGGTGAGAAGGGAAGGGGGAGATGTGTCAGATATCAAAGAGTGGCTGAGTGGCCTCTGTTTGATCTGGGGGTACCACAGCAGCAGCCCTAGGTGTTGACTTCCCACCTCCCATCCTCAGCAGGCTTTAGGAAGTGCCAGTGATTGTCTCCATGAAGCCAAATATCAGTGTTCCAGGTAATTTTTTGAAAGATCAGCTAGCAAAAAACCAGGCAGGTGCTGGTGACAGGAAAACAGAAGGCAGCACATGCATGACTGGTGGCAATGTCAAACCTTTACACTTCTTAGAGGTTGTAGCAAACACCAGCTTGTGTAATCACAAGCGACAGTCTTTCCTTTGAAAAAGGCATTTCCCAGGCCTCAAAATTCAAAATTTAAAGTTCAAAATTCAGAAGGCAAATAAAAGAAACCAAATATTCTTCACTGTTAACCCTTTTTCCCAAGAAAGTAGACAATATCCAGAGTCATGAAGGGCTGGTTTTGTTAGGATGAAAAGTAAATTATAGGAGTTGGGTGTATTCTTGATATAATCTCATTATTTACCAAGAACACATGCTGGGACCTGTTCCCCTGTGCACTGCAGAACAAACACCACCAGTTTTGCTCAGAAATCCCACACCTGCCCCTCCATGCCCAGGGAGCTCTGTCTCCTGTCACAGAGCAGCTTCTCCCAGACCAAGATCCATCACTTGCAGCTGTAGGCTGAGTCCAGGACCTGATACTGCAAATACTGCACCCACACAGCTTTTGGTCTGAGGTTTCTCTGTGGGACTGGGTAGAAGCTATCAAGATGATGCTTTTTAAACTTGGTTCTTAAAGTCAGGTTGACTTTTGGAGACTGGATGTATGTGTTTGGAATCTATAGTGCAGCCATCGCTGGAAGGGAATTGGAGTGCACTGAGGTGGTTGCCTTGAAAATCTGATGTCTCCTTAAGATAAATTAGTATTTACATCATTGTGCAAGTATACGGGGCATTTGAAAGCTGGAGATGGACATCTCTGGTGTTGAAAGCAAGACTGGAGTTGCTTGCACTATTGTGACAGGAATGCACTGATGCAGGTGTATATAACAAGGAGGTATTTGATGGATACAGCTAGGCATCCAGGTGTTATTGGGTTATTAAGTTAGCAGAGCTATTCCAGGTTTTTTTTCAGAGGCTAGACAGGCAGATTTGCACTACAAATCTCAGTACTGTAGTCTCAGGGTGATTCAGGGCTCATCGTGCTCAGTGCCTTGTAGCTTTCCTTTGCGTTTCCAGGCAGAAGTCCACTTAAAAGTGGTGCCTGGACCCCTGACAGCTGTAAGCAAAGGTGGTCATCCCCTGCAGCAGGCCCTGCTCCAGGACAACATATAAAGACATTACCCTGTGATCACTCACAGCCCCCAAACTGTGATCACAGCATGTCACACTGCGATTCCTCCCACGCACATTCTGCACAGTGGGCACCATTGCCCATGCTCTTCTTGGAGTTATCTGTAGCAGCCGGGGCCTAGTAACTGCGTTGAGGATGTTCTTCTTTCCTTCTTCCATGCTTTACTTGCTTCTGTTACAGATATATAAACCTACTAAATAATGTGATTAACTTTTTTAAAAGAGTTTTGCAACAACATTCATACATGGCTGGGGACCACACCTCCCACCAGCCTGTGCAGGAGTTTGTACCCTCTCCCTGGCCTGCCACCACCTCAGCTCTAGGACAGCTGTGAGGATGTCCCACGATGGCAGCTCAGCTTCCAATAGCAGAGATTGCATCTGCAAGCAGGGAGCAGAGCAGGAGCAATGCTGCAGTTCTCCAACAGAGGCAAGGTTTCAAAAATTTCATCTGTCAGCTGACAGTCCATGTCTCTGCTGTCCTCTGGGCATGACACTAGTTTCCATGCTGGAAGGTCAGTAACTGCTCAGGGGTCATGATGCTTGGATTGCCTAACTCTGCTGACAGATCCCCATCTCCAGCCCAGGCTGCACTTCACTTTTCAAGCATTGAGAAACAGAGAGATGTTCTTGCTGCAATGAGCAGTGCCAGATGGGGACACTGGAACCCACCTCTGCACTCTTCTGCTGGGGCACTGACAAATGGACAGGCTGTGGGCAGACTCCCAGCCCCACTTCACAAAAAAAATATCCATCAAAGGCAGCCTGACCCAGTCCTCCCTGCTGCCAGGAGCAGTGTGGGGACCACTCAGAGGATCCTGCAGGATGGTTGACCTTCGGTTTGTGGCAATAAGGAGCAGCTCAAGATAATGAATGGGCACAACTGGCTCGACAGAGGACATCTGCACAGCATCTGTGGAGTCTGCTAACGAGAGTGAAGTCTCCCTTCCTCTGTCAGCTAATGGTCTGGGTTAGCATATCACTTTGTGGCTGTGGTGGTGGTTTCAGATTGCCTCCACAATGTTCAACAGATCAGTGGTGGGTCATGGGAGTTGCGCCAGCTCTAATGCACAATGTAGATGAAGAGCCTGTCTCTCTCTATGCCTCAGCCTGTTGGGGCAATGAAAGGCTACTGATCTCAAAGCTGAGTCCAAAATGCAGGGGACAAATGACCCAATCACTGATTTCCTCCAGAAATATTTTGCACTATTGAACTGCACAAGATGAAAACAAGATTGAACTGGAGTTGTACAGGAGTGCTGGACCACCGTGGGCTATGGGGGATGCTGCTTTTCTCATTGTCATCCAGAGATGCCTCCTTCCACCCTACATGCAGAGCAAGAACTACAGGTACCTGGAGCAAGGTGGGCCATAGCTCTGAAGATGGTTTATGCACAATCAGGTTGCCAGCAACCATTCAAAGCATGGGAAGGTGTCTGCCCGTTCCCCAAGGAGCATGGCCACATCCTGAGTGGGAAGGCAGTCAAAACCCAAAGTATTCCCTAGATTACCCACACAAATGCTTCAGTCTCCATCGCCAAGGTCAGCTCCACTGAAACAGGGCAGAGGAGTCATCTGAGGCTGAGAATGCAATCAAAGTCTTTCTGTGTCTCCACATAAGAGCATCCAGCTCCTCTCGGCTGCCCCCTTCTCCACTCTCCTGCTGGGCTACAGGCAAAAACCCCTCTAGCCCAGGCTGTACAAAAAGTGCCTGCTAACATCACTTGGCAAGTTACTTATCTGACCCAGATGAAGCAGAAAAAAAGCTATCACGATACTGCAGTGGGGCTGCAAAAGACAGAAGGCGCCCACTGCAACCAACAGGTTGCCAAAAGCATGGAGCAGAGAGGAGATTGCAGCAAAGTTGGGAGACAAATCAGGGAAGCATGCTGTGCTGTCCTGACATCGGTGGATTGCTTTGCAACTGCCTCATGGTCTTGCATCCAGTCTCCTCCTCTTGCACAGAGAGAGGCTCTTCAGGGCACACTGCAGGGGATGTGTCCTGTCACATTATCTGTCCAGAGCTCTGCAGCGGCTGCTGTCCTCCTCCCCTGCACACAGCCAGCCCTCGGAGCTCTCACTACACATCTGATGGTTATCAGAGCAGATCTGGTGGGGCAGCAGAGGCGGGAAGAGGTGGTGGTCAGACATCAGCCAGATGGAATGCCCTCCAGCATCAGGACTGCCAACAAGCCCGGTGTCTGCTTCTCACTTGGTTATCCCCAGTCTTCTCATGATTTGCACAGCTCTGGGCTCTGTCTCCTTTCAGAGAGAGGTCCATCAGAGTTTGCATTTTACTTTAGGAAATTCTTCTTTTTCATTTAGTCTTCTTTCTCCTATTTTCACTAATTTTATCTAGCAAGACTGGGATTGGCAGTCTGGCCATAACTTGGCTTCAGAGAGAGAGGACTGCAGATGGAGGGACTAAAACTGTGAAGCAGTTCAGCTTCAGCAGTTCACAGGTGCAGCTCCTGGTTCTTCCAGACTACTGGAAAGGCCTCAGAAAGCAGAGCTTTCTGCAGCTGCTTCTCATTTCTTGCACAGATGTTGTGCAGGATACAGCAGGCCAACAGTGTCTAGTCAATTAAGCATGGACTGGATTCATATTTGATCCCCCAGGACTCTGGTCTTTCCCAGTAAGAGCAGTGCTTTGGGCTGCCTAAAGAAAGGGTGAGGCTGCTCACATCTGGCTCCAGCAAGTCAGGAGAGGGCACCAAGCAGCAAGGCCAGAGAGGGCACCTCCTTTGACACCTGTGGACCTCATATCAACCAGGCAACATGCAGGTTTCACACCCTTCTCAGGACCATCAAAGCTGATGGCAATAATGTAGAGACATTGTTCTCCAGCAGCCTGGAGCTCAGGAGCACAAGATATTTTCTTTCTGATGAAGACCAGTGGGGGAGTGCAGAGGGGAAGCAGAAGGAACCAGGAGATGCTTACCGTGCTGATAGACCAGCTGTTTGCCATTCTGATCCCAGAAGAGTAGGTAGCTTGACCTCACAGGGAAGAAAGCTCTAGGGTGCATGGACAAGATTTGGACAATGCTGCAGGCAGCCATCGCCTTCCAGGCCACCCCCCTCTCTGAAAACCTCCACATAGAGGGGTCCCCAGTCCTCACCAGCATGACCTTAACCAGCATCCAGCCTGCGTGTCACCTGCACCAGGCAAGCAAGGCTGGATGCCTCTGCGTGCCAGACACCCACACATCAGACCAGCATCTTGGAGATCTCCACCCCACCCAGCTCTCCTTGGCCCTTTCCCTGCTTTTTTCTTCCGTCTTTTAATACATCGGATGTTACTCAAGCCCACTGATTGTTCTCCCTTTTGTGCTGGGACAGACAGACAACAGACAGGCTCCCTAGACAATAGACAGGCTTCACCAATGACTGGGAAGGAGAGGTGGAAGATTTACTGCCATGAGGTAATTGGCTGGAGGAATTTGAACTTTCTTTGCTTCAGGAATTGCCTCCATTGTCCTGCCTTGTCAGCAAAGCGGAGACTGGGAGGGCCCCAAGCATGTGTGCTTGCGACAGGCAAGATTTGCCTCCTGAGCACCAGCTCCATTCACAGACTTGAGCCAGAACCTGAATCCTTGGGCTGTGACTGTTTTCCACCTCTGGGTGCAGCTTGCCCCACCTGCTTTGACACTTCTTTTGCCAGGTTTCTCAACATGTCTGGTTGGTGACCCCCCTCCCCCTTATTCAGAGCAGAAAAATGTCCCAACCCTTTTTCATTTACCCCAACAATAAGAATAAAAATATTTCCCTGATGCTTTTGATACTGCACTAGAACATGGATGGGCAGCATCACACGCCAGGTCATACAAATGCGTGGGTGCATGGTGAGGCCAGAGGAAAGTCAGTGCAAAAGGTGAGGTCCTGTGGGCTGTGTGGGGGTGAGAAGGTCTCTGTTTTCAGCTGAAACACTTTCGCAACTTGCAACTGCCCGCATGGCATTTTTGCAATCCCTTCTTGATGTGGGTGTAGCAGGCATGGATCAGGAAATGCTTTGCTAACTGTGCTCACACTTCATCATCCTTTTTGCTGTGAAAGGCCACAACAACTTCAGGCCACCACATTGCTTAGTCTTGACTGCTCCAGGCAAGTGCTACGTCTTCAATAAATGGTTGGTTTAGCCTAATATGAGTCCACTGGTTGCAGCTGCACAACTTTGTCACGTCCTCTCTCAGTGTCTCTGGATTGCTGAGTTTTCCAGCTGAGGTTAAGTCCTTGGACACGCTTAAGTCATTGCGCAAGTGAGCTGGTTAGAAAACTAACAAGAAGCTTCAAGCTCAAGCTTCAAGATTACCTGTGTTGGGGGGCCCTTTAGCACACCCTTTGCACAGACATTATCAACAGGCTGTCAGGTGGAGACAGGCAGGTAGACTACCTGGGCAGCAGCCCGCTCCCTGTGCTCCATGGACATTGTGTCTCCCACCCCAGCCCAGAGACAGGGTGGGAGCATCAGGGTGGGGAACATGCTGGGGACATGAATAACCCCAGCCTTAGTCTATGCATCCCAGAAGCTCTAGTGCCTGGGTGGTGGGGGAAGGCCAACAGACGCAGTCCGTGTCGCAGGGTCATGGCCTCCAACATCTCTTGCACCGGGAGTTATCCAGTAGTATCCTATCTCGGCACATAACATCAGCCTTGTGGTTTTCTGCCCTAGCTCCAGCAGGAAGACCAGTGCTTTTCAGTTTTTGTAAAGCCCTAGATATAAGACTTAGATAATATAGAAAAAACACTTTAAATTTTATTTATGCTTCTGAATTATCTCAAATTCTAGTTTTTTTCTCACTTTTCCTAAGTCGCTTCCCATATGCAAGGTCAGCCACTGTTATTCATACAGGGTAACAGCTGGGGGGCCTGTGAATCCCACCCCAGAGACCATTCTGCTTCCCTGAGTAAGGTGATTTCCCTTCTCCCACTGTCCAAATCCATCCTCCTACACAAAAAAAAAAAAAAAGGAAGGCAGGAACATTTGCAGGAGCAAACTGTTTGAGAGCTCCTTTACTCAATGTCTCATTTAGCACTGGCTGGGTACCAGCAGAGGCTCATCCATCCCCACAGCTCTGGCATCACAGCCATGTCTAATGGGGCCCAAGGTAGGGATCCAATTTCCACAGCCCGTGGTCAAACCAGCTGCCTCCACATTGTGAGGACAGGGCTGGGGGTGAGCCAGCCCCTTTCGTGCCCTTCCCTGCCTCTCAGGCTGGGTGGCCAGCGCCAGGTTTCAGAAGTGTTAGTGCTGGCCATCGCCTTGCGTGAGCCGACACCACAGGGTTGATGCAGGCAACGTGCTGCAGTCCACTGTTGCCAGTTCTGCAAAACCCATCACGGACACTCATGTCAGGACAGCCCCACTGTAAGGACATGTTGTCTGCCCTCCCGCCACAGCACTGGGAGCACGTGGTCTCAGCTGGTCTTTTAATTCTCAGCCCACATGCTGGCATCACAACACAGGGAGCTGGGGAGCAGGGGAGAGGGCAGGAGAGGATTAAGGTCCTCTCTCAGGCCTCAGTGTTTCTGCCAATCCACCCAGATACTTAGGCGCAGGATGTTGGGAGGCCAGTCACCTCTGATCAGCACCAGTATCATGTCTCCAGCAGCATCTAGCACTACCCACCCCCCAAGAAATAGAAGAGGGTAATTTTCTGCACTTCCTTCCCAGCTGAGTTAGTTAATAGTTGGCCATGCCACAAAGCAGAATAGTTTACAGTATTTTTGGGACAGGTTGAATACAATAGAAAAGCAAACTTCTGTTCCATAAAAGCACCTGCCAAGCCCAACTCTAAATATAAATCATCTGCAGTGCCAGACCATCCCAAGTTCGTCCTGCTCTGGAGTTAATTATTGCCTTCCGTTCCTGCTTGAGCACATTAAATATATTCAGCCTTGTCATGACGTGATTGTTCCTTCTCTTACTTGTTCTGGCACAGAGCACACGGTCTCCAAGATGAGTGAGCTGAAAAGCAAAGCCTGGACACTGTCTCACTGCTAAGCAGGTGTTAGGTTATGACATGATTTTCTCCTCTCGAGGCAGCCGCTCTGCAGATGTCGTATTATTGCTGTTTGCAATTTTCAGATCCTTAAGTTTCTTTGAAAATCTCAGCCTGCACAGGTAGCCCTCTATCTCAACAACAGCTGCTCACAGTTGTGGCTAAAGTATTGACACAAATCAGCTTAAAAAAGCTCCTCCTTAAGGGAGGTGCTGCTGCCTCACCTTTTCAATGGGCAGCTCCCTTCTAGGGGCAGGGCAGGCAATTGGGAGCATCCTGTATCCTTGCAATAGGCCTCTCTGCTGTCAAACAAGCCTTCACAACGTAACAGGGCACCTGAATCCATGATAAAATGCACAGGCACAGAGCTGTTTTTCCCCCACAACACTACATCCTCTCTCTCATGTCTCTCGGTCATTCTACTTGGAGGAGGACCCTGCTGACCTGTCTGCTGGGGTCCAAAGCTTATGAAAGACAAGCGAGGCAGCTCAGAGGTCTCTCTGCCAGCTCTGGGCTGAACACAAACATTAGTCTTTTTTTGGCCAAAGGTTTGCTAGAGTCCTTTGGGGTTGGATGCAGTTCCCCACACAGAGGCTTTAAGTGCTATCTGAGATAGCCTGTGGTATCTCAGACATCTCCTGGTGGGCAGATACAACACAGGACCCACAGGAGATACCTAGCATGGTGGCTGGAAGCCAAGGTGAATGCAAGGGTGCCACAGAGTCCCTGTTTGGATGACTGTGGGTCAGTGTGGACGAGGTCCAAATTGGCTGGATGAAGCAGCTGTTGTTTGGATCCTGCCCTGGTGGGGGGCTGAGCCTGGACAGACAGACCCCCACCCAGACTACCAGACAGACTACTGCCTCATGGTACAGCAGTGGTGGCAGCTGGACCCCAACTTTAAAGGCAGAGGTGAAAATCTGGGGGTAACACACAGTACTTTTCTCTGGTAGCTATCAAATGACTGAAGTCAACACTTCTGCCTGCTGCCCCAGCAGCCCATTGCAGGAGCCAGCAGGGAGCTGAGCACGAGAGTCCAGCTCCAACGTTGCTCAGCTTTTAACAGTTCCAGAGTGGCAGGGACAGGCACACCATCCCTAATGCCAGCATGATCTGATAGCAGCAAACGCTGGGCACCTACAGCCTCAGCGTGGGCAAAGCCCGAGGCTTCAAAGGAGACTCCCTTCACCAACACTGCTGGTGTCTGTGCAGGGAACACGCTTGCTTACTGAGCAAGAGTTGTGCTCACTGCACCCAGGTGACTGGTGCCTTAAAAAAAAACTACTGTGAGAGCCATTCCAATGCTTCACATCCAGATCTGTAGCTGGATTAAGAGATTTTTAACCTATTTTAATTCCAAGCCAGGCAGTATGAGAGCTGTGCCCTTCTCAGAGGGGTGGCGGTGGGCTTATTTCCACATAATGTGAGTCACATGGGTCAAAAAGAAAAGCTATCGTTTGCTCTGGTTGAAAATTGGGATATCCAGGAAAGGCAGAGTGCTGACACTAAATCAGCACTCTGGTATCAGGGTTGCTCCCCTTGGGCAGGCACAAGCTCAGGTTCACTGGGTGTCTCTGAAAGCAGGACTTGTAAGAGCAGGAAAGTGATGCTGGAGGAGAAACTTTGCCTCACAGTGCACCACCAGCCAAGTGGGAACATTCACAGCAGCCCACCCTCTCATGTCTGTCGGCCAGCATTCCAACACAGCTGGCACCAGAGCTGGCTAGAGCAGTGTCAGAGACACCAGAACTGAGCCTTCCACCCATTTCAGGCATGAGAACACAGCCTTGGCTCTCTTGGTTGTTTATGACACTGAATTGTCTTTGCTGGTTGGTCATGGTGGCTGGGAGTGTTTAGAAAGTGACATTTAAACAAGGCTTCCGCAGCACAAAGTCTTTCCAAACCAAACATGGGAAAGGCCAGCACTTGAGTGTTCCTGGGGACTGTTTCCCAACACAGAGCACTGCCTCCCTTGGTCCCTCCTGTCAGCTCCCCGGCTGACACGGCTTCTAGCCTTTGAGCAGCAGTTTAGAGACCAGGGGGCCATGCTCATCACTGCTGTGTCTGTTTGCAGGTTGAGACTGGTGTTTCCAGTGTAGATTTGCTGCACACACATTCTCCACCACTTGTCACAAGTTCATGCCTATGCCTCACTTGCACTCTGTGCTTACAGCCCTATCAAGCTCTTTGTAGCAGTCCAGACCTTTCTGTGGCCCAAGCTGCAACCTTGACCTCTCCATGGCAAAGCAGTCATAAGGGTAGTGGGAATCTATACAACTGTAAGTAGCACTTAAAGCAGAACAAGGTGCAAAGGGCCTTTTGGGAGAGCTGACTATGGAGAGCAGCTTGGCTGTGTTCAGCAGACCATGGCAGCCACTGTGGCAAACACGACCATGGGCACAGCAGGAGTCCAGGGTTGGCTGCATGATGGTGCAAGGATACTGGTGTAGGACATGGTGCTGTGCACAATCAAGATGAAGGCAGGGCTTCTCCTCACCTCTTGGCCAGGCTGTGCTAATTGGAGAGCCTCTGTCCCCTTCCCTGGATAAATCCCATCTGGGACCTTAACTCTTGGAGATCTGCATGCTTTGTCTTCACCGAGGTTTCTAACATGTATTAGAGAAGTGCTCCCTCTCCATGAGGTCAAGGATGTGGGGGTAAAGTCATCAGCTTGAACCTGGCACATTAGGTGCTCATTTTCCTCTGACCTAAGATCTTTTTTCACCTTCTGGGTAAGAGAACTCAGTTATCACTGGAGCTAGCAGTCTGCTCCAAGGAATCAGAGACAGGAAGACACAGGCTTCTCATCGAAGTTTTTCCTATTATTTCTTGCCAGCAAATCTCTTGTGCTTTTCCAGGAACTTTAGAGGATCTGTCCAGAAGTGCCAAATCAGGTACAAGCCTTCATAGCCTAGTAACTGGATCTTGTTCTTTGAGGGAATGATGCACAGCTGCAGCACTGACATCAACTTTTGGCAAGCCTAGGAGCTCGCATACAAGTAGAGGAAGCCCGTGTAAAAGTCTTCGAATGCCAAGCCCTACTCCCTCTGCCAGCTCTTTGTTTGTGCATTGGTCTCTCCCTGACACTCGAGCCACCTCTCTGTCCTAGCATGTGGGGCTTCAGATCAGGGCACGCACAACCCTGGAGATAACACAGAGACCTTCAAAGCAGTGTGCCAGTGAGATACAGAAACTCATCATCTGTCTGTCAGGAGATAGGGAACGGTTGTTCGGGCAATGTCTCCTGTGTCTAAACACAGCTTGGCACCAAAAACAGGGTTCCCGCAAGGCGGTAGATCTTTTCCACAGTGGCAGTGCTTGGCAACCCGCACCCCGCAGTGTCCTGTGCTGGTAGTTTGCTCATGAGCAGCAAAACGATCTGCTTAGAATGTGCAAGGAAACCAGGTTTTTCTCTGAGAAAGAGTTTCCTAGAGCAAAAACTGCTCTTCATCAAATGCAAAAGTTTCCAGGGAACACACAGATGTGGTCGAAATTTTTGAATGAAAACATGTTGGAGAGTTTGAATCTGAAGTGAAGGATTTTACTCTGACATGCTCTGGGCAATCCTGCTTCGGCAGGGCAGTTGGACTAGATGATCTTTATGGTCCCTTCCAACTCTAAAAATTCCGTGAAATTCAGTGAAATTTTGTTTCAACTGGAGTTTCATTTTTCTTTTGATTTTTCCAAATTCAGCCTCAGGTTAATATGTGCAGGTACTGTCTGTCATTAAATATTGCATTGTCATGGCTTGGCTTTCAGTGAATGAAATGTTTTGATGTCAGCATAAAACATTTCAATCAGCTTTGATGTCAGCATAAAACATTTCAATCAGCCATTCTGACATTTTCACCTAAAATATAGATCAGAATTTGTCCCCTGTAAAATATTTCCAAATTCTGCCTGTTTCTTCTGGTTAGCGACAGACACAAACCACAGAGATTCAGTAGTGCATTGCCTCCAGCCCTCTAGTTTACACGTACTGGTTTATTTGCTAGTGTCAGGACTTTGGGATCAGATTCTTCCCCATACGTGAGCTGGTGTAACCCCCCTCCCCGAAATATGACTTGCAAGGGGAGAGGCAGTGTCGTTCAGTGCTCTTCCAGTAGTGCCTTGCCCTGGTTCCTCCCCATCTCAGAGTTTTTGCCCCCAGCTCAGGTAGAAGTCATACACTGTCTGTGACCATACACCCTGCCAGATCCTTTCTCTGATTTCTTGCCAGCCAGAACACTAACAGGAATAACTGCGTGCTGCCAGATCCCCTCAATGTGAAAGAAACCAGCATGTTTACATGCACTTCTGGTCAATTATGGGCTCTCAGTTTCCTGCCCGCCAGCGTTGGGCTCTGCCATCTCCTTTCAGCGTGTCTGAAAGTAAATGGAGTGGGGCTGGAGACGATGGGCATCAGCTGTCGGAGATTCCTGAGCAGCCCTGCGGCCGTCAGAAGTCGGCAGTGAAGGGAGGATGTGTGCAATGAAGAGAAACAGGATAGAGGCAGCTGCTCTGGGCCAGATGTGCAGGGGTGTCCCATGTGCATAAATTAACTGTGAGCACCTTAGAAAGAGCCCAGCAACTTTCAGCTCTCAAGCAGAGGTGGAATTCAGAGAGCTTTTTTCCCTAATTCAAATACTACCTTCTCCTCAGACCTCCAGCTGATACTTTTCCAGGATATGTGGGCCTGAATGCACTTTGTGCAGACCTTGTGCAGTCAAAGGAAGAATGTGGATGACAGTGGTTGAGTGGTTGCATGTGCCCCTGATATGCAGTTGGAAGCATGTCTACGACATATGTGTGCAGAACACACTAGCTTCACTCCAGCCTGCTCCTAAAAGGAGAACCAGAACTTGCAGAAAGTACTCGGAATCAGGCATGGGTACCAAGCTGCTAGTCCAAAAGCCAGTCCCAGTCAAGGACTGCCTCAGGAAGCACTTGGGCCACAGGGGTTTCCATACATACTGGCCCAAAATGAAAGCTGGCCAGTTGAAAGCTGGCATCCAGCATAGCCAGGCTGTCACTCAGACATTTACTCATGAAAACTCACCAAGAGCAACTGGGGGCAACAGGAAGACTTTCAAGAACCTCTTCTTCTGCGTTGCCCTCAACCTGATTGGACCCCCATGCCCCAGGTCCTAGGAATCAGTGTTTTAGGCACCTTTGAGCCAGATGTAGCACTAGACAATCACCCTGAATAGTCACAGGTAGATTTATCCTCCATTAATTTGCCTTCTATCTTTGTCTTGTGACTTTATAGGGGGACTACAAAATTCTTTACCAGCAATTTATAGCTAAAAAGTACATCCTCCTAGTGCATGAAACCAGCATCATCTTCTCTGGCACAGCTCTCTCCACACACAAGTAGAGGAGTCCTGGTACCTTCACCTCTACACTGACCCAGTTCCTTAGACCCTGTTCCCTCTACTGTGATCTGTCTGCCCTTTCAGTGTCTGGGTTTTGGTACAGTCCAACAAGCCATGCCCACCAGGTAGATCATTTGCTTTCCCAGGAATATCTCTGTAACAATTCACTTCTGTTCCCACCATGTGAGCTCCAACAGGCATTTGACCATTGTGCTCCCACTGCTTCCTCCCATGTCAACTGTGCAAGTGGCTCAGGGGTGCTGCAAAGCCCTCTACTGCCCTGAAGAAAAACCAGTCTTGTGCACACCACTCATTGTGGTGTAAACTGCCCACAGAGGTCTGCTTGGAGCTTCTGGGCAGGAGCCTGGAGTAGGCAGGGCAGACGGTACAAACAAGCTGCCTTCTCAGGCACCGGGGGCTGCAGAACAGCTCCAGTCTGCTGGCAAGTGCCTCTGCCGTAGAGTTTCGGGCTCCCTAGAACAGCCTTGTGGCTTACAAACGTCCTTGGCTTGCCTTGACCCACTTTCTACCCTTCTGTATTGCTCTTCCTGGGACACAGCACCGTGCCCCACAGCCAGCCCTCAGGCAAGTGTGGCTAGTGTCCCAGAGCAGAGCGGGGCAAGAGTTTGTGAACACAACATTTGTCTTCATTAATATCCTGCCTTACTCAAAGCAGAAGATGCCAACTTGAAAGCACAATATTTCCATGACTCAGTCAATTTCAAGGACATTTGTGTGAAGAATGTGATGGATGCACCAGCTGCATTTGTTTGCTGTTTACTTCTCATTATCTCTTTTGAAAGGCTTTGGCTTTACCTTTCCCAGGTAGCTGTTCTGGGTGTTAAGAGGATACCAACTCTGGCAGGGTGAGAGGTTTCACTTTCCATAAGAGCAACCAGGTCTGTTCCCAAAGAGTTCAGCAAGTGGGGAGCCAGAACCCAGCAGAGACCTGGAGAAGGGCAGGGAACAAACCCCCACTCAGGACACCAGGGAATGTGAGGCTCTTTCCAGGGATCTAGTGGAGATCATTTAGTTGCTAAAAGTCAGGACATTGCTGGGCTGTGGCTTCTCCAAAGGACAAAGTGGGCGGAAAGGACATCAGTGGCAAAATGAGGACAGAAGTGGCAAGAAAGGACATCATGCTTGCAATCTTATTTTTCTTGCTTTAAAAAAAATGTTCCTTGTTCTTATTCATGCCCCAATATTTCTTTTTAGTTTAGAAGTTCTTTTGCTTTTGGTGTTCTCACACTAAGGAAATAGTTCATGTTGACCCAGCTCCAACATTGGCCAACTCTGAATCCCATTATGTGAGGCAAAAACATAAAAAGAGTTTTAAAGAGGCTGAGAAGTCCTGCTTGGACACTTCCAGGACAGAAAACATTTTTCTTTTCAAATTACTTTTGGTTTAGAATGTCCTTTCTGGGAGGATTTTTTTATATGTCAAAACTGGAGGTAAAAAAAACATATAACACATTTTCTGTGATCAACCCAAAACAATTCTTTCTGGACTTCTGTGTCACGGGAATCACCAAAAACATGAACTTGCACAATGGTATCAGAAATGTCAAGTATGGTCCTTGCCCAACATCCAACCCAGAGCCGCCTGCTGCACTGGGTGGTGAGAAGGTGAGAGGGTGGAAGGTGAGAGCAGAGGGGCTGGGAGGAGGCTCCATCAGCCTCTCCCTTCGTCTGGTGTACGAGAGTCTCCTTCTCCAGCTGAAGCAGCTCCATGCTAATGGGCACCAGGGCACCTGTACATCTGTAGGCCAGAGGATTTCAATGCCCATCGTGTTCATAAGAGCTATACCCACCAAGACAAGATATTTTCTCTTTGCTTTGTCACAGCACAAGTGCTTTCCCCTTTTATCACCATGCAGCCTTTCCTCTCACAAATAGGGCAGTTGCAGCCAGGAGACAGAGCCCATGAGAAGCATCTCTAGGAGCACACTCAGCAAGATTCCCATTTTACCTTTTTGGAAAAAATCCCCTTATGTTCTGCTCCAAGTTTCATCTCTGTCCCACAGCACGGTGCCTTCTGGAGGCAGCTCCCTGCTACTTCTCAGCCACATCTCCTCTATGTGGCTGCAGCCTATTCTGCCAAGTGATCTGCCCTTCTCCTACCCGTGGCCGTGGACCCCAACCTTCTGCCTTTCTCCTCTGCTGTCAAGGGAGAGCATTTCCCCTGGCAGACACTGTGGGCCCTGCGATGAGATGGTGTTCACTGACAGCCCTGACCTGGCAGAGAGTTTCTAAAAGTTATTTCTTCTTGTTCTCACATCAACCATTCCCAGGGGCAGAAATGCATTACTCCTCGGCTCAGCCTCTCGTGCGTGGAGGTCACATAACACGGTGCAGAGCCAGGGCTGCTACAGGAGGAGCTGGAATTGGAGTAGCCAGAGCAGCATGAGGGTTGTGCTTGCTGTGGGTCACTGATATTCACTGCACAGACCAGACTTCTGAAGACCTGCTGGTACAGGGATGGGCGTAATCTCATCCTGGCAAACTGGCCTTGGCTGAGTCTTTATTATTGAAACATTGTGGAGATCTCGGATAGGGCCTACACATGAGATATGATCTAAGATGACTGATCTATTTTCAAACATGGAGAGGTGGGAGTAGAAACACGTTCTGCTCTTGCCTATTGCAGTGATATGGGATTGAAGCAGGGCTGGTGCCTCCAGATATGGTGTAATGCAAATGAGCTCTTGCTTTGATCTCTTTATCTTCCCTTTCTCTCTTTCTTTATGGAGACTACCCTTAGCGTAGTTTTCAACCTGCAGGCTTTTAGGAAAAAATTCAGCTGGCTCTATGGCTCCAAGTACCATTCTATCATCAGCCTCAGCTTTACCCCAAGCAATTCAGGCATTTTGTGGTGACCTCGGAGATTTCAAGATAAAGAGGAAAGGAGATAACAAAAACCTTTATGAATCACTCCAGTATAATCTGAAGAATTTCTAAAACCATCATTTATTGCCTTTGGGCTTCTTTTCTAAAGATGGTGTAATTGTGCGTTTTTCACTGGATGCTAATGAGTCTGGCCAGAAGATAGGTAGAGACATTGCTCATCTCCTAGTGATTTCAGAGAGACAAGAGTGTTCCATGCTTTGCAAGAACAGGTCTAGTGTTGGACCTTTCCAGGATAAGGATGGGAATTTTGGTCTGGTTTGTACAGCTCCCCCAGAAATCAGACTGCTAGATCAGAACTGGGAGGCCTTAATGCTATAATTGTGCAATTAATTAATCAAGAGGATACCAGGTCATTAACTTCTCCCCACAATCATAAAAATTTCAGCTGCCTGAGTGTAAGGAAGGTCTTTTTTACGGTCCAGGGACCTATGTGTTCAGCACCAACGCTGAGAGGAGCTAGAGTGAGTCCACGCTGGGAAGAGAGCACATTAATATCCTGAACATCTTGAAAAATGCAAAGATATTCATATAGTGGAGCAATTTAGTGCTTGAGAAGATAGTCACCATTTGGGATTCTTAGTAGCTTCCTGTAGGCTCACAACCTGAGGACAGCAGTCAGATATGTTATCTGGTTTGACCTCTCCTCCTTACAAAGGAGGACCACAAGGTCCATTTCCCTAAATACTGAAAATCCTGTCCAGTGGCTTGGGCAATGTCTGTCATAGCTTCCAGATGTTGCCGCATACGTGGGATTTCACTGAGGTATGAAAGAAGCCAGGAGCCCATAGAGTACCCCACTGCTGACTCCCTGAAGGTCTGCCCCTTGAACCACACCTTGAGCTTGCAGAAACCTTGTAGATCAAAGAACTGATTGAAGGCAGATACTTCCCCGTGCTTTCATGGCAGGAGGACACAGGCTTCTCATCATGTTGAGTGACAGAGGGACCCACAGAGAGCACCTCAGAGTACTGAAGTTAGTGACCAGACTTTCTGTCCCTTTGGAGTACAGAGAGAGAGAGATGGCTGGGGAATGTCTTCTCTCAGCCATAGCCAGGAGCTGCTCTTTCTCTAGGAAAAGTCCTACCCCTGTGATGGCTTCCAGGAGAGCACCATCTCTCTGCCAGTCACATGCACTTTGCAGATCTTGAGCCAGATGCACATCTGGCTCTGAAGGTTATGTGCTTGGCCTCCACCAAGACCATATCCCCGCAGATTTCACCTTCAAACATTCCTGACTGAGAAGCCACAATCTTGTTGTGTTACTCCAGTGTGGCTTCAATCTGTAGTGCTTTAGGTCTGTTGACTTCTGCTTGTGTTAATTCACATTAGAGTGCACCTCTAAAAGAAACACTTGTAGTCTGGGGAAACACCTATGGTCTGCTATAGTCGGGGAAGAGGTCTATCAGGAGCTTTGGTGATGATGGGCAGGGTTCATCTCTCCCCAATTTTGTGGGGAGTTCTAAAAAATACCTTGAGTTTGTGTGAGACACATCAGTCCTGCTGTCCCTAGAGATATATCTTGGGGGTATTGCTTAGGCCTATCTTGGGCAAGTATCACAGGGTGCCCTTCATGCAGACCCACATATTGTAGTGTAAAAAACTTGCCTTTTGGCCTAAGAACACACACTTCTACAAGGTCCCACAGGTGCTTTCACCAGAGCTGGGCAGAGTCTGCTGGGACTGCTGCTCCCCACAGGGACATTCATGGCTCCAGGTTTTGAGCACCAGCACCGCAGCATACATCCCAGCGGCCTGAGCAATTATGCCAAAGATAAATTCCTTTGATCTTTAAAGCTCATATCATCCCTGTATTAAAACACTGTGGTAACTATCTCCTAGCACTGTTAAGGAGCATGGCAGACAGTCCTACCGGAGTACCCAAAGCGTGGTATGTGTCACATCATTTTTTGGTAAGGAAGATCAGCTAATCACTGAATAATCAAAGGTTGTTCATGAAAGAAGGCGACATCAAAGCAAATAATTTAAGGAACCCCTCGAGGGCCAGAGTAGTTGTAAGGTCTGAGGCTGAATCACATGAGCTAAGTTTCCATGAACTGTGTCTCAGTTTTCCTGCAGGTACAAGTTAGAAATGCTTACGATAAATGTTTAGAATTAGTTAGGGAAGGGGGGATGTTAAATCACACTAATTATAGCCATGATGGCTTTGGTGCAGTGCCACTGGAAAGGATAGGTAATTTCAACACCTAATGCAAAAGGCCTTAAAAGACATTGCTTCATGGGTAAATGGCGGTGATACTAGAAAAGTTTCAGTTCCAGGAGTAGTAGAATAGTTCACTTTACTGCCAGCATTTCAGACCACATCTATGCAAAATTATTTCAGCAAAAGGCTTTCTGCTTTTATTTGATAGGCCAGTCACTGAGGAAAGAGGAACATGGGAGCTCTGGGACAGGAGAGGGATGGCTTGGCCCAGTGCACCAGTGCAGTGCGGTCTCATGAACTCAAAAGGCAAGAATCTGGAGCGTTCCTCTGCTGGTCTTACATTGCAAGCCTCTCCTACCTTTCTGATTTCTTTTAGAGTTTAAGGGCTTTGGGATCATAGATTCATAGAATCATAGAATGGTTAGAGTTGGAAGGGACCTTAAAGATCATCTAGTTCCAACCCCCTGCCATGGGCAGGGACACCTCCCACTAGAGCAGGTTGCTCAAAGCCCCATCCAGCCTGGCTTTAAACACTTCCAGGGATGGGGAACCCACAACTTCCCTGGGCACCCTGTTCCAGTGCCTCACCACCCTCACAGTAAAGAATTTCTTGTCAGAATCTGAATTATGTTCTTTGTGCATTTCTATAATGCCTGCTATGGTACCCCCATCTTTGTGGCGGTTTCGTCGGTGCAAATGACAAGAGCTGTACTTAGATATGAGTGACCCAACACTTGTTTGGCTCCCTTGGAAGCTAGTCACTCCAAAGAGAGAGCTATTTTCAAAAGTCAAAGTCATTGACAGGTCTGAGAAAAGTCAGCAGAGTCCCTAATCCATTTAGTCCATGAATCCCTAATCTTTCTGCCAGATGTTGCTGAAAAAAAAAAAAAAAATCCAACAAAGTTCAAATACCTTGGGTTCCTTTTAAAATTAACTAAATGTGGCTGGCTGAAGCAACCACCCTCAAACACTTTAAAAGATAAATAGCTTCCCTGATTACCCTGACAGGAAGCATTTCCACTCTTGCATGCACTGAGGATGTACATAACACAAGAAACCTTACTAAGAGGAAAAGCACGAGCTTGGGAAAACACAGCAACAAGTCAACAACATGAGTAATAAGTCAAATATTTACTCCCACAACACTTTAGGCAAGAATCCTGTGCCTCAGCTTTCACACAAGCATGGACAGTCTGTGGAGAAGCGTCTTGTACTTTTGTGGCTAGCAAAATCACTGAGCCTAGGACTCTGCTCAGGAAGCTCATTTCCAGCCCTTGGAGGAACTCGTTCTTCCTTCACACCATCTGTCCTTGCACCACTCGCTCTGTGCTGTCCTCGTACCATGGCCAGTCCAGGAACTCCACCACATCAAGCCAAGTGTGATGTCAACTGCTCTAGAGAAGCTGATGTGGGGCCCCCATGGCATATCACACTGGAGAGTTAATGGAAAACATGGAAAACACAGTCCTACATTCACTGACACCATATTTGCCTTGATGTTCAGTAGCTAGCAGACCACTACCAGGGTTTGCACTATGGGCATCCTCTTTTCAGTATTGTGAGTGTAAGTGTGTTACACTTGAGTCCTGCAGGACTGTGAATCACCAGAGCATTCAAACACCCCAAAAAACAGTGAGTTTTAAATAAAATGATCCAAAATGTTCCCCATGCAACAGCCTTGGAAATCAGGGCTGGATATTTCTTCACTGCCCCTAGGGATGATGGGAGAGAGTTCCTTCCCTCAGACCTGTCTGTGGCCAGGAGACCCAGAGGCAAAGAGAGTGAGGGAGGGGAGCATTTAAAGAAAAGATGTGCAATGTGGAGCTGGGAGGCTGTCACAGTGATGGGCTAATGGTATTTCTCCTCTGCCTTTTGGAAGATTTCTTCAGAAACCAGTGTATTTTGTTCCTCTTCAGGGTATGGATCAAGGTGGAGAAAGAAGGATTCAAAACATCTTTAGCCTCCCCATTACCACCAGTCACATACTGATGTGCTGCTGGGTAGGACTGATGGGGTCTGCACATCCCTGCAACCCCTGGCCACCCGCCCAGGGGTGTGGGACATGTGGCTCATCATCATCATCATCATCATCATCATCATCATCATCATCATCGTGCCTAGGAAGGAACTGGGCACCCAAAATGCAATTCAATGAGACTTGAAAAGTGTCTCCTGTGGCGAGCAAGGAGTATTCCCTATACTGCCAGCAGAAGGCAACTTAAGAAATATGCCTTGGAATTTCAAGGAGATCTTGGATGTTTCAGATCTGTGTTTTGTTTCATAGCCTTTCATTTTTCGTTATTTTTACATTGTTTCACAACATGTCAAAACATCAGACGGATTCATTACAACATAAACAGGAGACACTTTGATGTAGGAAAAAAAGATGTTTTAATGGGTGCTAAGTAGCAACCGCCCTCAGGGATTTAAAAATAAAAATAGAAGCAGCACAAAATATTATTTTAACCCTTCTATTCTATCACAGGATCATCCAAATATAGAATGAAGTGTTGCACACAGAACAATGCATACAATAACTATTTTTGCATTCATTCTGAAAACAGAATTTTGGACTCTCATAGGTCTTTTGGGGATTTTGCCACCACTTCTCTGGAAAGGAGAAAGTTACAAATCAAAAAAGCCAAACTTTTCTAGGACTATCGTCAAATATGGCTCACGAAACTGCACAGTTTTGTCACAGGACACATCTCCAGAGAAACTGTAAAGATCCTCCCTAGGTGTAACCTGCTTCCACCAACACCAGATAGATCTGGTCAGAAAGGGGAGATGGGGGGGGCTGGAGGAGGGGGTGTGGAAAATGGTGCAAAATGAAGAAGCCCACGTCCTCAAACTTTTAAAGCCTTTTTACTAGCAGAACTCTGGAATTTTCTCACTGAAGAATACAAAGGAATTTGAGTAGTTGAGTCTCACCTCTTGGGTCTACAGGATCTCAGTTCACATGAGGGTGTGCTGTGCAGGCGGCAGCCAGCTCAGAGAGGTCCCTCTTGTGTGGCTGGGTTTTGCTGAGGAACTTTTCTCCTTCATGCTTCATCCTTGTCCTTGGCAAAAGTCTCCTTCCTCCATGCATTTGTCCAACACCAAGACAGATTCCCACTGATATTGGGGGGGTTACATCCTTCCTTAGGCTCATGAGTCTGTGATACTGACTGGAGGAAAGAGTAAAGTTAAATGCCTTTAATTTTATGTTGTATCTCCTCATTCTCACATTACAAGAGAGACATCTGTCTACCTCTGCCATTTAGCCTAGGCACTCTGAAGGAGGCAAGTGTTGTCCTGTCTATACACAATGATCAAAACTAGCCACTTCTGCCTCACATGGGCCTACCTGATGCCTCTGATGGCATTTGACTGGGATTGCTTTGCTTGATAAGGGACATGGCCCTTTCATTCCCAACCACACCAGCTTTTAATTCAGCCTTGTCTTTCCACATGGTTGTAAAAATTGATGCTCACTTGCAGTCACCTGGGCACAGTTTGTTCTAGACTTGGGTCACAAGAGCAGTTTTCTTCATGTGCATCTGCTCATGATGGCAGGGTTGCACCTTTCCGTATCAGACCTTCTGGAGAGTCTCAGAGTCCAGAAGCATCTTTTTTTTTACCAACTACCAGCTGATCTAATGCACCATTTGCTGCACACTTTGCTGCTCTTTCATCCTAAGACGATGACAGTTCTGCAGTGGGCAGCTCACAGTGACTCTGTAATGCGCTAAGGGCTTAAGACTCAGCAGACCCTCTGGACCCCCTGGGTCCTCTGTGAGGGTCTGTCAGACCCGAAGCAGACAGGAGCTGAGCCTTTAGCTGGAAATTGCAAACACTGAGACAAGCACAATCAGACAGATTCCTCCCACCCCACAAACTCAGACTTTGTCACCCACATAGCTGACCTCCAGCCCTCATTCCTGGCGTTGTTCTCTAGTTTTTCCAGTTTAGAGCAGGCTTGTCCAATAGGATGTACCCCTTCCTCCATGGCTTGCTCTCTCCTCAAAAGCAGCTGTCTATCTGGAAAAGCTCCCTGTGGTGGCTGGCATGACCAGTGGTCACAGAAAGATACTTTTGGGCCCAAGGACATACTGTCCTACTGCAGCGTGACTGGGCTTCCTGGTCATTCTCCAAAAATTCTAAGACACTAATACTGCTTGTGCTGGTAGGAAATGTCCTAACTTGCTCCATAATGGGAGAAGCTCAGGCAGACCACCCTGAAGGAGCAAGTGTCTCTCTCTGGTTACTCCTCTCCATTCCTTTGCAGGCAGAGCCTGGGCCGACATAAGATGCTCATGCTGAGATGTTTTGCAGGAGCTTCTCATCTTCCCTCTTGGCAGAAAGGGGACACAGAGCCTGGCATTGGGGGTTATTCTGTGCAAACCACAGCGTGACTGATCAGAGACTTCTGTCTTTCTTCCCCACTAGAGATCTGAGCATGAACAACATCAGCCGGCTGCAGCCCAGCACCCTCTGTCACCTGCGCTTCCTGGAGGAGCTGTAAGTATGTAGGGGCTGCACTGCGCAGACCGTGGTCCGGATGGCGGGGGACACCGGAGAGGATGTCTGTGGCTCTGGTGGAAACCCCCAGTGTTGTCACTGGGGCTACAGGCCGAGGTGGAAGGAGGCTGCATGCTGGGAGAGGGTTTATTTTCTACTCTAGCTTAGGAGTTTGACTGAGGTCATTACCTTGAGGCTGAAATGGTGCATGTACCAAAAGCCAAAATAAAAGAGGACCCAGTCCATTATGCAAAAATCAACTCTGTAGCCTGGAGCAGAGCCAGCAACCAGGGAGCTTTGTTCACCCTTCTGCATACAGGGCCCCCCTCACAGCCTCCTGCCGTCCAGAGACACCTTAGCTCCCAAGCACTTTGCAGTTCAGATGTCAATGAGTCTGGGCAATTGAAGTCCAAAAAATTTGCCCCAGAGGCTATGGTGCCCCATCATGCACCAGTGTGTACCGCGGTCTGAGCAGGCACACTCAGACACAGCAGCGATCGCAATCCCCGGGGATCGACATGTGGCTGTGTGTCAGTGAAGGAGTGGCTCTACTTCTGAAAGTGTGAAAATTAACCACCAGCATTAGAAACCACTGGAATCCCTTAGGAGCCCCAAAAATGGGAGCCTGGGGGGCAGAGGATTGAGGTTGGCCATTTCTGCATGGGTAAATTGCACCTGTATGGTCTTATTCCACTTGACCATGAGAAATACCTCCAGGTGTTATTCTCATGCTGTTGCTCCTTTCAACACAATAGCTTCTGTTGGAAAACTCACTTTCTTCAAAACACTATTATTACATTGCATGAAATACTTCTATTAGTGCTGCATTTGATGTGTGTGTTGTAAACTTACTGGATATATAACACTTATTACAGCTTATTCTGTCTAAATGAAACACTTTACTGAATCAGTTCTTGTAGCCACCGCCACACACGACAGCGACATTTCAAAAATGCTAGTTTCCAAAAAATGTCAGAATTTCCTACAGAAAAGGTATATTCATTACCCTGAAAGAAGGCATTTTCATCTCCCAGATGTACTATCCCACATGTTCTGTAGCGGAGAGACCCTGAATCACTCATATCCAGTAATTCCGTGTAATGGCAGTGACGTGCAGAGGTTGTGGTGCTCACCCGTCAAACACCCTGCTGGCAGGAGCCTCTCTGCTGTGTGGCTCTGTGCAGCACTCGGGGAGCACTGTCATGAGCAGAAAGTCCTGTCTGTGCACTTAGAAAAGAGTTTGCAGGTGAGTGTACATGCTTAGGTGGACACACATATGCAAAGACAAACTTACTTCTCTGAACATTCAGCCTTGACTGAAGAAACCAGACCAGATATCGATGATCATTATTCCCATAACAGATCAAATCACATAATTATCAAATCATACTATAGGTTTTTAACTTCAAATGTCTTGCAACTCATCTTCATCTGCCTGTAGTTTCTATTCATTAGACTCGTAAGGACCCTAGCTGCCTGAACTCCCCTCTCCTTTAGGCCTTTACAGACTGAGCAGGAGTCATTTTTTATCCTTCTTTAGCTTTGGGCCTCGAGCTACCCACAGAAGGTGGGTTTTTCAAGACCTTGCATCCACCTTGTTGGCTTTCTCTTTCCATTTTTTCAACATCTGTGTTGAAGTGTGGACACACAAAGCATTCACTGGGGGTAGTACAGCTTTTCACACACAGAGACCATACTCTGTTGTATATAATTAACAGTTGTCTTGCTGCAAGCAATTGTGTCCTGATTACCTGTCATGTACAAACACAACAGTCTCAACCAGAAATGAATAAATATTCATAGGCTCCAAAAGAGCCAGCTTCCCAGAGCCAAAAATAATTATGAATGAAGCAAAGAGGAAAAATTTAAACAGGAAAATCTGAAAAATAATTGAAAGTTCTTAGAGAACATTTTACTAGAGGTTCAAAATGCCACAAGTTCTCATTCAGAAAGCAAAGGTATTTTGAATAGGAAAAAACATTACAGGAGAATAATTGGAAACTGCATCATTATATATCTATGCATATCCAAGTTCATGCTAGAATTTAATAGCAATAATACACTTTTATTTATGGAAACCAAAAAAGAAAGGATTTTTATATATTATCAGAAATCTAAAGTGACAGATTCTAGACAGGGACAGTGTGTGCATATACATTAACGGTTGGACTCAATGATCTTAAAGATTTTTTCCAACTTAAAAAATTCTGTGATTTTATGGTTATTCACAGGACTGCCATTGACCAGTAATAAAACTTGCCTGACACTTCCACTCTTCCTTTCATTTATATCTTTACCAAACTTTCATCCCAAAACATTACATCAGGACCATCACATTTGGGATGGGGTCATTCTCTGTGCTGGGCTCTGCACAAGAATCAGGCAAACAAATCCTGCCTATTTACACATTCTCAATAGAAGTTTGTTCAGGTTTCACAGCTCAAATCTGTGCAGATTTCATCTACCCTGAACGTATTCCCTTGGGTCTACTGGGACAACATGCAGCACACAAGACCAAGCCTTCTGTCTGCTCTCCCTATGGAGGAAGCTACCCGTGCTGGGGCATGCTGAGTCAGTGAAGACCAGCAAACCCTGCTGAGCAATGAGGGACAATCCAGGTTTCTCAGTGCTAGTCCTTCCTAGGGAGAAGGAAGACCTGCCTGCCTGCCTGACCTCCTGGCAGAGAAGGGCTGACAAGAACGAAGAGGGCTCTGTTACAGCACATCTTGCTGCAAGTGCCTGTCTTCAGTCAGATGGAAACCTTTTAGCAGGCTTCACCGGTGATTTTGGGTGACCTTACAGCCCCAACCTGCCTCATACCCTATTATGTTCCCTGTTACATCCTTGATAAACTGGGTGAGTAACAGGCTGGAGGACACAGCAACTGAAGACTAAACTGGCAAAATTCAATTCCATTGATGTTCTGGGGCTTTGGTCAACCCAAAAGAGGTCCCTGACCCGAAATAGAAAGTTTTGTTTCATTTTCAGGTTGCTTCTTAACCTTTAGTCTTTTACTTTGGGTCAAACTTGAAAAGAAAATGGTATTTCAAATGGTATTGACTTTATTGCAAAGATGCCTTAAATAAGATGCTTGAACATTCTGAAAAAAAATCACAGGTTCCTCAGCCAAAAATATTTGCCAAATTCAACACAGACTTTCAAATCTGCTTTTCAAGTCCCATGGAAAGTCTTATATGTTAAGGACATTTTTACCTTGGTCTAATGCTTAAAAACATCCCAGAAACTCCTGACACCCCTGGCCCTTGAACACATGTGAGTATGACCTGTAACCCTCTCTGATAGAGAAACTCCATGTTCCTTTGCCTCCTCCATGAGTTCCTTATAGTTCCTCTCTCCTGTTTTGCTGCTGCCAATCTTCTCTCGTTAGATCTAGCCCCTGTAGCCCAGGGTCACAGCAGCTTGGAGCAGAGCTGGTGTTTCACACCTTTTATGATTCCTGCTGGTTTTGTGCCTCTATTCTAGCACCATCTCAGGCTCCCCATGAAGCTGGAGTTTCATGATGGTCAGAGATCAGCTGGACTCAAGGCTCGGCTTATTCATGGAGCTGGGGTTCAACCGAGGAACAGGAATAATGGGAAGGGGAAAAGAAAGCTGCAAAAAGGGGTACATGAAACACACGTGTCCCATGAAGACAAATGTGCCATGTTGCACACCCTTCAGGCTGCTGTGGAGCACCGTGAATCTTGGTTGCTGGATCCACCTGAGACCCAAGTATGTCAGTCCTCTGCAGGCACCCATGCTGGGTGAGGGTGTGCAGGGAGCAAGTGACAGCAGAGTGGCACCTGAGGGTCTTGAGGACAGCAAAGTGACCACCCAGGCCACACCACTGTGTGTCCAGCCGAGCTGTGTCCCACAGGACATTTCTGCATTGGCTCAGCTCCCCTCTGGAGACCGAATGGCTGTGTCACACAAGGGACTGGAGGCAACGCAGTGGTTAGGGCACAGATGAAGGGCACCAGGACTGCTCCAGCTCAAACTGCTCGCTCACTGTGTGGTCCTGGTAAAGCAATTTTCCCTGCCAGTGCCTCTATTTACCCATCCATCCAGTGATGAGAACAGGCCTCTCAGGTGTGCCGGGACCTGTTAGTCATTAGTTTTTACTGCGAGCTGCTCAGGAAGGTGTTGCGGATGCAATTAGTGCTCATGCTCAGAGGCTGCCAAGAGACCAGATTCTCCAGTCTCAGCCAGCTTTGAAAAGGCAACGCCACCAAGGACGCCTCTCCGACGGCTCTCCACCAGTCTGTGCCCTCCTCTGTCACCACCAGCCTCCAGCTCCAGTGGGGAAACAGGGCAGGGACAGGAGAGGCTGTGCTGGGAGCAGGCACAGTCCCAGCCCAGGCACTCGACGGTCCTTCCCTCCAAAGAAAGCCTCCAGTGACAGAGGTGTTCAGACCTGGGCCTCACACAGGCAGGGAGCAGCCCAGAGTTTAGTGTGTCTCCTCTTTGTTTCTTTCTTTTTTTTTTTTTTCTTCTTTTCTTTCTTTCTCTCTTTTTGGCAGCAGGAAGAATGTTTAAAATTGCTAATAAATTCCAGTTAATGAAGCCTGAAAAGCCAGAGCTGGGAGCCAAGAGAAACAAGAGCAATCAGTACAGAAGGAATAGAAAGAGGATCTTGAAAGCCAGCCTGGGAATAATGACATGTTGAAATGTGTTCGCCGGCAAGGGCTTTGTTACCACGCTTTGAATCCAAACAGGAGTGTTTGGTGCCAAGAAGAGAAACTGCAGCCAAAGGCAGGTGTTCATTGCCATTCACCTCTTGCTTCGGGGCACAGCGGCAAGATCAGACCCCTTCCCAGCCACTGGCTCTTTCACCTGCCTCTTCTCAGGCCCTGCGGGCAGAGGGACTCACCGTCACGGGGAGTGCCATGCCTCTGCACCGGTGCAGGCACAGCAGGACACACACTGTGGCCTCCCCTGGCAGGCTGTTCCCTTTCCCAGGCAGCTCTTGCACCTCAAGGGACTGGAGGCCAAGAAACAGCGTTAAAGCAAAACAAAATAAAATGCAATCACATATGCTGGGAATGTGAGCACAGCAGCCCTCTCCTTCTCCCCTGCAGCAGGGAAGAAACCACCTTCCCACTCCTCTTCCCATGCAGGTGCAAGGACTGGTGGAGCCATCACGGGTTACAGAGCACCAGCACTGCTGCGGTGTGCCCCTGCCTGCTGTCGGAGCACCCACTGCCACCCATGTCAGCTCCCAGACATCTGAAACACCCATCTTTGGGCGTATTGTCCAGCACAGGGTCTCACTTCAAGGCAACCTCATTCTTGTAAGAGGCAGCGCTGCAGTAATGCTGGCTTTGGGCCATGAGTCCTTCTGGAGTGATAGCTCTGCTGTTTAAAGGGGTGTTGACATTTCTGGGCAATGTTCAAACGTGCTGGCACCATGGTGAAAAGCATTTCCTGGACCAGTGTAGTAACATGTCTGGAGCAGAGTACTCCTAGGAGAGCAGCTTTAGTGGGTTTCCATGACAAAGGAGGCCGCAGAGGTCTCTGGCAGGGAGACAAATGCTTGTAGGGCCATGATCTTGCTTTACCGTGTTAAGATTTGAAGGCAGCATCACTGCTCCCTTGGTACCTGCCTTGCCTGACACAGCTCTGCTTTTCCAGATGCCTTTAGGTGAGGAGCTGGAGCTTCTCTGAATGCCTGGGTACCGTGCTTCCCCCAGGACACTGCCTAGCTCCTGTGTCTGAGAAGGTACCAGGATGCTGAGATGGAGCACAATGCTGTGGCTCTTCTGTGCTCCTGGTTGATATTGTTCCGTGGCAGAGGACAACACCAGTTGTTGATTCAGTGGGTGGGCAACAGCAGAGAGAGAGGGTTAAAAGATAATTCTTCTGATGAAGCCTTCCAAAGGTGACCACTGTGCAATCTGACATGGTGCAAAGACAGATGTTGGCCAAGGTACGGGTGAGGACAGGGAAGGAGGGCTTCTAGGGGGTTCTCCATCTTGTGCATTGAAAAATAAAGTCAAGGTATTGAAGGAGCCCAAGCCAAATTCAAAATGTTCTGAAAATGTAGAGATTTCAATTCTTTTCCTACGCCAGTTAGGCTGGGGATAGTATTCAGCATTTGAAAAATCCTTGCAAGCAAGGATAGCTGGCCCCAATTTTCCTGAAAAATGCCTTCCAAATTACTAATTCTGTTCTGGGGGTACCCCAAGTGGGGGACCCAGAGTAGAGTCAAAAGACAAAACTGCTCTGAAAGCTTGGGGGGAACAAATCTCCCCTGAAAAACCTTGACAGTTTACAATATAAGGTGATGGAGTGAAGGCATTCAGTGTCCTGTATTGGGTAGTTCATTAAGGAGTTGTGTCTTATTAAATCTTACTTGGCAAATGAATCCAAACTAGGTTGCGTATGAACATTCGTGTGGGCTGAAAACTGGCTTGAGGACCATAAACAAAAGAAACGAATGTCATCAATCTATCGAGTTGGAACAGGCATTTGGTGGGGGCACTGAATAGAAACAGGACTGCATAGTCTCCTCCTCAGGGATGGAACAAGACAGCAAAGACCACGTTAGAGACACCTCCAGGTGATACAAGACTAGGACCAGCTGCAGATTCCTGTGTGGAAAGGGAGAGTCCAAGCTTGGCTCTTTCCTCAAATGTACCATGTTTTCACTTGCATGACTTAATTGGCTTCATTCTTGCTTTGTACCAGCTTGAGAACAAACTCAAACATAACACAGAGCCCTTGGTCTCCTGTGCGCCCAGGGGATGGCACGGTCTTGGTGTGATGACACTGTTTAGGCAGGAGCGCAGAGAGTTTATCTGGGCACAGATTCTGCCTTGACAGTGTTAGAGTTTGAGAAATGAACCAGAGCAGGAGATCAAAGGGGGAGGCTGACATGCTCAGTAAAGATCTGGCAAGGGGAAAATTCCACTGGGATATGGACACACATGTTTGTCCTGTCCTGCCAATGGGCAACGTTCCTGCCTCCTAATGTGAATGATAAGGACATCATCGTGTTGCCTGAGCACATGACATGAGCGATCATGCCCAACAAACAGCCTTTGGGCGTGCCATGAAAGTTGTAGCATGACCAAGAAGCCCAAGATACAGGAGGGGGTGGGAGCCCGTGGTAACTGAACTGCAGCACCCATGAGGTGGTAAACCATGAGTTTGTTCCAACTTGGAGTGTATTGGGAATGCAGATCAAAGCCTGAAGGAACATTCCCAGAAATCACAGGAGTGGGGAAGGCCAGGGGGGAACAGAATTTAAAATCCACCTAACACAAGAGCTTTCCGAAGCAAGTCAGCCAGCTGTGGGTTCCACCCTCCCCTTCCACCTGCCCCTTCTCTCCCTCTTCCATCAGTCACTTTAAATCCAGAGCTTTCCCTTTCTCCCAACCCTATCTCACAGAGTAAGCTCCAGGATGGCAAGTCATACAGCTGAATCAAGTCTGCCTATCCTAAAAAGAGACCTGAGCAGGCCTGGAGCAGAGCTCATGTGCTGTGCACCAGCTGCAAGAACAGCTCCTCTTCCCCCTGTGTGCTCAGGGTACAAGGGAACGCCACCTCTCAGTCCTTCTTGGTGGGGTTATTTGCTTCATTCTCCTCCATGAAAAGAGCAAACAAAGAGCCGTCTCAGGGGAAGTCACATTGGCATCATCGCTTCAAATGGTATTATTCACTTTTAAATAGAAAGGAAGGGACCATTTCAGTGAATTTCTTGTGGGGCCTGACTTCTGGAGATGTGTTCAACAGGTGCCTCTCTGCCAGGCTGGGAGATTTCTAGAGTGAGAGTGAGAGGGACAGAGGGAACCAAGTGCTAGGGAGATTTCCAACTGACGATGGACAGAGGAAGGGTCAACACACAGAGAGCCTTTTTTGTCTTGGGTCTCAAATGCAAAACTGGCACAAGAGCACATGACATGGAAGCAGTCATCTCTTCCCAGTGGCCACTCCTCCTGCTGGACATGATATCCCAGAAGACTTACCTATCCCTGGCCTAATCTCGGAGAGATGGGACAGCTGTGCCCCCTTGCCTGGGACACCTGGCTACCACCCACAGCATCACGCAGCTCCTGTCCTGGGAGGCATAGCAAACCCCAAAGGCCATGCCTCCAGACCCTGTGTGCACGTCTGGGCCACGTACCCCTCTAGCAAAGCAAAACCTCAGCCTGTGTGCTCGAACACAGACATGTCCCACCTCCCAGTCTCTGCATGCATACAAGTAAGCAGAGCCCATCTTGGACCCCAATGACACTGGCAATTGCCTTGGGAGGTGGATTGAGTGAATTGGTCATGGCTAGTGCCTCCCTTTGTGTCTGCTCCTTGGCTCAGCATGGAGCTCTACACCTTGGGGAGGGGAGGTAGGCTGCCCTGGCAGCAGGGAGGATGTAAAGCTAGAGAGAGAGGAGACAGGAGCCAGAGGTGAGCCATGGACATGGCATAGTCTTAGTGTAGCAGGGCCAAGGACAGAAGCAGCAGCAACAGGGGGGCACGGGTAACTTTCCTGAGGCTGGGGGATGCTTTATGCCTCTAGATTCATGAGAGATGGTGCCCAGTGAAACCAGGGCGTGTCCCACAGAGTTGGTTTTCCCCAAAAGAGGAGAGAGGAGGAGAAAGAGATAAGGAGATTCAGAAGTTTAGAATGAACTAAACTACTTTAATGAAAAATTAATATTAAAATAAAAATAAAGAAGAAAATAATGAAATAGATACAATATATACAAAACCATATCAAGCTCCCAGGATGTCAGTTACATCACCGGCAGGCACTGGGGAAGTCCCAGACTGGACTCAGTGACGAATGGGAACTGGATTCCAGCTCTGGAGTCAGGAACACACGGATCGGGATCAAAGGCAGATGAACAGACAGAGTCCTCTCTGGACGTCGGCCATCGCAGGAAAGGGGCTGACCCTTTGATCCCTCAGCTTTTATACTGAGCATGGGGCAGATGGGATGGAATACCCTAGTTGGTCAGGTTTGGGTCACCTGTCCTGTCCGCTCCTCCCCACCGATGTGACCCCTCTACGTTTTTTCCGTTTCCGACCCTCTAAGGGGGCAAATAACGAAACTGGTTGACCTTGGTTGTTATAGCAATAAGTATAAGCAAGGGCCTCCCTGCATACCATTCCTTGGCATGGAGCACAAACATTGGTCTTATCACTCTGAGAACGAGCAGTTTTCTCCACAATATGCCGTTAATTTCAGAGAGTTAGAGGAGGCCTAGCTAGGATGTAAAGTTACAGAACAGAAAATTGGTTCGGTTTTACTTCAAACCGGGACATCCTGGAGGTCCCAGATTTAGGGACCCGGCAAACACTCAAACACACCCAGGAAAGTAAGCATAAAGGTGCAGAGCTGCCAGGAAACAAATTGAGAGGCACATTTAACCATGAATGCATGTAGGCTGCTGCCAGCGAAGGCATGGGGTCAGACAGAAGCTCGGGGAGGTGAGGACCGACAGCCCACCCCCCAGCAAACTGCCTGGTAGGACTGATGCTGGGAGCAGGCTGAGGATGCTGTGCAGGAACAGCTCCCCTCCGGGCGAGCACTCCAGTCTCCTGGACAACACTCCCTCCCATGTGGAAATCAGCAATCAAAAGGAGCAATTACCCCAAATCACAGCCCCCAAGTGACAAATAGCCCAGCCTGCCAGCCAGCTTGCATACTGCAGAGAGGCAGGTTACAACGTGCTCACACACATTAAAGAGACGACCCTGTGCTGTTTATGCTGTCGGAGGCCTAATTATGGGAGCAATTTTCTCTAGATTCCCGAGGGGAGAGACAGGGAGGGAGAAAGCTCGGGCACCCGCACATGCCTGCTCCACCACTGGTGAATGTGGCTCCCCAAACCAGCTCAGATCCTCTCCATGACCTTTGCAGAGTCCTCACTGCAACACTCTGTTTCCAGCCTGGACTGCGCTGCTCATCCTTGATACCTGTCTCCTTCGCAGCCAAAACATCTAAAAAGAAACGGGGTTTGTCAATGCTAAATGAATAAAAGAAGCATGCCAACATCTGTGCCTGACCTCTTGGGCCTGGCTTAGAGTTTCTGAGAGGGTGAAGATGAGCCTGGTCACAAATTATGTTCACTGTCTCCTTTCGGGAGATGCAATACTCCAAGTCAAGCAGACAAGTTTCTCACCCGGTCCAGCCTTGACCTCTGTTTGACCACTTGGGAATCAGAAGATGAAGAACAAAAGCAGCAGCAATTTGAACTCTTAATCAGGTTGTTGAACCTGCCTTCATTTTTTTCTGGCTGATGGGCATTGGGACTTGGTCCACATTTTTCCTCATGGGAGAAATGGGAGGAAAAGGAAAAGATTCTCCTTAGGTCAAGTTTAGACTCAAGAGTCCTAGACTTTACTCCTGGCTCCACCAAAGGCTCCAATCCACTCCATGAGGCTCCACCATCATGGTCTCTCGGAACCACTGTCTCATCAGTGAAAGTGACGGTAACAGTGATGCAGTTTCCAATGTCAATGAAAAATCCAAATATTGTTAATGCCCCAGCCTGCTCTGGGCCTTGCTAAATTTGAGCGCTCTGATCAGATGACGTTGTACAATGGTGAATCCCACAGGCTTCCTTGGATAAATTCTTTCAACCAGTTCTGAATGTTGTCCCCTGTCCCCTGCTCTTTGCTCTCAGTCCCCGATGGTGCCGCTTTCCTTCGTGATGCTGCTCTTCACTTTGTCTTCCTCTCCCATCCCTTCATTCATCATCCCTATCTTCATTCATCAGCCTTCCCAAACTGCATTGTTCCTATCCTCATCTTTCCTCCTACGGTTTTCTCCAGCCATAGATCATTCAAGAAACACTTTTGACTTTTCTGTCCTGGTTTTGGAAGCCATACTCAGATGAGCTGGCTCTGCATGGTACTCCCCATGTCCAGTCCCTTCCTGTCTCCCCTCGCAGCAGTGATACCAAACTCAGTGTTGAAGGAGCTGGGCTTTAGCTATAATCACATGAGTCAAAGCAGGGCTGGGAATAAGGGAATGGAAGTAAATCAGTTGTCATCGAGCCTTGATGGACAGGACAAAGGAGAACCTGCAGGATGCAGAAACAGGCCACATGCAGACAAAAGGTATAGATAAGGATCCATGATTTAGGGATAGTCCTCCCAGGACCATGCATGAGTAGAAAATAGCTCTTCTCCTGCTCCACCCTCACTGCCAGGCATCTGGTGCAGAGCAGAGTCTGTGGGTTGATCAGTGCCCTCGAGCAGAGGTCCCTCTCCCAGGCTGCCTGTGCTGTAGTTTCTATGGAACAGGGTCCTCCGTGGGTATCCAGGGAATGACTTGGGCCATGAGCTGTCACTGGATGCCAAAACCAGTGGCTTCCAGTCTGGCAGGAGTAACAAGCCATTATTTTCTTTGCCTATTCCTCGAGCTGCAAGAGGGGATCATATGCCAAGGTTGCCCAAGTGCATGACCACAGCTCAGCAGGGGGACTCCAGGGGGAGTGTGGCAAGAGGCATGAGTCGTTAAGCCTCTGCAGACAAGGGACTATCATTACAAGGATGCCGACACGTTACCGGCTCTTCTTTTCACTGCAGACGCCTCTCTGGAAACCAGATCTCCAGGATCCCAGGAGAAGCTTTCTCTGGCCTCTACAGCCTGAAGATTCTGTAAGTAACTCACTCCCGTCTGCGGAGCCACCACCGCCCCCGCCTCCCCGCACCCCTTGGCACTGACCGTGCATGGGGATTTGCAGCCACGCAGAGGGGGATGCAAGGTTACAAGTGGGGTGTCAGTTGTTAAACCCATGCTGGCTAACATGCCCCTTGGTAAGTGGGGAGCTGTTTCCCACCGCAAGGACCACCCTCCCCCCCTGCACTGCTTCCTCACTTCTGCTACAGCAAACCATGAGCAGGTCACCTCCAGGGCACAGCCCTCCATGCTGTGTGAAAACACACCACTGGAGAATCAGCAGAGGTTCACATTTTGCATAAAACCCACCAAATACCCTGACATGGTGTCATCCAATTGTGTTGACCCCCAGACTCCAAATTTTCCCCCATCTGCTCTGCTACAGCACCTTGGGGCTGTGCTGGAGCAACCCAAAAGTCCAGACACCTGCAGCCTGGCAGGCGCTGTGGAAAGCTCCTGTGCTCTGCCCAGCTCAAGTGCCCCTTTTTTGAATCAGCCTGCTCTTGCTGCAAACTTCTGCATGGCCCAGGAGGCTTCTGCAAGACTCTGAAGTGACCTGTTCCTGGGAAGGGTGGGATCCTTGCACAGTCTGACTTCAGCCTGTGCCCAGTCTGCCCATGGGGGCGATGGGGACACATGCAGCTGGGTCCAGGAACACTGCAGACATCAGGCCATGCCTGGAAGCCGCCAGCCCTGGTAAACAAAATCTTCCTTGTCATTGTGGGCAGGCCACCCACCTCTGCCTGTCCAGTGGGGAAGGTCTGAGTGACGAAGGTTACCAGCAAGTTCCTCCCCAGGGTATTTCGCTGCGGTGCAGGGTGTCTAACTGCTCATGCAGTCACACCACTTTTTCCATCTGTGTGACAGTCCAGCAGGGTCTGTGCAGGGTATTGAGGTGGGAGTCCCTTTCTCCCTTTCAGGAACCATCTTAAAAATCTCCTGCAATAAGCATTTCATCCCCAAGGGGATGTTTTGAACTCAGCCGCAATGTGAAATTGTTGTAGCCGGTCCAGTTTATACAGAGTGAGCAGGTACAAACCTGCTCCCAGGATTAGAGTAGAGGGCTGTTTACTACGTCTTCTGAAGATGTAAAGTATGAATCCTGCCCTAAATCTCAGGGCTTAGAGATTTATCCATCCCCTGCATTAGGCAACAAATCAAAGGAACTGAGGAAAAACCGCAGCTCTCCCACCCAATTTCAACAAGAGGAACTTTCTACTCCAGGAACGCGGGAGCTTTTAAAGCAGCTTTTGATCAATTTCTATTTGTGTCAGGCCCAGGTAACTACTGATGCAGAGTACAAGAGCGATGCCTCCTTTACGGAGCCCGTGCGGCTCCCCGCGGGTGGCAGCACACCCAGTGTGCTCCACCACGGGGCAGCACCAGGTGGGACACGTTCACGAGTGACCCCATTGCAAGGAGAGGCTTGAAGATCTGAGCATTTCCAGCTTGGAAATGGTTGCATAGAGAAGCTTGCTCCAGGCTGTCCTGTTGGCTGAAGTTGGTGTTCTTATGCCTGAGGACAACCTGCCTTGCTCTCAGCCGGGTTGTGCCCAGTGACGCAGGGTGGTACTTGGGCTGTCATACCAACCCCTCTGGCTGCAGGGTGCCCTTAAATTTACTCTAACCCCCCAACCTTCCTCATGGAGATATGCAGAGGACTAGCCCCGCTGCAAGGCCAGGGAAGGAAGGGTTGATGCACACAGTGACTGGCCCATCCGGACCCTGCCATGAGCCTCTTATTTAAAGAAGTTCCTGCTTCCTAAAAGCAGGGGCACTGCCAGCCCTCATATCACTGGGAGCATTTCAATTTCACTTTCCAAAGACTCTGATGCTTTTCTGGCCAGGTTTGCAGAGTATGTTGGGTTGTCATGTGCTCTAGCTACAAGAGAAGATCTGGTGATACTGTGGGCTGCACAGGAGTGAGGTCGTTGGTGGATGCAGTCGTGGGTCCCTGCACCCTCCAGGAACAGTAATCATTCACCCTTATCTATTTCTCTGTCACCATGAGAGTGAGGCCAGCAGTGAGGGACATGGAAAAGATAGACTGGTCCCCGGAAATTTTCTGGAACAGAACTAGAAATTTTGTCAGGACAGACCTTAGGAGCATCATGCTTAATCACATTAGAAGGGTTCTTGGCAAGGATGGGGACTCTCACTGATTTCCTCTACTGAAAAATGGCTGAGGAAAAGTATGAGGTGCTGAAGAAAACAGGTGAAGGCCACCATGTGTTTCATTCAGGTTATGATTCAGGTCCTTCAGGTCACTGCAGCAGGAAGCTGGTTGGGGCTGGTGACACCACAGCAGCTCAGCAGGATCTGCTCCATCTCCTCAGGGATAGGGGGAAATAAGTGTCCTTCCTGGATTCCAGATTCTTGCCCATGGGGAAACTGGAATAGAAATTACAAGGGTGGTAGAAGAATGTAATTGCGATAATTCGGTCTAGAAGAGAAAAGGCTCAGGAGGTAGCGTGGGAATGTCAGGCACGGAGATGTGCAGGGGCCTCCACACCACTCCTCACCAGTGGGGCTGGGTGGTGCCTGAAGTGGATCCCTCTGGCCATGCCCCCCCCTCCTGCATCTCATGTGCAAAGCTGGTCCATGGGCAGCACAAGTGGCCCCTAGAGTCCCGGTGCACGCACAGGGCAGTCCGAGCCTTAGACACCCTGGCAGTCTCAGATCCCTGCTCCATCAACTCCTAATTTTCCTCAAATCACCCTGTTGTACCTGACTCCCAACATCCTGCTATTCTCAAAATACTTCCCCTGTTCACTTTGCTGGGTGGTCTTCTCACCACCTGCTCGGCATGGCCATGGGCCAAGTGCAGGGACCACAGAGCACCACGAGCTTCCTTGCTGCTGCACCCAGAGCCAGCTCCCACAGGGTGCACGCTGCAAGGCTGGCGGGACCCCTCTGAGATGAAGGTCACCCATGGAGGACATGGTGGGCTGGTGGCTGCTGGCAGAGGTGTGAACTGTGCCCTGGCAAGTCCGTAATCATTGGCCCTGGTTCTCCTTCCACACTTGGGAAAGGGGAGTGTAAGCCCCCGTAATAGATCCCATGGGTGCTCTCTGCAACCTGCTGGGATGGGGAAGCTCATCCAGGTGGACAGCTGTCATGCAAGGACCAACATAATTCCTGGGGCTCTTGGTCCTGTGTATGGGTTTGTTTCTGCAGCCAGGGTGTCCTGGAGGGGTAGAACACTGGGTCCTCAGTCCCCTGAAGTAGAAAAACAAATTGCTTTATTTAAAAATGGTGAGAAGGATCAGGAGTCTGGTGATGAACTAAAGGAGTCAATTGGGGTGACTTAACCTGAAGGGGAAGTGAATGAGGATGGACATAAACCCTTAAATACAAGCTGCTGCTGCAGTAAGGAAGAAAATTAGTGTTCTTCCTCTCTGAAGACAGGACTAGCAGGTTTTGGAGCAGTTGACACCAAGGATATTCAGAACGCATTGCAACTACAGATGTGGATGCTGTGTCACAGGATGGCTGAGGTTCGACAGGTGACAGGCATGGCTGGAGTTGGGAACGGCTGCCCTAAACCTGACAAGCCGAACCCTGTAGTTATTCAGGAGCTGACTCACAGCAGGATCAGACACCTTACCTCTGGTGACAGCAGTGTCCCCTGAGGAAAGAGGTGGTAGCTGAGGAGGGTAACAATTTTCATAATTTAATTTTAATGTGCTAGGGCCTTAGAGGTAATTGCGGTCACGTGCATGTCCACAAGGAAACTCTCACATACATCTTGGGCTGTCAAGGGGCCTGGTGCTTTCCCGGTCTTTCCAGAAAATTAGTTTATGTTTAAAAAAAGGATGGGAAACACCCTGGGAATTCCTCCATAAACCTGCCTGTGCAGATGGTGCTCTCCCTGCCCTCAGAGTGAATCCCAGAGCTACTGGAAGCAGGACCAGATTCTTGGCTCTGCTTCCTCTGGCTGCTACACTGCACAAAAACCACCTGGAAAGTGGCCATGAAGATAGGCCTGTGCAGAAACCATGCAGGGGTACACCCAGGGAAGCAGGTGTGTGGAGACTTGGAAGAGAGCAAGTGAAGAGCCAAGCTGCCCCACTACCAACAAAACATTGTGACACAGGGGAATATGCTGAGATCTTCACGTACCAAGTCTTGAGCCAGCTCCAACCAATTGCAAGGAGAAATGTGTCCTCCTCGGCTCCCCTAGGATGAGTGCAGACTGACAGTAACAGAGGCTCAGCAGTGGTAGCTGGTTCTCTGAAGTCTTTTCAACTGATGGGTACATCCCTTTGCAAAGAGGCTTTGCAAGTGCACCTCTCCCAGGGGCTCTGCTCTGCCCCATGACCAACCCACACACTCCCCACGGAGGTTGATGCTCCTGGGTCTGTGCTTCAGTCCTAGGAACACTAGAAACCAGGTCCATAGGCTGGTTTCCTCTGCCAAGGTCTTCCCCTTGCAAAATTAACTCCATAGTCCATGCTCTCCCAGTCTTGGAGCTTTCCGGAGTGGCAGAATATGATGCTAAAACAGAGTCTCTCGAAAGTGGGAAATTTCTCCATCCTTCCAGACCTCCTTGTGAGTTGCCTGGATGCCCCTCACCTCTGAGTGCCCTGGATGGAGCTCCATCAGCCAGGAAGCATCCATCCCAACTGGCCATGTGGCTGAGCTTGTGCTGCACGGCTTCACACCACATCCCACCCTCGCACATGTATCCCTCATCAAACGCTCTGCCGCACAAGCGGGATTGCCAGGCTCTTACGTTCCTGGCTGAACATGCTGCAGCAGCAGCAGCACTTAGCCAAGAAGGAATCCCACACTGAACTCCGCAGGGAAAGACTCCAAGTATAACCACAACCTGAGCCTGCCTCACCCCAAAATGTGGAGGGCAAAATGCCTGGGTGCATCCTCTTGGCTGCAGACCCCGCACACGCAGCAGCCAGCTGGGGTGGCCCACCACGCTGCTCCGTTCCTCAGCACGCCTCAACCGGTCTGCATGAGCGTGCAGACCCACCGCTGCCCACAGCCTGCCTGCTCAGACGGTGGCCTGAGTGCTGCCCAGCACCTGCCTGCACAAGCGTGTTGACCTGCAGCCGCTCCCACCCACACTCTGCCCATGGCTGGTCTCCATCAACGGGTAGGCTGGATTGAGCCTGACAAGAGTGGCCTTGCTCCACACATGCCACATCTCCTGGCTGGATGGGCCCTAGCAATGGCCACCCCCACTGGTCCCTCCTTCTCTTTTCCTCCTGAGCTGCAATCACAGCATCTCATGTGGTCCAGGACAGGCACTGACTAGCCTGCCTTGTAAACACACATCAAAAAACATCAAAAAAGCCATGTTGCCCCAGGATGGCAGGTTTGCAGGTGGCTTGGGACACTTCAGGACTCTGCAGACAGACCCTACCTCTTTGACAACCCTGAGCCTGTGCAGAAAAGAAATGGCTTTGAGACAAAGGGAATGGTGTGGCACATCCAAGAGACGCTCCCATGGGGAGGGAAGAGGAACGTGCAGAGGTTGGAATGTCTTTAATCCCCATGCACAGGCTCCAGGCACAGATGCCTCAAGCAATAACAGCCCTTTGACTGTGCTGGCTGAGTCACTTCAGCCTCCCAAGATGGGGACATTTTATCATGCACAGGCTTGTACCTCTGAGGGTTGGAAGTCTGCTGAGACTCTCTTGTGCAAGGATCCTGGTGTGATGGGACCTGATCCCAGCATTTTTCTGGTCGTTCAGGTGTGGTCTCTGCCAACCAATAATCCTCCTACTTCTGAAAATAAAATGTGACCTCTGAAGATTTCTGATTTATACTGGTTCCAGCCAGACTGCTGTGGATAGCAGGTTGTGTGTCCATGTCTCCCAGTGTCTGCAAGTTATGGTATGGTCACCTGAACAGTGCATTATCCAGCCCAGGTTTTAAATGGTCTGAATGATCTGAATGGTCTTTGCTTGTGATGTTCATCAACGTCCTCAGCTTGTCCAGAAGGCCTGGTGCTACAGCATTTGGTAGTTGTAGGATTTTACTTGCTGATACAGCTGCCTGAAGACAGAAAATTCCACTCAGTAACTGAGAAACTGCACCAACCAGAGTGGGCATAGGGCTGGGCAGGTGGTGAGATTGCGCCATAGGTACAAGAAGTCAAGCTCTGACTAAGGCTGTCCCCAGCCTGCTGCTTCACAGCAGCTTGCAGTAGGAAAGCTAGTGAAGTTCAGGAATTTTGTTCAAATTGGAGCCAGGAGCTGTTGGAGGGGCAGGAGCAAAGACAGATGCTGATGGAGAAAGGCTGAGGCCAATGCGACCTGAGTTCTCAGGGTTGCTGCGATCTTGTGGACTGAGGTCCAGATTCACAGTCCATGTCTGTGCCTCAGCTGATCACCCTGCGGCACACCTAGGATCCTGATGTAGATCCCTGCACCACGCTCCATGCACATACCCTGGAGCAGAGCTTCCTTTCCAGGGGGAGCATGAATGCAGGGAGGTGACAGGGCATGTCTGAGGCTTTCAGGGAGATGAAGTCAGGAGATGAGTGGTTTGCAGAGTTGTTCCCTCTTTGCAGTGCTGTTCACACAAGTCATGCAGTGACCCCTTAATGCAGAATGCATCAGCCATCCTTGGAGCTGGCCTGGACCCAGGACTCCTGTTGTGGGTGCTCTCCTCAGTGAGCTACAGCACTGTCCTCCATCTTATACAAGACCCAAAAAGGAGAAATGCCACCAAAAAGCATCTCAAAAGGAGAAATGTCACCACATAGACAGGTAGTATCCCAATAAAGGGCAGCCCAAGGAACCAGATGCCACGGCGAGGAAATGTGCTCCTGCTAGTGTGTAGGGACCTCCTTGACATCAACCTCCAGGTTTTGGTACAATTATTTGAGCTCTTGCCAAAGTCATGTTACATCTTATTGTTGAAAGGGCCATTTATGAAAAAAAATAATACTCAAGAATGATTTAACATGACACGTAAGAACCAGGGCCAATGATTACGGACTTGCCAGGGCACAGTTCACACCTCTGCCAGCAGCCACCAGCCCACCATGTCCTCCATGGGTGACCTTCATCTCAGAGGGGTCCCGCCAGCCTTGCAGCGTGCACCCTGTGGGAGCTGGCTCTGGGTGCAGCAGCAAGGAAGCTCGTGGTGCTCTGTGGTCCCTGCACTTGGCCCATGGCCATGCCGAGCAGGTGGTGAGAAGACCACCCAGCAAAGTGAACAGGGGAAGTATTTTGAGAATAGCAGGATGTTGGGAGTCAGGTACAACAGGGTGATTTGAGGAAAATTAGGAGTTGATGGAGCAGGGATCTGAGACTGCCAGGGTGTCTAAGGCTCGGACTGCCCTGTGCGTGCACCGGGACTCTAGGGGCCACTTGTGCTGCCCATGGACCAGCTTTGCACATGAGATGCAGGAGGGGGGGCATGGCCAGAGGGATCCACTTCAGGCACCACCCAGCCCCACTGGTGAGGAGTGGTGTGGAGGCCCCTGCACATCTCTGTGCCTGACATTCCCACGCTACCTCCTGAGCCTTTTCTCTTCTAGACCGAATTATCGCAATTACATTCTTCTACCACCCTTGTAATTTCTATTCCAGTTTCCCCATGGGCAAGAATCCGGCATTTCCTCATCCTTCTGCCCATTGTCCTCTGTCTGGTCTCCTGCTGCCCCATGTTCTGCAGGGCAGATGGGACAGCATAGCCTGGCCAAAGCCGGCCCAACATCAAGAGGTGCAGAAGGATCACAGCTGGTGTCCTGCTCCTCAGAGCCCCATTTAGCCACCCCCACAGGGTCTCCCCCAAGAGCAAGTTTGTCTTGCCTCAGGTCTTCCTGGATCCCCATGACCCCCAGGCGGTTTCGTCAGGGCTGCATGCCCATGCTCAGCTGTATTTGTGCAGCAGGCTACCCCTGTCGATCCACAGAGCGTTTCTCTTGGTCTCCCTGCAGCATCCTGCATTTTCCAGCTGCTCTCCCACATTAGCCAACCTCTGCTCCCCTCCTCGTATGTGGAAGGTGCCTTGTGCAGCCCCGTGTTGTCAGCAGAGGTAACAAGCTTCCTCTCCCAGCTATCACTTGGGTCCTTAGCAATAATTCTGAGTGTCATCTCCAGGAGAGATGCTATAGACCCTTAAACAGGCTCTTCATTTGAGAGGAAACCATTTAGTAATTTGAGTATGGCGTCTCTGCTGCCTTTTTTGCCACATCCAATGGGTCTTCTCTCCTGCATTGCATGCCAATATTTAACATCTTGCTAAAGTAAAACTAAAGTCATGGTAGATGATGTCTATGCTTGCCCCTCCATTCTCATAGCCTTTTACCCTGTATAGAAAAAACCTAGATTGCTTTGGCCCAACTCTTTTTCACTAGCTACTACTGACAGTTGCTTGTTTCCCTGCTTTTTCTTCTGTGTGTTAATAGTAAGTCCCCATTTTTGTCCAGACATTGAAGAGTTGTGTGGCCTATCACTTCCCTTTTTTAAAGATTGTCTCTACAGTTGTCTTTTTCCACCTTTCCTTTCATGACAGACCTCTGAATCCTCTGCAGTAAAGCTAGAAGTCACAGCAATGGGAAAGTTTCTTGCTTGCATCAGTACTCTTTGGGCTGTCCCTCTCTACTAAGGCCATGCGGCGTCCCTTTGATACTGGTAGTAATTACGACAGCCCCCTAAGCACCATTTTCCTTTTCATGTCATCTCCAACCAGTCCTTGAAGGTTTTGGAAACAGAAACCTCATATATGTAAAACGTTCCTTACTTCAGGCACTTTCCCCAGCCCAGATACTACACTGAGATGTCTCTCTTTTCCAGAGGAGCATGCGCCCATGATGTCCCAATTCCGGAAGGGATAAGTAGGTTTAGGACAGAGGCTGGTCCAGAGTCAAAAACTTAGCCTTTCCAGAGGTACAGAGATGGTAAACCCAGTAATTCACGTGTGGTGCTCTTTGGGGTCAGTGAGAGAGGATAGCAGTCAACAAGATCAGAAATACTCCTGGGGTCTGGTTCTGAGCCTGCCTGAATCACTAGAGCTGGTCAGACACCCGTCCCTGGGACAGGAGCACTGCCCCCAGTGTCTCCTCCTCTGCAGTCACTTGTTTAGTTACCTCAGTGTCCATGGCCCTTCTCCATGCCCTATGCTCACTTCCATTTCTGAGAAGTCCTCCTGGGTCCTGCACATTCATCCCAAGAGACCCAGTCACCTGCTGTCTCAAAGCCCCTGGGCTGGTTTGGCTTTTCTCCACAACACCTCCAGTTTCTGCTGCAAGTTGTGCCAATGCTGCAAAGCCCCTTAGCAAACAGCTATGAAGTGGCTCCTCATCCATTGTGTTTGCAACTGTCCCACAAGTTGAATAAGAAACCTGCCCACAGGCTAGTTTCCATAGACCCTGCAGAGGTAACCACCACCGACACACACTGGGAGAAGGATGTCTTACACAAGTATAAATATGGGACAACTCAGCTGAAAGCACTGGTTATTAATTTTGACTAACAGATGCATGTATGAAGTGGAGAGACCCCTTTATGTCACATGCTCCCAGTGGATAGAATCACAGAATTGTTTAGGTTGAAAAGACCTTTAAGATCATAGAGTCCAGCCATTAACCTAACACTGCCAAAACCACCACTAAACCATGTCCCTCAGCACCACATTTACTAATCTTTTAAATATCTCCAGGGATGGTGACTCCACCACTTCCCTGGGCAGCCTCTTCCAATGATTGATAACCTTTTCTGTGAAGAAATTTTTCCCAATATCCATCCTAAACCTCCCCTGGTGCAACCTGAGGTCATTTCCTCTTGTCCTATCAACTGTTCCTTGGGACAAGAGACCAACCCCCCCTGGCTACACCCTCCTTTCAGGGAGTTGTAGAGAGTGAGAAGGTCTCCCCTCAGCCTCCTTTTTTCCAGGCTGAACACCCCCAGCTCCCTCAGCCTCTCCTCATAAGACTTGTGCTCCCTCACAGCTCCCCTCACCAGCTTCTTTGACTTTCCCTGGGACCTTCTGCTGCAGGATTCTGGACCAGCCTGGACTGCAGCTCACCTGCCAGCAGCCTGCAACCTTGCTTAAGATCCCTGGGTGACCAACGTGGTGCTTTCCAACCCCTCTAGCTTTCCAACAAGAGTTCAGGACAGCTTCAGAAACATGCAGAAACATCCTCCATTTTGTGTCAGGCTTTTTTTAAAAAAAAAAAAAAAAACAACAAAACAAAACAAAGTTTTCTTTTTTCTAATTATAGGATGTTGCAGAACAATCAGCTGAGTCGCATCCCTGCAGAGGCACTGAGAGATCTTCCAAACCTCCAATCTCTGTAAGTCATTAAAAATCTATGCTGTGAGCTGCACAGTCCCTTGGGGGCCCTGGCTTTCCCAGCATTTGAGTCATTAGTTCCTTTGTCAAGGATGTTCTGTCCCTTCTTCCTTTTCTTTTCCAATTAAAGCAAAGATTACTGTCACTTAGCATAGAAGGGAGCGGAGCTCAGTTTTCAAGCAAGGAACGCTGTCTTGGTAGAGGTTGTTGAAATTACACTTCCCCATGTGTGCATCATGATGAAAAGGCCACCAACACCAATGCATATTTCAAGGAACACTGGAAACTATCCATCCAGAAGGGGCTTCATCCTCTCCACTGTGGACCACAGTGGGGAAGGGACCTGCCAGGGAGCACAGAGGACCCTCTGGTTTCTCAACATGCAAGTTGGGCTATTTTACCCAAATAGAGGGTAGTTGTTTTAGGGTAGAAATGCCTTAAAACATTTTTAGTGGCTCAGCCAGGAGAAGCAGCTGAGGCTTAGATCATACTTTTCCTTTAAAGTAACTATAACTATATCTGCAGCAGGTTTGTGCTACTGTATTCACTAAAAATCACACATCACTGAAATATTTGCAGTTTTCCTGAGTATGGACAGACTTGCAATCAGACCTTTGTAGTGCCACCAAATTTAGGGAATGTCTGTTTGGTAATTGCCCAGCTGGTGTAAGCAACACTGCCAAAGCTCGTAAGAACATTCTGAATTGGGCTGAACCACTGAAAAAACAACCTTAGCCCCAATCCTTAACTTCAGCTCCAGTCTTACTATGTCTTTTTATCATAAAAATTTTGGCTGGATGCGGTTTCTGGGGGTCTCCAGGCCAGCCTCCTGCTTGGAGCAGGACTATCACCAATACTAGGTGGGGCAGCTACAGCCTTGTCTATCCAAGCCTTGAAACCCTCCAAGCATGGGGATTCCTCCCTTGCTGGTGACCTGGCCTGGGGCTGTTCTTCCTTGGGAAGAAGCTTTTCCTCAAAACCAACCTAAAACTCCTGGAGTGCAATTTGTGGTTGTTACTCTTTGTTTGATCACTTGGAACCACCCAGAAGAGCTAGGCTCCATCATCTTTAGTTGTGGGTGGTTACCAGGTGTCTTAGCCTGGTCTCTGCTAGGTGAAACCAACCCAGCTCCTTCCACCTCTACTCATGGGGCGAGTGCTCTGGGACCCTGACTCAGTTGCCAGCCCTCCACTGGACCTGTTTGGTTCCTCTTCATCCTTTTCACACTGGGCAGCCCCAAACTGGGCACAGTTCTCCATGTGTGGCCCTCCCAACACCAAGTATGAGTTTCTGTAAATAGTAATTTAAATATTAATTTGTAATGGGGGTGTTGGGTGTGCAGGATATGAATGTCCTTTCTGCCTGGAGAGATTTGAAACATTTCTTGGTGAAACATCACTGGCACATGGTTGTGGCTGTTATTAAAACATGATGACATCACCTAAAGTGCCAGAGTCAAGACCCCCTTCTCCTGGGATTTGGAGATTAATCTAATCTCCAAAGTTTTCCAGGTGACTTTCCTTTCAAGGGAAATGTGACATGGAAGGCCACCACAACGGGGCTGCCCCAGGAATGCCCCTTTCCTCCCTCAGCCTGTCCCTGGTGTGGGACAACCAGCGCCACCAGAGCCCATGGTTAGATAAACCCAGCCTTTGCTTCTGAAGGTTCAACTGCCTGCAGGCACCACTGCTGCTTGGGACACCTGGCCTGGGGCACACACTGTTGGTGGATGGCCACCTCAGCCAGCACTGAGAGGTCCACAAGATCCATCCCCTCAGCCAACAGCCCCCACTGAAATACCACGTAGCATAGGAGAAATGCAAAAAGCTCCAAGAAGCTGCTCACATCACTTTTGGGCTTCTTATAAAGCTCAGGAGGGAGGATGGTTTCTCTTGAATCAACACAGAGGTACCTGCTCTTAGTGCACTTTGAGGCGGCCCCAAGTGTCTCCGAAGTTGGGTGACGATGGAGAGCCTGGGTGCCAGCTGGGATCTCATGTTCTTCCTGCTGAAATGGAATATTAAGAGCAAATTTCAAGAAGAAATAAGCTGCTTCAGACAACCTGAGGGAGACTAGGCTTGAAATAAAATCAGAGGGCTGAGTGTCAGGGCATGTCTGGTTAGGACATGCCTAATGCCTGTTGTATTAGGACTGGTTTCAAGAGCCATGTGAGCAGGGGCAAGAGAGGCTGCTGTAGCCAGTTGCATCCCATTTGTCCCTGAGCATGGCACCGGAGCCGGCAGGCTCCTATGCAGGGTCCTAGGTGACTAAGGAGAGACCTTTTGCTTTTCCCCAGTAGCCTTGGCCCTTTGGAACAACCTGTCTGGGCTGTTATTCCCCTCTCAGAGCTCCCCTCAGCCCTTCACCCCTGGTAGTTTAGCCAGGTCTTTCTTCCCAGCAGTCCGCAAGCACCCATGCCCAGTCCCTCTGGGCTCCTTCACTCCTCTCCTCACCATCAGTTTTTAGGATACCTGCCTTCATCCCCCTGGACCAGGGACACCTCTTCTGAGCCTTCCCCAGATCCACCTCTGAGGTTCAGGTTCTCTTCCCAGCCTCTCATGGGACGCAAATTCCTGTCCCAGACACAAACTGTGCACAGGAGGGATTGAGACAGTGGCCTCCCACTCCTGTGTCTTTTGTTAAAAAAAGTAAAAACCTGTAAGACAAGACCTGGCTTCGGGATGGAAGAGGGGACAACCACTTCTGACCTGCGGGACTCCTCCATCCAATGCTCCTTACTACACCAACCAGACTCACAGCTTATCTGCCAGCCACTAGGCACAGAGAGAATAAGTATGTTCAAAGGAAAGCTCCTGCTGGGAAAATAAGTATTTCATGGGACAGAGCTTAAAGTCCCCCTCCAGCCAAGGGAGCCTGGATACATATTCTCATGGTCACAGACAGCCTAGGGCTTCTGGACCGTCTTTACCGAGATAACTATTTAATTAAACACCCTTTTTGGGAAGCCCAACTTTGAGAACTGGCAGAGAATATCAGAAAATAAGAGATGTGCATTGGGAAAACAGCACAATCCCTTGTGGTAGATCTGCTGCTGGCAACACCTCTCCCCCTGAGCCAGACAGGTATCCTGCTCGCCAGCTCAGGATGGTGGGACCAGCTGTGGTTGGGCTGGATCCTCTTCATCATATCTCACCTGATCAGAGAAACTGGAAAGGGATTAGCTAAACCACAGGCAGCAAATTAGTAGGAATTGGTAGACACAGCAAACTGTGGGGCAAGATGCTGTGGATCTTTCCCCATTAGGATAATAACACCTGGACATAGTCATCTCTAGCTGCACACTCAGAAGTGCTTTCCAGAGAGTTTGCTCACTGTCAGTGCTTGCACTGCACTGGCAAGAACAACACGAGCATGAGAAGGCAAAGTGATCTTCCCTAGGGCAACAGCAAAGTCAGGAGTAGGACCTAGGTGTCCTGGCTCCACTTGCCGCATTAAGGTGTTTCCGTGCCTCATTCGAGACTCTGCAATGGCACGATCGTTATGAATAACCACCAGTCACCAGGAGAGGAAGTATTTGGGATGGACTGTGGGAAAGATCATAGAATCATAGAATCATCTAGCTTGGAAAAGACCCTTGGGATCATCGAGTTCAACCATCTACCCTATTCTACAAAGTTCTTCCCTACACTGTAAAGCTCCAGGAGAGAGGTTTCTATAACAAAAAGCAAGCAGCAAAACAGTAGTATCTTCTGTAGGCCTCACATCAGTGAACCCACCTCACCCACCCTGTTCTTCCTTTGATTACAAGAAATTCAGGGTACGGCCATAAGACATGAGTCAAGGTCCCCTAGCTGCTTTACCATGCTTTGCCCCTAAGGCTGGGTCCAGCTCTGCAAACCAGAGGGGAGCAGCCTCTGGAAGCAAAAGTTTCAGAAGTGTCCCAGGCAACGGAGACCTCTTCCTTGTTCGAGCTACCTGGTTAAAGGATGGGCAGAAGATGCCTCTCAGAAAGACCCTGATCACAGATCACCAACAGGCTGCAGTAAAACCTGCCCTCAGTACGGAGAATACAGGAGATAGTCATTCTCTGGAGAGAGTTATTCTCCAAGAGGACAGGCACAAGCCAGCTCTGACTCACATCAGCACTGCACCAAGCTCTGTCTGCATCTCCAGCTTGGCCACTTGAAAGTGTGGAGGGCACATGCAGAAAAAGACGATGATTTGCACTTTCTCCTCTTTATACAGAAACTGTACAGCAGAGAACCCTTGGGCACGGTGAAGGTCCAAGAACCATGACTGGTAACTAAGCCCAGCATGGCTGTGAGGCACAGTCTTGCCTCCCAGGTGGAGGGGGACATTTCTGAAGACACACAGCATGTTATGAGATTGTACCATTGCTGTGTCTCACGCTGGTGAAAGCATGACCTGCTTTCATCCTGAGTCTCCATCCTGGGCTGCTCCCTCAACGGAGAAGGCAGTGCTTCCAGAGCCTTATAATTCTCCTTCTAGCTCATGTTTAGAGATGCTCTTCTGTAGATACCTTCTCTCTCTATTCAAACAGGGAAATGGTCCATAAAGATAAATGAGACCTGATTTGAAAAACAGGAGTGACACAGTGTGGACAGTCACTATGTCTTAAGGCAGATGAAGAGCTAAGATGCTCTGCTTGTTTTTCACTGGTGCTACCATGACTTCTCCAAATGTAGTTACTAACCTCAGGCCCAGAGGTCTGCGTTTGAGAGATACTTTTTTTCCTCTTTTTCAAATATCTGAGTCATTTTCCACATGTTTATGAGACTCTTGTGTATCCATTGCCAAAAAATTCGCCAGCCTGGAACACCCATAGGTCACCCACAGCATGGTTTCCAAGTATTCCGGTCAGGCCATCTGAGACCCAGAGTACTTGTGCTGCCAGAGACTACTTTTTTCCAGTCAGAAGGGGAAGTGGCATTATGGCACATCATGACAGTTCATGAGTTACCGGGCTTGTATGGCACTTCGTGGAATATTAACTATCTGCTTTGCAAGTTGGCAACACATGCTAAGCAGGCAGAGCAGCTGAAAAGGTGAAAATGGGAGCCAACAGGAATGGGGTGGAACAGACAGAGGTACTAGACAGAAAGGGATTGTGTGCTGGTTATTTTCTTGCTCTTTCGGATATTGGAATTTGATGTCCACGTTCGTCATTCTGGAATTCAGGCAGGATTTGAAGGGAAAGTATGTATCTCTTAAGACAAGCTGACACAGGAGAGGAAAACCAGACTTCTCTATACACAAGTCTTTTCTCAGATTTACAACAGAAGCAGCCAAACTAAGGGGAAGCTGGGAGCCATTGTTTGAGTGTAGCTCTACCAGTAGGACTTACCATGCAATTCAATCAGTTGGCCAAAAAAAGTGGGACAGAAGGGGATGCTTCTAGCCACTGTGGAGAGAGGTATTTACTGCCTGCACAGCACCAAGTTAGAGCTGAAAGGTAGCAGAAACCTGATGTGTGGATACAGTGGTGTCTCTGAGACAGGAAAACAAAAAACAATGATTAATAAACTCCAGTTGTCTCCAAAGGTGGCAGCTGTCTTGCCTTTTGAGCATTCAGAGATGGCATTCAGATGCCCACTGAGATAACGACACACGCACTCAAGTCTTGGTAGCACTTGGAACTGAATTGCTGGTCCCTTTGTCGCACTACCGGGGTCCAGGCTGGCGTCCCAGGCATGTGTCATGTTCAGACCTGTACTGAAGTACCTCTGCTGAGAATGCCAGACAGTGCAGGCAGCCAGACACTCCTCAGGCTCTGCAAGATGTGTGCTGTGAGGACAAGGTACCAGCTAGGAAGTTTGCAGCAAGTTTGGGAGTCTCGAACAGCAGGACATCAACTTGTACATACGTGCTCAAGGAGAAGAAAGTCCAGGCAGAAAGAAACTCCAAAAAACATTGTCACTCAGAGAGCAGAAGGAAAGTTATTTCTCCTTTTTACTGGGGGATGATGCACAGGGAAGTAGGTGTCTCCTGTCCAGAACCATCAGAGTCCGTAACACAGTCCAGGCATGAACTCTCTGGAGTACCTTGTCCCCAGGAAAGCCTGTTCCACGTTGGAGCCCTCTTGCATTGCACATGCACCCGGCATGCCTTCCCACACAGCTTCTTTTGTGGCAGCCTGAACAAAGGACCCCACCTCCAGGGAAAGGAAGCAGCAGCTATCTGTTAACATGGCCTGGGCCCTGCTCTCACATCTGTGAAGACCAAAAACAATGAAGGAGAAACACTGGCCAGGTGTCACAAAGACCATGCTTACACCACTCTCCTTCTGTGGGCCTCCCACTGCTCTTCCCTTCTGATCCGGCGGAGATGAGGCTCTGTCTTCAGGCAAGGAGCCTTCTGAAAGCTGCCAACCAGCTGCAGGATTTTCCATGCCAGGTGTGGTGTCACCCACAAAAGACATGCTGTGGTGCAGGAACTAGCAACAGGAGGACAGTAATTGATACCAATCTGGATGAGGCATACCAGCTCTCAGGAAATCTGTTACTGAAGTTCCAGTCCTTCACAGGACAGACAGCACACCAAAAAAATTACTTTAGATTCAGGCAAGTTCAGGTGGGATGGGAGGGTTAGGGAGTTCCCCTGAGGGTACTCTCCAAGAGGATGTTCCCACCGCCCTATGTGATCCCCCCCATACCTTTTCTAACCAAGGAAGATGCAGTCCTGAGTTTTGGCAAATAATATTTCAAACACACTAACAGGGCTTCCTCCTGCAAACTTTAACACAGGAGCTGGGAATACTGGCAAACGAGGTGGAGGTTTCCAGTTGTTCAACATAACTCAGTGCCAAGGGCATTCATAGTTCCAGGACACCCATTCCCTGTCACTTCATGCGCTGACCCAAAGCTTGGCTGCTCCAGGCTGGCTTATTGCATATCACTGAATATCACTCATCAGGGACTTCACCCAACCTGGGCCACTCCTCCTCCAGAGGGAGGCAATCACTGTGGGGGTTTAGCATTTCCCGACCAGAGGTGTTCATGATTCACTCTGCCCCATGGATGCCAGCCAGCCTGAGGAGACAAGTGTCAAATACACCCAAATACCCCCGTCCACATCAGACACACCTGTCCTTACAAAAACCCCTCATCACAGGTCCTCTGAAGCTGCAGCCATGCCTGTGGGGCCAGAATCAGACCTTCCCTGCTCCCTGTCAGCTACAGGACGTGGAGGCATCACTGCCTGGAGCCCGAGCTGTCAGAAAGGAGACCTTGGCAAGGATCACTAGATGAATAAAAAGAGAAATTTGGATTTCAAAATGAGAGAATACAAAGCTCTGGAGACTGAGCCTCCTACCAAGTGTGAGGGAGCTGCTTCCCAGCAGGCTTGCTTTATCTGGGAAGCATGTTGGGAAGCCCAGTGGGGAGGATTAGAGAGAACACGCACACCTGATGGCAACGCTCTGAGCCCTGCAAGGGGTGCCAAGGCTTTACGTAATGCTCTGATCCAGTTGCGATCCCCTGGCAGAATATCTGGTTACCAGTGGTTTATAGGTGCAGTAATACAACATACCATGTGTATTCTGGAAGAGTCGTGTGTCAATCTAATTAACGACTTTGTGGTTTGTGAGCACTTACCTAAAGCAGATGGGCACTGTGTCTGTTCCTCTGCCAGGCAGAAGGAGTCCAAGGTATTTCAAAGTGAGCAGGTGCTATAAATTATAATTACCAGGCTTGCAGAGGTAAAGAAAGCAAAGAGAAAAGTAACCTGATGGATTAAGAGATCAAGATAAACTCTTGGGTTTTCTTTTTCAAATACTTATAGAAAGTGATGAAAATGGCTGGCTCTTTCTGGAGTTTCTCGCAAATCAGCACTTTGGGAAGGTGCTTGGTGTGTGTCTGGCTCATCTGGGTGAGTGTTGCCTACAGCAGTTTGGAGGGGGAAGTGGGGATTAGTGCCAGCCAAAGAGTGTCACAGCTTTCCCAGTATGGGTGGCTATAGGGTGGCCTTAGGACTTAGCTTCTCTCACCTAGCTTTGTGGCCAGAGGCTCTAGGAGGATAAGATTTCTAAGTAGCCCAGCGCAACTTTCCCAAAGTTACTGCTGTAGTTCAGCTCCATGATACCAGCCTGTGCTTTCAGCGTGGCGATCTGTTTTCTAGCTTATGGTCATGAATCCTAGAGCTTTGTGCATTTCCTTGGGGTTAACTTCTCCAGACCGGGGAGAAACTGTGTTAATAGGTAATTAGTGGGACTTGAGAGACTTTGGGCCTCCCTAGGATAGTAGCAGGTTTTCTGACCCAGTAAGACACAGCAGCATAGGTACAAAGCTTCCAGAGTCACATTTCTCCCTGCTGGATAAAGGCATCCACTCATTTATCTCCTGCCCGTGGTAGCTCATTTCTCCTCCCATAGAGATTTATGGATGCATGTCACCTCATGTAGACCCCAACCCCCAAGAGTATGGACATAGGTGGCACAGAGACACTAACACACGTAACGTCATCTAACCCCTCAGTGGTACACCAGCAGTGTGGGAGTCTCCAGCTGAGCTCACTTTCATGTGTCTGAGCAGCACCTTTTACTCAAGAGAGAGAAATAGATACACTGGGGGAGAAAATCATCTACTGGAAGTAGGCACCTGCCTTCAGAGATGGATCACTCACAGTGCTGCCTGGTCTTCTCCACTCACAGCTGGAGACAGACACACAGTTCGAAAGGAGGCATCTGAAATATTGAGATTTCTCGTAGCTGTGATACCTGCCTGTGTATCAAACTTGATGTCCTCATTGTGCCCTTCGTACCTGGAGCATGGCATGTGAATCAGGGAGTTAACCACAGCTCTAGTCCGTCTGTGCCTGCATGTGCAGGGATTTGCCCCAGAAACCTCTAAACAACTGGAAGCCCTGCTTCACAGAAGAGAGAATATGTAAATCATAGTCCATTAATACTAAAATTTGGGATAAGAGGGAATTAAAGTCTGGTGTCTTGGCTAAATGTCTGCAAAGCCCATTCATAGAATCATAGCATCATAGAATGGTTTGGGTTGGAAGGGACCTTAAAGCCCACCCAGTGCCACCCCCTGCCCTGGGCAGGGACACCTCCCACCAGACCAGGTTGCTCCAAGTCCCCTCCAACCTGGCCTTGAACCCCTCCAGGGATGGGGCAGCCACAGCTTCTCTGGGCAACCTGGGCCAGGCTCTCACCACCCTCAGAGTGATAAATTTCTTCCTAATATCCAATCTAAATCTCCCCTCTTTCAGTTTGAAGCCATTACCCCTTGTCTTATCACTCCATGCCCTTGTAAAAAGTCCCTCTCCAGCCTTCCTGTAGGCCTCTATCAGACACTGGAAGGGGCTCTAAGGTCTCTCCAGAGCCTTCTCTTCTCCAGGCTGAACCCCCCCAACTCTCTCAGCCTGTCCTCACAGCAGAGGTTCTCCAGCTCCCTGATCATCTTCGTGGCCTCCTCTGGTCCCACTCCAATGGTCCGTGTCTCTCCTGTGCTGAGGAGAGCTGGAGGCAGCACTGGTGGGGGGTCTCCCCCAGGCAGAGCAGAGGGGCAGAATCCCCCCCCTCGCCCTGCTGGCCACACTGCTGGGGATGCATCCCAAGATGTGGGGGGCTTGCTGGGCTGTGAGCACACATTGGCAGCTCCTGTTGAGCTTCTCATCAGCCAACACCTCCAAGTCCTTCTTCTCAGGGATGCATTCAGTCCAATAAAGTAATTTTCAGATATTTCTGCCTTGTCCAATTGATCAGCCTTGGACCAGCCTTGACCATGGGATTTCCCCACAGCTGAGCCTATACCCTACTTCACCCTTGCATTTGCAAGCACAGAAACTGCGGCATGAGATTTGGAGAATGGTTTCTGGCCACTTTTCAACAAAACTTCCTATTACATTCACCTCTTCCTCTGCTATCAGTCTCTTTTAGCTCTCAGTTATGGCCCACTCCCTGCTCTGCCATGTTCCCTTTCCCCATTAGCAGCAGCAGCAGCACTTCCCTTCGTGAGGAGTGAAGTCTCAAGATCCTATGCCACAAGGTCAAGCTCCTCCTGTGTCCTTTCCACAATCACTTTGCGTTTTCTCTTGTATCCTAGGTAAGATGCACCATAATGCTAGCAGACACCAGCTTCAGTCCTTTTGGGCAGTTCATTACCCCTGTACCCCAAAGGGATTGACTCTCTTCATTTTGGGCTTGATGGCGTGTTTGCTAAAGCAAAAGGGTCCAGGAAAAAAAACCCTGTGACTGTCTCCATCTGTTTTCTGTCTCTTGGCAATTCCTCCTGTGTGCAGCATGTCAGAGAAGCAACTGCAGATAAGCAAGAGACCTTCCCTCCATGTCAACATGTGTCAGTCACCTAGAGCAAACCATTTCCTGTGACCTGGTGGCTAATGCACCCAGTGCACAGTTAGCCATCACCACACAGGTGGTGGGGAACAGCACAATAGGTCCCATTCCCTGGGATCCTGTCTTTTCTCTCATTTTAGTTCTCCTTTCTCCCTCAAAGGCTTTGTTCACTGCATCCCTCTGAAATATTTGCAGGATTCACTTGCCACTCTGCCACAAATCTGTTGTTCGCAGCTGGTCAGCCACAGTCTCCCTGAGGAGGACTCCAGTCCCACCAGCACCGGTCCTGCTAACATCACCTTCCCATTTCAGGTGTTTATATGACAGCAGTGTCTGTCCTTTTTTCATCTGTCTTGCAGAAGGATTTGATGCCTTCATAAGCTGATGGAATGCAACCTGGAGGACAAACAGTGTCATATACATTGTTCTTAAGGATTTTCATGTTTTCTGCAAATATCATTTCCCATTATATTCTGTTTTCAGTCCAGCTTTACTTAACTCAAGATCTCAAAGCACTAAATCAGCCTGACATATACGCTCACTGCACATAGGTTAATTTTACCTCTAACTAAAATAATCCACTTCTCCAACCCATTGGTTCACGTCTCTGATATCTTTAGCAGGAACCTTTGGGAGTCTTATGGAAATGCAGTAAAGACTACTTCATCCCCTGTCCCTCCAGGCAGGTAATTATTTTTATGCATATGGTCAGAGATTAAAATGCAAAGAATGACTTATAGCAATTTGAGAACATGTGGACTTTGATGTAGACAAAGGAGGAAAGCTCTTCCGACCTGATCAGATTCTCACAAACATATAAATTCTTATGACAGAAGGAAGAAAAAAACTACTTTGGAATCAGCATGGCCTGAAGAGCTCAGTCAATTCATTCCTCGTTTCACTACTTTGATCTATTTGAGATTTGACAGTTTGCTGTTAACAGTAATATTCTTCTCTGTAAATCACATGTGAAGCAGTAAGGTTTAAGAAAGGTGTTGTTTCCATTGGGTGTTTAGATGATAAAAGCTATGGAAAAACCCAGAAATCTATAAAGTCAACATAACATAGCAGTGACTTACAATCTGTTGGCATAGAAGTTGTCTTGTGGCAAGACCACCTCAGTGCTGTAGCATGATTTATTGGCCACCCGGTCTTTCTGGAACACAATGAAAAAGAGGTCAGGGAAGAGCAGCGGGGCAGTTCTTAACGGCAAACCTGAGGTTAGACTGGAACAAAGCAACCGCAAGTACTTTCTTGGTGATTGCTGCTGCTGAGAGCACAGGACCTTGAACTTCACCTGTTATAGACCAGCAGAAAGCATGCCTGTGGCAGGAAAGAGAGCCCAGAACAAATTTCATAGTGCAGGCAGCATGCTAAAGAAGTTCCTTCCACTCTAGAAGACACTTGCTGCTCAAAACCTTCCTGCCCCATCTCTGAAATCCTCTCTTTTCCCTGAGGAACCTCTTCTCAGCAGGCAGCTCTGGAGAGGAGCTAAGTCAGTGGAGTTTTGTCCCCATTCTTATTTTCAGAAGTTTGGTCTCTATTTCGGCATTTCAAGTGTTTAATGGCATTTCTTTGAAGAAGAAAGTCTAGGAGGGGCCAAGAGCAGATATCTACCACATCCAAGTGAACACTACAGTCAGGAGTGCCGCACATCTGAATGTACTGCGGGTAATTCCACGCAGTGATGTAGCCATGGTGTGGTGAGTCCTTGCTGAAGTTTGGCTGCTGTTAGTATTCCTCACTGGCTGTATGGAAGTAGGAGCCTGGCTCCACATGCCGTGATCCTTCCTCCCAGGTGTAGTGTGCACACTTGAGCGAGTCCACAGACAGTGAGGAAATGTTACAGTTGTGTTTTCCTTCCTTGGATTCAGATGGACTGATGTCCCTGAAAGGGACTGAGGCTGTCCTCCTCTATGGCCACATCTCATAATTTGGTTCAGGAATAAGAAGTCGAATTCAGAGGAGTTACTGTTTTTTGACATAGATTTTGAGCAGACAAGATTTTTCTGGTTCCACATACCACAGGCTGTCATCCAACCTGCCGCTTGCTAGCTCTTTTCTCCACTTCACCAAGTCTGAGCTGTCACTGAAGATCTGTGCTTGTCACCAGGACTGGTAGCAACAGCTTGGCAATATCAGACATGGTTTGAGAAGAAAAAGCTGCATTAAGATACAAGTCCAAGATTCAGATTCTGGAGTTGTTCCTCTGCTTACACTGGTCTGATCAAAATCCCTGGTCTGAGTTCAAGAGTATCCCAGACTGGAAAACAAAGTGCGTGACTGGACCTTACTTCTTATTCCAGCAGCTTTCCCTGCGATTCAGCTTGTCTCCCACGTTGTTTATGGAGTGTTCCCCAGCACCTTTGAAGAGCACTAGCATTTTTCCTGCAATGATGAGAAATAATACATTTTCAAAAGCCTTTGCCAAATCCGCTTGGCAGAAAATGCATCACCCTCTTTTACAGGGGTGAAAACTGTGGGTTGGTTACTGTGTTCTTGGTAGCTCTCAGCAAGCAGCTTCACTGCCTCCCCTTTGCAGCCCTCAAAGAACGGCAGCAGGATCAGCCATGCTGGCATTTGGCATTACAACAGAGCAGCCTGGGCCAGGTTTGTAGTTGGGAAGTTGAGTGGCTGGGACCAGGAGGCTGGTGTCTTCACTCCTCTGCTATAACTGGAGTGCTAGATCCTTCCCTCATGGTGGGAGAACCTAAGATACCACCAGGAAGGAGATTAAATTCTTCTGAGTCACCCTCCATAACCTCACTACATAGCCTTCCTTCCCTTCAGGTAAGCTTCTGCTGTGCCCACGTCTCTCTTGGGTAGAACAGGTGGATTTGTCTTCTCCAACGATAATTGTCTAGATATTACTCATCTCAGCTAGTCAGCAGTGGAAAATGATCAGGACGTCCAGAGGGTGAATCATCTCTGTTATCTCAGAGCCCTGTCTGGGGCAGTGAATCACCCTCTGGAGGACTCTGGTTTTCTCTTCTGGCTATGGAAAGGCCCTATTTCAAGTTCTGTGTGAATAAGGTTGGGTGAGATGTATTTTTCCTACCCCTGGAGAGGAAAAAAAAATGCCCCTCTCCCCACCCACCACTTGTATCTGGCAAAAACAGATCACCAAGCTAACACATATCACATATCATCAGAGCTTGGGTACCAAAGCAGAGTTGAGCATCTCTCCTCCCCCAAGGCCCAATGCACAGAACCCGGCACACACTTGTGTAGCCCTCAGAGAAAGCTATCAGAAGGAAATCGGCTTGCTCAAAAATACAAGTGCAAGGAGCAGCTCACCCATTAACCAGAAAGGAATTTCTCTGCACTCCAGATTTGGAGGGATTTGATTTTGTAACTATTGTTCTGGGGGAAAGTCAGAAATGAGAAAGGCTCCTGACATGGATATCACATACGTCACAGACATGATTTTTTATTTCCTCTTGATGGGAGGAACTCAGCTGGTCAGAGTAGACCCTTTTCTGCCTAGCAATAAAAAAGCATGAAATGCAATGTGGTTATCCCACTACAATGACCTCAATAGCTTTTATTGAGAGGAAGATTTAGAGACCACACACAAGCTGTTGAATGTATCATCCTCAAGGAACAGTTCCATTTAGCAGTGACCCAATAAACCCCTGCCTTCATTTGTCCTTCATCTATTACTCCCTGGCTTTGAGCAATGAGATGTTGTGAAGCTTATGTAGGAGAAATGTCCATACAGCTCGTGCTTGTGAGTATCCATGCTGTGAAGGATCCCTGGATTCATGTCCCAGGAAGACGGGAGTGTCGTGTTGTTTATCAGACTAATAGCTAAAAGTTTAGCAAATTTCAGCCACTCCAACTTATTTTATTGTGTGGCTGAACTGGCAAATAATACAGAAAAATAGATGTCTGCATAAATTGTTATCTCCTCCCAAGAATGGTGGCAGCAGATATTGAAACTCTACCCCTGACTGCATCGGATGCCTTACCTATGTACACCATGTGTAAAAAGCAGCAGTTTCATATCTTTACAGCTTTTGAAATTCTTTTCTGGAACAGGTAGAGAGTAGGCTCTTCAGCTCCCAGTGACCTTGAGTTGTGCCATCATGTTCATGATGATCCCCTGAATCAATTCCTCTCTCGAGACTTCACTTTCTAATTTTCCCATTTATTGAGCTTGTGGTAGGCACCACTTGGAAGGGGGTGATGATGAGTGACACCCTTGCCATGCCCCAGCACCTCCAAGATTCACCAGTTGAGGTCCCAAGTGAAGCGGTCACAGCACAGGATGGGCAGCTTGAGCTGTATTTTCTAGCAGCTTGGCAGAGGTTATACCTACATGGCTATGACCATCATGTACTGTAGCCACCTCCAGACTTTTCTATATTGACTGCTAGCAAGCCAGTGTGGCAACCAGGAACTCCATTCGGATAAACATTCAAGAGATCATTCACACCAAGCTGAAACTAGTGGTTGTTCCTACTCTGCCCACATGGCAATGATTCCAGTACCCACCTTTCAATAAGCAAACATCCCTCAAAAGAGATTGACAAAGTCAGAAACTGAATTCCATCTTCACACCCCTTTCATATGCACTTTCAGTTCCCATCTCAGACTGTAACAGCTTTCGGGAAGAGGCACATGCGTATCTTGACTGCCCTCCTAGTGCCTAGAACATTGTAGACACTGAAGAAATAATAATCAGAGCTCACATCCACAATCCACACACACTCACGCTTGCATATGAGTCATATAGTAAGTTCCAATGTGTTTTCCATTGACCTTTATTATGGGGACTCATGAACCTTAACTTGCTCGCTTATACACATAATTGTCCAGGGCATGCTGCATTTCCCTAGTGACGACTCAGTAGAGAAGAGAGACAATGGGTCCCAGGTGTTACATACAGTAGATGTGTCAGCGCAAAAGGAAGATGGGTCCCAGATGTTACATGCATTGAATGTGTAAGCACTCCTGATGAACCACAGAGAGGTAAACTGCAGACAGGAACACAAGTAAGAAATGAACAACATATTTAAACTGGCAACCACATATGCAGCATTTAGTCCTCTATGCAAGACACAGCAGTAACCCTTAGTCTACTCTCATCTGTAGCTCTCTGCCTCTCATAACCCTGTGGACTTCAAGAAGTTTCCCCGATGACAAGGTAGATGGGAGCACAGTCAGTCTCGCAAGACTCAGGTGAAAAGTAGAGAACTGTCTCACTTTATAAAGTAAGGCATAGGAGTCATTGGCTGTGTTGGTACAATAAACACCAAGTTAATTTTTAGCCAAGTGATGTGATACACATAAGTGAAATTTTAGGAGCAGCAGGACCCAGCCCTGTGCAAGACAGGCCCTATCAGACATGGTGTCTTTGGCAGTAGGAGCTCGGTGTCGTGATCTGTGAGGTCCGTGCTAGTCCACGTTGTAGACGATCCAAGCAATCTGTCTCCTAACAGCCATCTGCAGTGCTAACTGCTCTTGATGGGGGGCAGCTCCCTTCACAGCCCCTTGCACAGGGCAAAGCTATTGTTCCCTTCACATAGAGGAAGGAGGAGGCAAAGAAAAAAAGCCAAGGAACTTGTGCAGGGTCACACTGAGCCCATGGCAGAGTAGAGGCACTGGACAGCTAGCTCCAAATACAGCCAGGCAGACCACGTCCTGTTTTCATAACCCAGTGTTACACCTCCAAAGCAGCCCCAGCTGCCAGATAGAGCAGAAGAGCTTACCGGTGCCCTCCAGCTGTGGTGTGGGTCAAACACCACTGTGACTGTCCCATGAAGGAGCCCCTCAACCAGAGAGGGGACAGGGGACAGTCCCCCAGATCTCTGTGTTGGCTCAGGGTGGGCTCATAGCTGCCATGCTGTTTAAAACAGCCTCGTAACTTGTGGAGGGGCCAAGCCAGAGGCCCTCAGGCCCAGGTGAGATGGAGAGCTGTCATGCTCTCCAGGACAACATCTGTGCAGCTGTGGATCATACGTGCTTAGTTAGAAGTGATGCACATGACCATCAAGGTTCAAGGTTCTTGGCAAAGGCCAATGTTTCTCCCCAGTGTGGTCTATGAGCTACATGGGTGAGAGTTATTTGATTTCTAAAACAAAGCTGGCTGCACTGGAAGGTCGTGGGGGATCCTATGGGTGCTCACTCAGCACAGGGAGGCACTCAGACACACCAGGATACAGTTCAGCACCTCAGCAGGAGGAGGCTCTCACCCAAGTATCTATCAAAACAAAATAACCACCAGTCTAGCAGTGATTGCCTGAGTAAAACACCAGATTGGACACCTGGAGCCCTATCTCCATGTCAGCTCATGAGCAGAGAGTGGATGGAGTCAGGCAGACATGAACCCAGCTGTGACATCCCTGCAGTTTCACACTACCAGACGGGGACCTTGTGATGCATCTGGTCTGGCCCTGGTCCCCATGCATTCAAGGTATGAAGTGGCACTTATGTCCCAGTACATGCTTGGCCTACAGGATCTCTCAAGGTGCCATGGCCTGTTCAGAGCCTCTCTCCCCACAGAGCAGTGTGTCCTGTCCCTTTTGTCCCCAAGAGCTGTTCTCCCTTCTCTTTTCCATCTAGCTTGTGTGCTTAACAAACACCATGTTTCCCAGCAAATATGCAGGACCCACGCTGCTTGGTGGGCCTTTGATCCACTCTGCTTAGCCTCTGGCTGCTTTCTGTACATTCTCCATTTCTCTGTGCCTGGCACCATGGGCAAGGGGAGCAATGCCGGGTGGCCAAGGAGAGGGCTAGTCGGGGAGTCGGTGCAGCGGTGGAGTGCAGCTGCCCAATTGTCAGCAGTTTCTATAGCTGCACAGAGATTTTGGCAATCCTTCTTGCACGGTTCTGACCTGAGGGGTTTTGGAGGTGTCTGCAACTGGGTATAACAAAGCCCTCTTGTTTTCAGCAAAGGCACTTTGTGTGGAGTCTAGGTATTGCTCTGATTTCATTTCCTGAGCATCCCTTGAGGAGGGCTTCCCAGAGGTACATGTCTCATTAAGTCAGGAGTGAAGATTCATTGCAGTCCAAACAGAGCCCCGCAAACTTTTCCACTAGGTCCTGCTCCACAGCCACAGACTGGGAACACATTTGAGTCTTCATTCACTACCTGGAATGGTTTTCACAAGAGTCTTTAGTCTGGAAATGGAGCTAGGGAACTTTGACAAGTCTCGTTTGAGGGCTGTGAGCTCTTCTGTGGCAGGGGCAGAGAACCCAGGTGCTGGAGCAGGCCTAGAAGGCAATGTTTTACCTATTCATTAATGTGTCATTCATAGAGTCGTAGAATAGTTTGGGTCAGAAGGAACCTTTGAAGTTCATCTATTCCAAACCCATGCAATGAGCAGGGACATCTTCAACTAGATCAGGTTGCTCAGAGCCCCATCCAACCTGACCTTCAATGTTTCCAGGGATGGGGCATCTGCCACCTCTCTGGGAAACCTGTGCCAGTCTCTCACCACCCTCATCATAAAAAATTTCTTCCTTATATCTAGTCTAAATCTACCCTCTTTTAGTTTAAAACCATTACTCTTTGTCCTATCACTACAGGCCCTGCTAAAAGTCTGTCCCCATCCTTCTTATATTCCCTCATTAAGTACTGAAAGGCTGCGGTAAGGTCTCCCCAGAGCCTTCTCTTCCACAGGCTGAACAACCCCAACTCTCTCAGCCTGTCCTCACAGCAGAGGTGTTCCAGCCCCCTCATCATTTTTGTGGCCTCCTCTAGACCTGCTCCAACAGGTCCATTCTCCCACTGCGGTACGTATCTGCAGTACATTATGACCACAAGGACACAATAGGCAGAGTGGAAATTGAACCATTTCCCACTTTCGAGGTTAGCACTGCAGTCCTCAGCGGCCTTCCTCCTATCCCATTTGGTATTAGTTGATGTAAGAAGCCCTTGCTCCTCACCTGGGCTATTTGGGCAGGCTCAGGAACCCAGAACCTCCTGCCCCTGTGTGTCCAAGTGCCACTGGGTGCTCCGGTGCTGTGCCTGGCAGAAAGAGCAGCACACATGGGCAGTGTGACAGAGGGGGAGCCAGGCTGGCATGTAGTACCTTCAGGCGGGATGTTTTGCACAGCTCCGGAGCCGTCCTCCCTCGCGGTGCCCTCAGTTCCTTGCACGGCGAGTTCCCCGGGAGCTCACAAGCCAGGTACTGACTCAGTGCATCTGGGAGTCTTGCCTGAGAAAGGAGCTAAGATGTTGGCCCCAGTCATTAGTAAGTTATCAGAGAAGTTTAGCTGCAGTGACATCATCTCCTTCTTATGTTACTACAAGGAACTGAGAACCTATTATGGGATAGGAGGTAACTCAATCGAGCCTTTCAAGATAAACTCAGACAGGAAGAGAGACATGATTGCCTGAAGGCATCAATTAGACGTTTCTGGTGAGATCAGCTCTGTGTAGCCGACACACACGCACACTGGGGCCAGGGAAGACAGCAAGCACCTCACTTCCCCAAGGATGGGATGGTCGCAGGGAGGGGTGGGCAACCAGATTTTCCTCCCATTGCTGCTGGGTCAGTCAGTCGTCATTCCTTTGAGGGTCACAGCTTGCTCTCCAGATCATTCTTTCTTTATGCGCTATGTTCTTCTGCTGGCAGATAATTGAGATGCAGTGGAGGTCCCTGGTTTGAAGAGAGAACAGCCCAGCCCAGTACCACCCAATGCTGCCTGTGATCTTTGGTGGCAAGTTTTCTCCAACTTTATCAAGGGCAGTAGTAGCCCAATAAATGCCAAAAAATGCTGGGAGGATGGATTGGAGTTTGAGGTCCCAGTGTCCTGTTGTGACTGGGCTGTGGGGAGTGGAGGAACATCATGGAATCCATACTGCCGACCAGTTACTTACTGCATGTAATTTGTCTAAGACATCCAGTCAGCCAGCTATTATTGGCTCTACCAAGTGCAAGGGAGGAACAACAGCAGCAAAAGTCAGGATGTTTCCTGACAGCACGGCATTGTGCATTTATTGGTTTCCAGGCTGCAGCTTCCCCTGTAAAAACTCCACAGCCAGAAGGACCTGGAAAAATATGGGTAAAGTTGCTTCTGCTGGTCATAGCCTGAGATTTGCACCAGATCTGTTAGGGAACAAAGAGACTGTTTCTGGTTATCCACTGCTGCACGCTTTTGCCAGTCATGTTACAGACAGCAGGATGCATGTGCTCACAGATGTCTAGGAAATGCATTTGTACATCTTCTGAAATGCTCTAGAAGCAGTTCTTGGAACAAGAAAGTTCTTAGAAACTGATGGGTCTGTGGCACAGGAAACCAAAGATCTCAGATTATAGGTTGATATGTCAGAATTAGTATAAAACTTATGACATGCTTGCTGCACTGGGAACTGCACATAGCCCCACCACCACCTGGACCTCCTGAATGGCTGCACTGATTGCATTGGCTTCTCTTCTGCACACTGGGAAGCAGGAATCTCCCACTGTTGAACTTTTCTCATTAGAAAAGGACTTCCTACCTGCTTTGTTCCTTCTAGGAATGTTTTTTATCCTAGAACCACCTCCAGACTGATACCTGCAAGAAGGCAGGCAATTCTTCCTGAAACCTTTATCAAATCCAGGCAATGCTCAAAGCAATGAAGTGGACCTTCAAAGGCACACTGAGCTCCTAAGCCTGCAGCCACACAAAACCTACCTGACACTGTCTTGGCCAAGGACAGACTTCCCTTTCCCACCCCACACAAGTTCCTTTGCCCAGAGCCACCACTGGCTACAGCAGCAGCAGAGGCACCAGCTGGTGGGGCTCAGACATACTTGCATTTGATGCTGACTTGCTCCTCTTACCACGGCTCAGCACAGACATGAACATCTGCTCAGGGAACCAAGATGACATAGGCATTGCCTCAGAACAAAAACCAAGGGACTTTTGATGCTCTTTCCAGGCAGGTTCCCTCTCTCTTCATCCCTGTAGTCCCTAAAACAGAAAATGGAGTAAAATCTAGGGTAATTCCAGGCACTTTTAGGACTTCTTAGTGTCATGTTGAAGTTATATAAATTCCCCATAACCATCAGCAGTAGATGCAGATCTAAAGCCAGAAGCTGAGACCTTCAAGCAACTGGTGATTTTCATATGCTGTTGTTCTTCAATGCCCCCCTTAAAAACAGCTCCTTTTGCCTGCAACAGACAGGACAATGCTTTGCAGTGCCTTGCTTGAACCAGTGAAGTCACTTGGAAATCTTGTCCATGCAGACATCTGGAGACCACTGTGTGACTCACCTGCTCTCCAGACCTATAGCACTGCTTGACAGCAGGTGTGAAATGAAGTCCAACTTCTAAGCCATCCAGCAGCTCTGTGAAAGAGGCATCTTCATCTATAAGCAACAAATGGGTTAATGCTTGCAAGGAAACCAACTGAGTGATTTGGTGAAATACAGATTAAAACATCTCCGTGGAAGGTGAGGAGCCAGCCCCAGCCTGCGCTGTCCCATTTACCCACTAATCAGCCCAATTATCTTAGGTATAAATCATAACACAAAACACTTACGGAGCCAGAGTCACACACGGAAGAAAGAAGAGAACTGTTAGGGTGGTTTTTGTTTAGTATAATTGATATAATTACTAACAACTCTGTGCCAAGAACTTCAGCTTTTCTCCTTCCAGAAGAGAGTGGAGAGCTGTCTGAAAGCCATAGCAATTAGCAATCCCCACATGCACAGCTTTTATTAGAAAGAATGCACCTCTATTCCAGAAAGAGCCAGCAACTCCCTGAGGAGCAATTAAACAACCCTGAGACTTTTTGGTACCAGGAACGCAGCCATCACTTAGTCCATGTTCCCTGTTCCCTTGTTGATGGTGCAAAGACACACAAGGAATCCTGCCTGTCATGCTGTGTGTGAAATGCCTTCACATGGACATTTCCTTGTTCCTAATTTTAATTTCACTAGCTCCAGATAGGTGCATATTGCTGTGCCATGGTCCAAGCAGGCTGATGTTTCTGAGGTTGCTCTGGTTCATTGCACCCAGCAGAAAGTTTCCCTTTCACTCCACTGAGTAATCTGGCTGGGGTCTGATTTTCACACTCTGGAGCAGATTAAGGCAGCAGTTACGTGGCTGGAGCTCACCAACATTCCCCGAGCAAACTGCTCTCCAGACAGGGCCTCATGGACATTGGCCGCACTCATCACAACATACCACGTTGCCACCAGGCAGTCCCTGCAGAGGTGAGGAGACAGAAGACAGAAGACTTGGGGTTCAGTTTAGTCTTGCAGAGGTGACCTCTCATTGACGGCAGGGTGTGGAGACATGGGGCAGAGTCCGGCTTGGAGCAGCAGCATGTCCAAAGCTAGTAGCCATCCAGGAACATTAACAAACTCCTTAGATGAATCTCAATTATTGCCCCTGTACTAACCATAGAGATTCACAAAGACAGGGAGGTGTCCAAGTACCTCAAAAAAGTCCACCAAGGACCCATGCTACCTCAACTGGCACTTCTCCCATACCTATGGACCATGGATGTAAAAAAGTGCCTTTCCTGACCACATGCTAAATAGCCATGGAGCAAATCCATCAGCATTAATGGTTTCCCCAACACCTGGGGCACTGTGACACTGAAGCCAAAACACTCTTGTGGCTTCACCCAGGAGTTCATAACCAAAGTGGTACATAAAGCTAAACAGCCATGGAGTCCACCTCGCTCCCTTGCCACAAACCGTCCCTGTCTTGGACAGCTCAGCCTGGTGTACCAGCCCTTGGCTCTGTTTTAGCATCTCCATTTCTGAAAGCTTAATTTGGTTTTGAAAAATGATAACTGTTCTCAGCGGATATTTTCATTGTCTGTTCTTTAATTAATTAAACTTGAAACAGAGCACTCAAAACAATTTTCAGTAAACATATAGGGATCTGGATGAAAGAATGTCTCTGAGAAGAGTAAGCAGTACTTTTTTTTTATTTAAAAAAAACAGATTATGATGCCAAAACCTAACACAATTCTTATGCTGAAGAAGGAATGGAAAAATTAAGCAAAGTTTAACATTTCCCACACAAGTTTTAATTTTGGTAAAAAAGTTCTTGTTTGTCCCAAAACATTTTGATGAAAATTTTCAAATAGTGTCTTTAATCTTACCCTGGGCTGCTGCAGGGTTTGCTTTTCTGCTTTTTATTTTTTGGATTTCTCCCCTCGTGAAGGAGGATGATGCTGCGCTCTGATTTGTTTGTAGTCTTGGTAACAGGAGGTAAATTGAGGCAGAATTTGCAACACGCCCACCCTCTACAAGAGGAAAATATACACTGTCTTGTGTCAGCCCTCTGAGCAAAGATGCAAATCCCGCGGCAACTGAGCAGAGCTTTGGGTGCAAGGTGCTTTTGTCATCCACAGAGGAATCAATAGAGCTGGCTGAAAAACTCAGCTGAGCAGCCTTGCGCCAGAAAATGCCACTTCGCAGCAATGAAAGTGTACATTGATGTGGCAAAATGGGAGTAATGAATAGATATTTAATCCACTTTGGGATACCATTTCAATTTGAGGTGATGTATCAAGTCATGTGCACTGCATTTAAAGGACAGTTGTCCAAGGGAGATCTCAGGAAGGTTTGACTGCACTTCTCAACCACTTACAAATCTCCAGCTTTGTCCATCCAGGTCAGAACAGCCAGTGCAGAAAATTATTTTCTCTCTGGCATAGGAAAAGGTCTGTTTCCCAGGAACATCTGAGAATTTCACCCAGAAAATACCACCCCTGCCCCACCCTAGAGACCACAGCTGGCACCTGGGGTATTCCCTGCTCCGTGCATCTGATGGACCACCTGGTCCTGCAGACTAGAAGTTTATTACAGGGTGCTGGGAAGTGTTTTGTGAACTAGGGTTGTTGTCTGTGCTCTTTGGACAAGGATCTGATGCCAGGGGAGAACAGTGTCTGGGGATCTGCTCCAGTGTCCAACTTTCATCAAAAATATTACTTTATGTAGTCAAAAATACTAATTTCTGTACTACATTCCTTTATGGAGGATCGTTGATTTGAGGGCTGGACCGTGACAGCTCTGTTAACTTCTTTCTCTCATGTTTTGATAAAAGGAAAAGTGCTTTCTCTTTGCAATTTGAATTCGGAGATCTTTCTTTTAGATAGATTGGAAAAATAAAATAAGTTCTGTTGGCTGTGGATGGAAATCAGGATTTTTCTTCCTCCTTGGTATAATTGGTTCCTGGTATTTCATCCAAATTTGAAGTGTAGTCCTCTTATATTTTGATTTTAAAATCTACAGATAACACATTGTATCTTGCTCACTATTGTTGAATTACTAGACTTTAAGATAGATGATTCCCAAACCTATTTTTTTAATATTTTTTTTTCATAATAAGCTTAATATTTTTTTGGCTTCTCATTCTATTTTGAAACAAAAACAACTCTTAAAAATTAAAGTTTCTCACCGAATTAAACCTCAAATTCAACTGCCTTAAGGTTTCCATGATGATTAAAAAAAAAAAAAAAAAAAAAAGCAATTGGCAAATCACTGAGAAAGAAAGGCCTGAACATGTGTGATACAGAGAGCACAGGCTTAATTCCTGTGCCATGACATACAGTCTGATTCGTTTGCGGTGCTTTTGCAGGTAGCTCTGGCTGTTCAGGTCAAACACAGAACCCCAACCAGGGGTGCCACATATTTCACATTTCCAGATAAATCCTTTTCTTCTGGAATGGGGCTTTGGCCACATGGTTGTGCTGTCCTGCACATCCCGCAGTAGTGGGTCTGAGCGGGCGGTGGGGTACCCCAAATAGGGCTGTGTCTCCATAGATCGGTTCAGGCAGATCCATGGCAAGCCCAGTCCCAGGGGATGATGCTTTGATGCCCATTTTTAAGGGGAGGGGGTGCCTGCAAGCCACAGCTGGCCAGTGTCCATCCGATGGATCCGTGTGAAAGGACTTAGTTCAGTTTGTTTAAGAAGCTGCCATCAGTTGGCAGCGCTAAATGGCCATCAAGAATGGATCATGCTTGGCGGCGGTCAAACATCTCCAAGCGCAGGCAGGAGCCTTGCAGTGAGACCTCCTTATGCTAATCACTATTTACAGCCTAATCCAATCTCCCTGGCCATCAATCCATCCCGCCTCGGCATCAAAACTCCCTTTGCATAACACTGCGGGCACATAAAGCAATGCTAGATCCATCTCTCACTTTTCCCCACCCTGTTTCTTTCCCACTCAGACGCCTGGATGCCAACCTTATCTCTGTGGTGCCCGAGAAGAGCTTTGAGGGGCTGCTCTCCTTGCGTCACCTGTGGCTGGACGATAATGCCCTGACGGAGATCCCTGTCCAAGCTCTGAACCACCTGCCAGCGCTGCAAGCCATGACCCTGGCTCTCAACCAGATCTGGCACATTCCCGATTACGCCTTCCAGAACCTCAGCAGCCTCGTGGTGCTGTAAGCCTTCTCCGCTTGTTACTCCCTCACAGCCATGGCATCCTCCAGCTGGGACAAGGTGCTGACCATCACTGGCAAACGGGGTCCTCCTCCTATGGGAAGACCTGCCGGTCGCTCCCCAAGAGCGGCTTTTTGCTGCAAGGGCAGCAGATTTTGTTCACAAGAGTCAAAGATATTAGATATGAAGTGCTAAAATTGCCACTTTTGATTTTTTTCATGTTTTCTGTCCTTTTCTCTGAAGAGCCAAAAAGTTCCCCGATACCCTTCACAAAATGCTTTGAATTTAAAAAAAAAAAAAAATCAGCATCTGGAAACAAAAACCAGATATTTTTCCCCTGAAGATTCAAGTAACAAAAAGCTTCTCATTTCTATTTCCCCCTCCAATCCCTGTGTTAAAACTTCAGGAATTTCTACAACATGAAAAAAAACCAACAACAAAAAAAACCCACAAAAAAACCCAAAAAGCAAACAAACAAAAAACAAAACAAAACAAAAAAACCAAAAAGGTAACCCACCAAAAACCTGCAACAACTTGCAGTCAGGTCAATTTTATTTTTTCCTTGGAAAATATGCCGAGAAAACTTTTTGACCAAAATATGATTTCACACAAAAAGTCTGACCTCAACACCTTGTCCAAGCCTGTGCATGCTTCTTTGCATGACTCTCTTATATGTGAGGATCAACTCTCCTTCGTGGTGATTACAACCCCACGGTGCATGTTCTTCTCCAGTTTGCATTATAAACATTTTACCGCCAGTGTTCAGAGCAATGTGGAGAACAGTGCTGCTCTCAGAAGATACCTGATCCAGGAGGGAAACATTTCCTCCATGGGCAGCAAGACACACTAAAACCCTCTGCAGCCCATAATCAGAAAGCAATCTGGTGTCTTTGGCAGTTACATCAGGAGGTACAGCCTCTCTGTCAGCAGAGGCTTGCATATTACCAAGCTTTTAAAAGGAAGTTTACATGTGCAAATTAGCTAGTCATTGCTTTTTTGATGTTGATTAGCAAGTTCAGGTGTGATTGCCAATTACTTTAGAGCCCCTGTATCTACATGAAATGCTACCTTTTAGTCTGGTAATACATATTGATACCAGGGTTTTAAGTAACCCCAGCATGCGGTGTCTTAGTGAAAGCTTAGCAATTATTTTGTTTTGAAAATTTAAAGTGTTTACTGAAGCCATCTAGCATAGAAAGTGCTTGGACAAAGGACAGTCCACAGTTTTATTAAGCATCAACTTCAGCTGTTTAGACAAAGCATAAAGGCTTATTCAGGAGAAATGCTAAAAGCAACTTGAGAAATGTCAAATAAGTAGTTTTCACCCACAATAGTGCTCATTCTACAAGGCATCCCATAACCATCATAATGCAACCACTTCATTCAGCTTTAATAGCTAGCACGGAGGCTGCGCTGACATTTGGGATTTTATTTCAGTCTCAAAAGCATGCTGCTTTCATTCTGGCTTATCCCATACTTTGGGTGAGAAGCAACTCCTTAATTAAACAGGCAAGCTCAAGAAATAAAAGTCATTGACCATTAGGTCACAAGGGAGAGAATAATGTCCCACCACAGACATTTGGAAGGGAACACATGTGTGATCCTGCCAGGCGCTGTGGGACACGGTGCTAAATTCTTGTGGGATCACAACTGTTTGGCAGAACTGGCCCCATAAATCTCTCCCATGCTTCCATGCACACCCTTGTCAGCGCCCAGCCAGTGGAAAGTCACCCAGTGTTCTTCCTGCACCCCTGCCAGGGGTGTTTCCCCTGCTTCGGAGTCACCCACCAAACCAAGAAGCAAATACTCCCAAAAGCCAGCCAACCTAGGCAGAAAAGCTTGCGAGGAAATCTCCCTACCGGGGTGCAGATGATACGTACGTGCATTCCTCTGCAAGTGTCTGAATTTGCATGTAGATTGAGAAGAGCTGGCTGCTACCATAAACATCAGGAAACTTCTAGCCTGAGAGGCATTAAAACAAGCACCGGGGGGAGGAGAGCCAAGGGCAGATGTGGAGGAGCACAGGGGAGTCTCTCGTATCCAGCCTGATTAATACTCATGGACACGGCTGACCACAGCCGAGGGCATGACCTTCCCAGGTGCAGAGATGTGCTTTTTCTCCTCCACACACCTTGGGCCATTGGGAGAGATGTGGGTGATCATCCTGCACTGACACAAAGCACCAACATCAGAATATACAAGCCTCAATCTGGAACAAGTTAAGGGGTTCGGTCTCTGCTAATAAATTACACCTCTGTTGAGGAATTCCCTGATCTTATTCCCATTATTGCTGCTGCAGGTTTCTAACTAGGGCTGCAGGGTGTTCAGCAAGTAGATCCTCATGTAAATCACTCATCATTAAATCTATGAGTCTTGCTAATTGATGCCATCCTTTCCCCAGCTTTGATATCAAGGGCTTCATGTGGTGTGATGTTGGGACTGTGCTGCTGGTGGCAGAAGGTAGATGGCTTGTTTGATCAGGGTGGCTCATTTGATCAGGGTGGCTCATGCGAACAGGATACTGAAGATCTGGTTCCAGGTCTGACAGAATGTGTTTTAGCATCTACAAGTAGAAATAGTCCTGAATGTTTTTTAGCTAATGATTTCTATGAAGCAAATGTTTTTTTTTACAAAATGCATCTTCTTGAGCACAAAAGATTTTTCATTTAGAAGCAAGCATTTGAAACCCCCATGCTGCTGTGTTGACAGGCTGATAAAGAGCATGACAGCAGTTCTCGTTAGTGTCCCTCATCTCCTTTGTCAGCTGAATTCAGCAGGAAGTCAACTCCCAAACCAGAAATCACAGCACCTCTTTCAGCCCCAGCCCCCAGAGGGGTCCATTAATCCTGCAGTAAAATCTCACATGGACGAATTCGGGAACAGTAGCCAGGAATGCCCCCAACACCGCAGACAGGTCCTTGCTGACACCTCTCTGAAATGGGCTGCAGTCCCCTTCTTTCCTGGTGTCACCAAAGGAGCTGTGGGTGGTCTCAGCATAGATATTGGGGGTGGATGGGACATGGAGCCAGGCTGCCCTGTTCTACACAGGCCAGGCAGTACAGAGGTTTGCTCTGCAGCCCTGGAATGATAGACCTGGCTCGAGAAAGTCTTTGGGTAGTTTTACTTTCATCACATGGCAGGGAATCCCTCAAGGTAGAGAAAATGTGGTCAAAACCCAGATCCTTCTCTGTTTGGGTCCACAGGGAGTCCTAGCTCCTGGAAACTCAAACGTTCCTGCCATGCTGAACATCCCACTGCCAAACAGACCCAGCATTTGCTGCACCACGTGCAGTGAGCTTGGAGCCACTGAGTTAACTTGGCCCCATAATGCAAAAAAGATGCTCCACTCCTCTTATCTGGCCCTGGCCCCTGTCTGCCTATACACAGGTCTTTCAAAAACAAGAACTCTGGGAAAGCTGTTTTTATGCCACTACCAGTCAGTTTTTCTGAACACCCCCTAATTTTTGCACTCTGTCTCTACCTCATCTGTGCCATCTCTGTATTTATTAGTGTCTGTCATACCCTTCGCTCGCTGCAGCTTTTCTAGTCCCCATCCAGTCAGCTGGTTTGCAATCAGAAGTTTGTCTACATATGACACTTGTTCATTCCTCCATACCTTTGGGACCAGAACCGCACACTGTAACGAAGACAAAAATGAACAACAAATTTACAGGTCATTTTCTTTTCTTTTCTCTAGTCATTCCTATCATTTGATTTGCCTTTTAGACAGGTACTAAACATCAAGTAGATATTTTAAGAGCCTGCTACTGCATATGCTCAGAGAAGACTGGCTTTTCCCCTCTTTGCATCACTTTACTTACACTCATGCACTTGAACTTCAGCTGATGTTTTATTGTTGAACACAAGCCACTCAGTTGCAAGTGCTTCCCTCCTAGGTCACCCAGCAAGACCTTACAACTAACTGTGTGGAGAACTGAAGACAATAAATGAAGGAGATTTATAGGATTTATTTTCTTACAGTTTTTATCATGTAAGGACATGATGCAGTCCTCTTTCTAATAGCATGGATTTGTGACTAGAGGAGAAAATTAGTTTCCAAGATGTCTGGGTTCCCGTTCCCATTTTGGTCCTTGTTCTGGTGTTACTCTGGCCAAAACTTTCAAAAGGGACCACTGATTTTCAGTGTTCTCTCTGTCTGGGAGTAATTGGTAAACATCTCATCCCTGCTTTCCAGGGAAGCTGAGCACTAGTAGTTTTGGCTGACACCTGTGGGAAACAGAGCTCCCCAGCACGACAAACGCCAGTCTGGTAGATCAGTGTCAGGATGAGCCTGTGCATCACCACCTTCACCTGTATGAGGGAGTAAATAAGTCCCTCTCTGAGAAGTTCTTGGGAACCTTGGTGTTGGCAGGGGGTGCCAGGCATGTGCAATTCATTATTACTAAGAACAATATCGCCTGGAACATCTGGGTCCCATTCATGGGCCTTTCAATTTCGAAAAGTGCCTTTTCTCTCTGAGGACTGAGCACGCTGCCTTGGCAAATATGAATTTCCCACTCCAGCACTTGAGGAAGAAGCAAACAGCACTCATGCACCCCTGAGAATGTCACTTCTGATCTAGCTTTATTTTTCACCAGACAAGTCTCATGCTGGTCCTTCACTGCCAGAAATAATCCATGGGAATTTGCACCATTTATGATTTAGGTTTCTCTACTTATCCATGGCCAAGTTGAGGAAAAGGACAATTTTGCCACAATGGGACTGGAAATTCATCATGGCAGTGCCTGATCCAGCAGGAGAATTCATATCATGTCAGATTTGCACTTGGTTCAAATCATCTAATGCAAGTAACTGACAGAAAAGGTTTACATTTGTCCTTTTTGAGAAGAAAAAATGAAGTCATTAGAAATGAAAGCGATGGAGAATCCACCACTTCTCTTTGTAGTTTGTTCCAATGGTTAATCATCGTTAGTGTTAACAAAAAAAAAAAAAAATCAAGCTCATATTTCCCATTTGAATTTTCTTTGGCTTTGACTTCAGACATTTGTTCTTATTATTCTTTTCTCCACTAAATCACAGAACCATTTTAGTACCCATTTTCTAACCAGGAAAAATCCTATAGGTTACACTCCACTCACCCCCTTGATCTTATTTTTAATAAGCTAAACAGATTGAGTTCTGTAAGTCTCCATTCTAGTTTTTTCCAGCCCTTGGATCATTTTTATTGCTCTTCTTTGCACCCATTCCAAATTATCAACATCCAGTTAACAATGTGGGTACCAGAAATGCAGTTAGCCTTCCAGAGCTGGTTTCACCAGTGAACAATGTAATATAATTTCCCTTTCCTTACAGCTCACACTCTACTCTCTTGTTCATGCAGACAAGGATCTTCATTGAACCAGTATTTATCTAGCACATTAGCTCAACCTGATTTCCCTTGTGTGTAAGACAAATGAGAGAGGTGCCCTCTTTCCTTGGAGGTGGCATTTCCAGTGTTGGACCTCACAGTGCTAATGCCTGTGTTGGACTGTCTCTCAGTTCACTACAAGACTGTTCTCCAGGATCCCTTAATCCACTGGAAAAATATATGGAAAGGGGAGTGAAATGAAAATGAAATTAATTCTACTGGAGTGCTGCAGGGATGATTTGGAAAAATTATATTTCTGCCCAATTTGTGATAAGAAATTGTGGGCAGGGACAGAAAATCTTCCTAGTAGAAACTGTTGTGCATTTTTGTGGTGCACAGATGAATATTGTAGGGTTGGCTTTTTTTCTGGTGTGCTTCTAAAGTCTCATCGCCTGAGACACAAACTAAGATGAAGCATCTCTCCCTAGCTTGCCTGGGGGATTGTGGCCATTTGGTATTCCATAGTCACTGTCATTTGTGCTGCCTCTCAGCAAGACACAGCAGAGCTGGCCCCTCTCGTTGTACATGGTAGCACTCGTGCTGCTGCAGGAGCACACGGGACAGGCTGTCTGCCGCCCTGCCACAGGTCAGTCATGACAATTGCTTTTGCAAAGAGACCACTGTTTTCTAGTGGAGATGCTTAACTGAAAAACAGTCTGCATGCCAGTCCACAAAAAAGCAATGACTGTCCTGCTGCTTCCTGGGCAAAGCTAATATCTCATGGATGTTTTCCCAAAACCAGCCTCACTCCATGGTACTGACCTGCAAAGGTAGATACATAGATCTTAAAGCTTGTTGCTCTTACTGAGGACTGTGGTGGATCCTAGCTCCAATAGGAATAGGAAGGGCTTAAAGATTTCTCATGTTTTTGCATCACGAGAGCGTTGTTTATAGCCCAGAACCAAGCATCCCGAGCTGCTATCAAACCAGCTGCAATTTACAGGGTAGAATATAACGTAGTGTGGGCTGAGCTCAAATTGACAAACACTGGAGATGTTGCAATTCCACTTGTTAAAATTTGTTTACCAGGGGAGAAAAAAAAAAGGCAGGATGGAAGAAAGGAATGTCTTTTCAAGTGTTTACCTTACCAACTCTCTTGTTTCTATTATTGCCATGTGGTTTGGTAACAACTCTAGAGTTCAGCTTGGACAGCAAATTTTTTTATAACTCTCTTTTTCAGTTGCTCATAATTTTCTCACCAACAAAGAACTTCCTTCTGATGATTTTCATTACTCTGCCTCCAAAGAAAGCACTTTAGAGCCAAATATACCACAGCAGGTGACTGCTTTTCCATTCTGTCCCCTTGCCTGACTTGAATGATAGTAGTCAACTGCTCAGCATGTCCGAGCTTAGACAAGGTGTCCTGTTGTACCACCCTGACAAAGCTCCAGGGACCTCACATCTTCCCAAGCATCCAGCATTTCCTCTCTCCCCACGCTGTCCCCTCACAGCAGACGGAGCTATGGGACAAGGGGTTCCTGTGGTGCCTCTTCCTGCGATTACAGAGCGACTCCAGGTCCAAACCCTCGATTTGCCAAAGGCAATATCCAGATCTCAAAGGGACCCAAAATTGTTGGCACCATCTTGCACTGGAAGTGTCAAGTGAAGTAAGGGCAACAGGCTCTGAAATTGTCCCATAACATTTGATAGAGAAAATCATCTGGACTTGAACTTCTCTTCTTGTGACAAAGAGAAATTTCTCCTGTAAGGTTCTGATTTTAATCTCAGCTCCTTTTCTTTCCTAAAAGTCACAATCAAACCAAGTTTTCTTGCAGGCAACATCTTTTTCTTTTTTCTCATTTGCTCAAAGGAGCAAACATATTTTATCACACACCTTTCCCCTCCCTTCCCCTTTTTTGAAATGTTTGTATGTTCTCATCCCAACGACAAACATCCATCTTGGGCTGGATTCTGTTTTGCAAGCCCCTACCAAACTGCCCTAGAGCCTGCCTGTTCCTCCACTCCCAGCTCCCTCCTGTGTTACTCTAGAATATTTGGCAGTGGGAGCTGACTGTGCTCAGCCAAACAGCTCACACTTGAATCCAGGTGGAGTGAGAGATTTTTCAAGCTGAGACATATTTAGATCAAGCAGCAAATAACGAAAAAGTCATTGATCCACCTGCCAGCATGGAGTCTCCCCCAGGCTCTTGGAAGGAGGCAGTGCTGTTGGACAAAGGCTGGTGTGTCCCTGAGCGTGGGCAAGGCAGAAAAGGTCCCCAAAGGCAAGTGGAGTGGCAGCACATTAACCACATGGCACCCTGTGTTAAAGGAGAACCTGAACTGTAAAATGAACTGGTGGGGAAACCTATCCTGACAGAGAGCAAAGAGAATATCTTGCCCCAGAGGACCTTACCTCCTCAGTGGACGTTTTTCCGCACAGACCATCCCAGTGCAAGCATGGACATCAGTAATGTGCTTAAGCACAGGCTGGTAGAAGTGCAGACTGGGCAGCATTGGGTTGTCTTCTCCTGTTTTTCAGCACACTTTCCTCAGATTGTTAACAAGTTGTCTCTATATGGACTTCAAGGTGCCCTTGAGTGGGATTGCAGAGAGAGAATCACAATCAGCCACGTGGCTCCCATCAGCTGTAAAGGAAGCCAGATGGCAAAAACACCCAGAAGTGTGCACACACAAAGTCTCAGACAATCAGAGAGGAAGAATCCAGGAATTAAGGTCTTGCGTTTGCCAAAAAACTGAGACATGGGAGTAAGGGGACCATGGAAACAGAGAACCTGGCAGATAGGACCCCAGGAACTCATCACCTATGGAGCTTCCACAGCAAAAATATCCCAGGTGGCTTTATAGGGGCCCCCAGCACACAAGCCTCTAGCACCAACATTAAGGCTGGGAGCTCCAGAGCCCTTAAGCACTGGATGGTCATGGCATATAGCACCAGGATGAATGGGAACAGGGAAAAAAATGTTGCCCTAGTGTAGAGAATGTGCCCGTTGCATGACCTCTGCACTTCAGCCAGACACTCTGAAGCATTAAACTGAAGACTACTTTCATCACAATCAAACTGGAGCTAATCCAGGAACTGGCAGCATTTTCATTTTTTGCAAGTAAAGTTAATAAACTGTGACTAACAGGATGATTTTGAACTCAAAGCCTTCTTGCTTCTATTAAGACTCTGAGGAGTCCAAATATGACTGTGTCCTTAGATAGCACCTGGTGCCCATGAACAGCTGTTGAAGCTGCACGGCACTTTGTAGGGCTGGGCGCAATGTAAGGTGAGATCTAGGGTGTTTCTTGAAGTTTCTTGCTTAAGCATGTTTATCCAAAGTCACCCAGCAGCGGTGAAAGTGGAGGTTTCAGGGAAACTCCTACATCTGTCTGGATTTACTGTGAGAAATGAGAGCCCTGTAGCTGCTCTGCAAGCACTATTGCACCTTACATGTGTCTCATGGGGCAAGAGAGGGGACCTTATAACACCCCTCATCATCCCAGCCCAGGATTTGCTTATCTTGCAGGATGTCCCTGGGCCGTGGCTCAGACTGGCAGGAAAAGGTCAGCTTGCACTTCCACTGACCATCTCTGTTTGTCCACAGGCACCTGCACAACAACCGGATCCAAAGCTTGGGAGCCAATGGCTTTGATGGGCTGCACAGCTTGGAAACCCTGTGAGTCACCTGTTTTCTTCTCTGTCCTACAGAGTTTGTGTGTGTTAATTCCCTCCAGCGTGACCTGCAGAAAAGGGCTGGTGTCTCTGGGTCAGCCCCACTGCACATTCACTTGTCACCAGGTGCTGAGGGCAGCCCAGCAAGTAGATGCCCAGCACATGATGCTTCCTGGGGTGGTGGCAGACTGGACTTTCTCCCTGCATCTCTGTAAGCTGTTCTGGCTGTGCTGCTGCTGCAGAGGGGTCTACGCACATGGGAACAGTGGCTGGGAGGGGACTCTGAGGTCCTGGACACAAATCTAGTCCTGGTTGCCATCCAGAGAGCTTGCATGCATGCCCTACTCAGGGAGTGACCCCACCTCCTCACCGCATGCACATGATCCCAAAGCCTCCTCAACACCTGAGTCCACCAAAATGAGGGGCTGGTGTGAGTTCAAGGCTGGTAAAATCCTTGGGGATCTATGCAATATCTCTCTTCAAGAGGGTCTCATGTCACCTGGCATCACCCATAGCCAGCTGACTTCATATTGCACCTTGTTCTTGTCATGACTGGGTAGACAATCTGTCAGGAGACCACTGGAGAAGTAGGAATGAACTCTCCTCCAGGACACATCTTCATTAGACAGGTCACCCTGAACTCAGAGAGACTTAAATCTGACAGCCTTGCCTTGCACACACCTCACCTTTGATGGCAGTATGAATCGCTTGGGTCTCATGTGCTGGGCATTGGCCTAGGAGGAAACATAAACAAGCAAGGAAATAAATCAAGGCTCTGAAAGACCGGAAGAGGTGCCTGTTGCCTTAATTGTGCAGAAACATGGTCCCTCCATGCAGGCCTTGGGGTCAGAGTCAGGCCCTCGCTCCTTGCCAGGGAGAGCTAGGGAGTCTGGGTCATGGCAAAAAGAGGTGACGCTTCCCAGCATTCAAGTGCCATTCAAGGAGGCAGAACCCCTCTGTGCCAAGCACGGTGCCAGCAGCAGTGATCGGGCAAGAGTGGAAGTGTCAGGCAAGCCCTCGGTCCCTAGACACACTCCTCGGGGCAGGACCATGACAGGCATTGTCTTGTACTTTCAGACTGGCACATCCCGGGGCCACCCAGATGGGCTCCGTTGGGAGAGGCAGAACCATGCCAGGGATGACAGGAGGCTGGATGGTCTCCTCTGGCAATCCACGGATCTCCCCCGCCACTGTCCCAGCTTGGCTTTTCCCCAGCTGTTTGTGGTGGGAACAGACAACTACGTGAGAGCAGTTGTGGCATCCAGGCAGTACAAAGGCAGGCAGGTTGCAGGAGGGAGTGGGGGACTTGCTGATGGAAGAAAAGGCTGTTTGGGCTATAGCCCAGGCAGATCACGCAGCAACAGCACAGCCTACATCAGGGCAACCTTATTCTGCAGCCAAGGTGGTCAGAGCCACCCTGCTGCCCATCCCAAACAGGATGGGGTTGCAGAGAAGCAGCTGGCCCCATATTTATTGTGGGAAAGCCTAAAGAGCTTCCATTCCCTGGGAGACAATTCGGTTTCCACAGACACTTGTGCTGAAAGCTTGTTTTCCCTCTCTTCCCCTCTGCTCCTGCTCTAGAAATATCTTTGCCTTTTGTTGCTCACCTGAGATGGTGCACAGTGTTCAAGGGGAGCTCAGAGTCTCCCTCTCTTGCTCTCAATCCCCACAGGGACAGGACTGCATGCACTGTGGGGACGGGGCTCTCTGCAGGACTGCAGCAGTGGAAGTCCTGTCCCTGCTGACCAGGCAGCCCTGGGAGTATGCGACCTTCAGGGTCTGTGCCCTTGGAGCAGGTCTGCTCCTGACCACTGCCTGTGTCCAGGCTCTGATGGCCCAGACTTGTGCATGTGAGTATCCCACAGCCTCATCCTCCTCCACTCTGATCACACTGAAGGATTGGTCTCAAGAGAGAGTGAGATGCCTTTTGCTCCTCTTGGACTGAGCATCTAACTCTGACCTCCAGGCCAGCAAGTATTTCAAGTCACTGATCTTTGAGGAACACGTTGTTTCTCAAGTGGAGCCATCCCCCTCGTGTTAATCTCCAGCACCCATTTACCCTGCTGACCAAAGCTGGCCAAACTTTGGGGCAAAAAACAGCCAAGCATTTGGCTGCAACATCTCAGCCAAGCTGTTAGACCTGCATCTACCTACCACCTCTCAGCTCCTGTGTGTATGGAGACTATTACAGTCTCCACATATACCCTTTAACTCAAATTATGATTACATTCTGTTGACAGCATTTAGCACATTTTCTTGGCTTGTGAAGACCAAACTGTGCTCTCAGTTACCTCGTGGGCGTTACCTCCTGGAAGGCAGCAGGATGGTAAGAGTTGGTGAAGATAGAAACTTCTCCAGGGTTCCTAAAATGAGTATTTGTGGCCAGATGCTGATTATAAGCCAGGCACAATAGCTGAACTGTAAAAGTTGAGAGGAAAAAATTTGTTTCAGTGTTTTCAGAAAAGCCTAGGAAGTCTTAGGTGCAGAAACCTCTGTTTCCCCTAAGCTAAATACGTCTTCTCATATTCAGCTAGAAAGAGAAACTTCTTTTTATCAAATGCAGTCAGAACTTCAGGAGACACAGCACTCACTGCTCTGTGCAGGTCTCAGCAGTGTGCAAGCTGCCTATGCACAACCATACTAGACACCTATCCCAGGTCCTCTTATTTCTGCAAAAAACAGATTCGAGTGGAGCATCTCTGCTCTTGGAGATGGCTTGGCCCTGATATTTAAGGAGGGCAGAAAATCTAGAAAGACATAAAGCAAAGCCAGATGAATGACTTCATCTTTCCCCTGCATTGACCTGCAGCTACCATGCACAAGTCAGCTCTGCCAGGTACAGAGCAAGAGCAGCTCTGTGTTTTCCATGCTGATGAGGGGTAGGTAGATGGAGCTGAATGTGCAACACCCACCAGGTCTCAGCTGGTCAAACACCAGCATGTAGCTGGAGAAAGTAGCTCCAAAAAAATTTTCTCTGTCAGGAAAAGATCTGGCTGCCCACCAGCCCCCACCAGCCTCCTCTTCCTGGAAAGGAAACCTGGGCAGGCGGGCTGGAAGCGAGTCAGAGCCGCTCTGGCCAGATTCCCAATAGGGTTTCAAAATAGCCTTGAAGCATAGTGAGATTCCCTCACCAGTTCCCATAAGCCTGAGAGGTGATACAGAGCAACCCTGCAGGGCTGTGGGAAGAACCCCCAAATGTGTCTGAGCCATGAAACCAGGTATTAGATGGTCCAAGAGGGTGATAACTGGCATTTCTTAGTCCTCTCCAAAAAACATGGAGTAAATAAAAGTGTAAATGTCTTTACGTGACATGTTCTTCCTGTAGCCCCTTTGGGTAATGGACTACATCCTTTAAATAGGGTGTAAGGTCAGGGGATGCAGAGAAGAGCCAGCGCTGCCTGGTGAGTGGAGCAGGACCAGCTAGGCACAGAGATTTGAATACCCAGGAAAGGACAACCATAACCCATAGGAGGTTATGCCTGGGGGGAAGACTTCTGGCCAAGGGGAGTGTGTGGACCACAGCACATGTCCTGGTGCAGTGGGGTGGGGGAATCCCAAGAGAGCTTCAGGTGAGGAGTGGGGAAGTGAAATGAAGGAGAAAAGAAAGGCCAAGGGGAAGCACCACCTTTTTCAAGAAGTAGGAGCAAGACGTGCCAAAAGCCGAGACTCCAGCCACACTGCTCTTCACATTGCTTTGCCTTGTAAAACCTGCTCTGTAGTGTCTTGCTCTTTAGGGCATTCAATGCATCCTGTAAAACATCAGGCAGTATAACCGTCTTCCTGCCATTTGGATAGAAGGATCTTAACTTTTACATTTCCTGATTATGTTGGACTTAATGTCTCAATCTTTAACAATGCAGGTAGAACGGGAGGGGGATTAGATTATACCAGTTCTGTAGCGTAAACCTGGTAAGTAGGGATGTTTATGGAAAAGTTAATGTGAAGAGAAATCGACTGCAGCAAGGAGCATTGCTGCAACGACACAGGTTGATTCTTGGAAACATCCAAATCCTGTACTAGGGGCTGGAGGTACGGGGAAGGCAGGGCTGGATTTTCAGAGGAGCAGCAAGTAAAAAATGGCATCCAAAGGCTTGCATGGTGCTAATACAGGAGCTAAGTAACCCACTGCCCTGTGAGGACAGTATTTCTCATGGGGGGATCCCTGTGACATGAATTTCCACAGTGACACTGATCTTGTGCCCAGGTTTCTCCTTACCACCTTCATCTGGAAAGCTGACCAGTGTCCTACGGTCCTTGAGCTTTGCAGCCAGCCTGAATGCAATCTGAAGGCTGATGAATCATTGCCTCATGCCTCGTACTGCTTGACTTTCACCTTATTAGATAGGTTGTGATAACGTTGAACTTAGCCCTCTCCTCCCCTGGAATATAAATGTTTCATGGACCAGACCTGGAGGGGAAGGTGAATGCATCAAGTACCACCAGACGAGCAAGCCTCAGGTCACTGCTCTCTGCAGGGTAAAGGGACAGAAGGGGTAGGTGACCTGAAACTATGCAATCAAATATGTATGTGTCTGTGTCTGTGTCACTTCACAGATAACATTTCACAGATACCCACGGGTAGGGCATCCACTCATGGAAGGTGAATTCCAGAGCTGGCCCCCAAGTCCTAGCACCAGCACACATCATTTAACATTTCCTCACTTGACTGCTGCCAGGGAGCTCTCAGTCTTGCCAGTGCCCCCACCCTGCAAAGCAGGGCAGACCCCAGACAGCAAGTGGAGAGGGCAGCTGAAGGTGTGGAGAGGTTCCTGCATGGATCTTCCCATGTCTTCCACCAAAACGGTAGTACTTCACTGAAAATGCTGCTGGCCTGGGAGCTCTGCTTTGAAGAAAAGGAGAGTGTGGTTTTTCTCCCATCAGGACTGTTTTGCCCAAGCAGGGAGGGGAGGTGTCGTGGCCCTGAGCGCCAGCTGCCGTACATACATGGCGAGGGAACCCATCGAGGCAAGTCCCTGGGGTCTCTGATACAGGGTAGGCAGGTCTGCACTCTTGCATGGCTATTGGGCACGGATGGGCTGGCAGCACCAAGCAGCACCCCGGCGATGGTATGGGCCACCACGTATCCCCCAATGCCTGCTCAGGTCTTGATTTTGAGCTGCTGAGGCAAAGGTAGCAAGGGAGAAATGCAAAAGTAAGAGCTGTGGCCCCCACAGCCATTCTGTCCATGGACATGGCTGAGTCCCCTACATACATGGAGCATGGGCTGAGCCTGAAAGAGGGGCCAGGGCTCCTCCTTGCCCTGGCACATGCAGGCAGACAAGACCCTGATGCTGGCAGAGTGAAAACACAGTGTCCCATCTCCCCACCCCACAGCAGGGCTGAGGGGGCTGTAGGGGCAGAGGCAGGGATGGGAAATGAAGGGCTGCTCCCCAGGACCAGCCCAAAATGCTGAAGGCATTTGGGCTGTGGCCAAAATAGCAATGATCTGCCCCAAAAGTACTGCTCCTCTGATTCTTCAGGCATCTGCAGCCTGTCTCTGACACAGACGTGATGGGGAAGGGGCTCAGAGAGGCCCCACAGCCCTCGCCCATCCCCTCCGCCTGGGATGACCCTGCCTCTTCCTACCTCTCTGGCTGCTCCCTCCCTATCCACGTCCCTGCCAGCTTCTCCGCTCGTCAGACAAAGGAGATAAATCACTTGGAAAGAGCAAAACTCCATTCATTTAAAAACCTTTTAATTTATTTTTAAAAAATAGCACTAATAAATTAAAAACGTCTCCCAGAAGGGCTGAATCCAAAACCCTCTGGCTCCAGGCGTTTTATCTGCCTAACCTTGCCTCACAGGAAATGCCCTTACCACATGCTTTCGCAGCGCGCTGCCCTATTATCTGGGTAATTAGTCAAGTCTGTAAATGCAGAGCAGAGCTGGAACCTACCGACTCCTCCAGAGAGCTGGATTTTCTATGGGAGAAAAAAAAAATTAATATAAAGTGCACCTCGGGCAATGAAGGCAGGAAGGAGGAAAAGGGAAGTATCTCCACCACAGCTTATACAAGGGTTGTTTAACTCTTTTATGGCCACACAGGCCTTGCTGTTCTCCTGGAAAACTGTCTGCCAATTTCTACCTTGCTCCTCACTTGGCATTTGGCTTCATCAGCATGTTTAATATGTCTGTGCAATTCCCCAAGTAGCTGATGGTTTTGACTCCTCCAAAGACGTCCTGTCTGCTGCCCTGAGCTGCTATGCTCCCTCCTCAGCACCCTGATGCTCCAACCATACTGTCTGTCAGCGTGGGTCCCTGGGCTGCTCATCAGAGGTGGCTTGGCTCCATGGTCCCTGCCAGAGGAGGGAGGGGACTTCAGCAGAGTCTTGGATACCCAGATTGAGGGGATGGAGCAAGGAAGGGGGCAGGTGGCTTTTTGGGGAGAGGAAGCACAGCTCAGGGCCATGGTTGTATGTATGGTCCAAGAACAGAGCTATGAAGCATACTGACTGCTCTATTCACTGTGTAAATGGAAAGTGACATTTCCAGACAGAGAAAGCCAGCTGTAAAACTGAATTGGCAAATGCACTAAGCACGGCCTGGGAGCATGGGGACCAGACACTTCCCTTCTGCGGCCCCTTCCTTGGACTGACTGGTACCAGTTTCCTGCATCTTCTCTCCCAAGATCAGAAGCCTGGACTGCCAGAAATGTGTCCTCGCTGATGCAGCTCAGGCTCTGAACCAGTCAGGTACTTTACAACTCAGTAAAATTCACCCTCAGTAAGTTTGCAGATGACACCAAACGAGGTGGGAGTGTTGATCCGCTTGAGGGTCGGCAGGCTCTACAGAGGGACCTGGACAGGTTGGCTCCATGGGCCAAGGCCAATGGGATGAGGTTTAATAAGGCCAAGTGCCGGGTCCTGCATTTCGGTCACAACAACCCCAGGCAGCGCTACAGGCTGGGGGCAGAGTGGCTGGAAAGCTGCCCCGCAGAAAAGGACCTGGGGGTGTTGGTGGACAGCCGGCTGAACATGAGCCAGCAGTGTGCCCAGGCGGCCAAGAAGGCCAACAGCATCCTGGCCTGTATCAGGAACAGTGTGGCCAGCAGGAGCAGGGCAGTGATGGTGGCTCTGTACTCGACACTGGTGAGGCCTCACCTCGAGTGCTGTGTTCAGTTCTGGGCCCCTCACTCCAAGAAGGACATTGAGCTGCTGGAGCGTGTCCAGAGGAGAGCCACCAAGCTGGTGAGGGGTCTGGAGAACAAGTCACACGAGGAGAGGCTGAGGGAACTGGGCATGTTTAGTTTGGAGAAGAGGAGGCTGAGGGGAGACCTCATTGCCCTCTACAACTACCTGAAAGGAGGGTGTAGAGAGGTGGGTGTTGGCCTCTTCTCCCAAGGGAATAATGGCAGGACCAGAGGAAATGGTCTGAAGTTGCGACAGGGGAGGTTTAGATTAGATATTAGGAAGAATTACTTTACTGAGAGGGTGGTCAGGCACTGGAACAGCCTGCCCAGGGAGGTGGTGGAGTCGCCATCCCTGGAGGTATTTAAGAAACGTGTAGACGTGGCACTTCAGGGCATGCTCTAGTGCCTGAGATTGTAGGGGGTTTTTTTGTATGTGTGTGCGGTTGGACCCGGTGATCTCAGAGGTCCTTTCCAACCATGACAATTCTGTGATTCTGTGATTCTGTGTTCTCTGAGCTTTGGCTGAACATGACTCTGTTGTAGACATGATATTTGGGAAAATTATGAAGCAAAACAACAGAGAGTGAAGCTAGCCCAGGTGAAAAGGTAGTTCTGGAGACACTGCATTTTTCCATGGGTAATGGCTCCACTGTAAGGCTCATCCCCTTCCCAGAACTCTGCCTACTCTCTTTCCCCACCAAATCCTCATGCTCCCCCTCTTGCACCCTGTCAGCTCCCCAGCCTGGCTCCCTGCTCGCTTGGAGCTGCTGATCTTGCAGTGACAGACCGCACCGAGTCTCCCCAAACCTCCAACCCCCAGGTCTCCAGACACACTTGCTGTGACCTGTCAGGGGTACCCAACTCCTCCTGCTCCTCAGGCTTCATTTTGCTGAAAGCCTTCCCCTCAGACACAGAGTCCTTTTCACAGAGAAGCTGACCGAGAGCCGGAGGAGGGAAGCCTCTGCCTCTGGAAATGTGTGAGAGGGAATTGGTTGCCTGTGAGAAGGAGGAACAGGCACTGCAGGCAGCAGCGATGGCAGCAGAGGCAAGCTGCAGGCTTGTTTTCACTGAGGATGTGCTGATGCACTGGAGCTCGGCCCCCCCAGCCCACAGTCCCTCTTTCCAACAGCAGCATGCTGCTGGGGGGTCAACCATCAGGAGCTCGCGCACCTTGGGGGGTAGGTAGGGTCCCCAGCTTCCTTCCTGCAGTTTGGAAACGCTCTGCTGTAGACCAGGCTTCCTCAAGCCTGCCGCCTTCCCCTGCTTGGCAAAGTGCAGCAGCCTTCTCCGTGCTCCCCCTGCCTGAGTCATCAGCTCCATGGTTATTGTCTGCGCATCCCAGCGACCGAGGTCCCCACTGCTCCGATTTGCGGTCAGCTCCTTTTGTGTCTTGTAAATGATATATGCATGGCAGCGCCTGTGCTCCCAGGACCCCCCACGAGATCCCGCTCTCAAAGGCTCATTTCGACCTTGTTAAATAAATCAAACAGAATTGAAAACATATTTAATCCGGTACCTTCGTCAGTTAGAGAACAGACAGAAATACTGGTTGGAACAGACACATTCTGGGCACTGCTGCGTTCTTAAATGGAGAACAGAGCTGTGCAAGGAAGGACTGGCGGCTGCAGGCGTACGAGGCAGGACGGACAGGACCCCCCCTGCCCCAGCAACAGACCTTTCCACGCCATGTAAACCCTGTAAAATGGTGCAGCACCATGTAAGTGAGAGGTTGGGATGTTTACAGGCCAGGCTGCCAGAATGAATCCTTGCTCAAAGGCTGCTGCTTGCTCCTGGCAAAAATCCGGTATCGTTAGTACCTGACAAACCTCCCACGTTGTGGGAGCCCACCTCTGCTCCTCTGGGACAGCCATAAACTCTGCCACACTCCATCACAGCCTGGCTTCTCCTTATAATTTGCCAAAAATGCGCCTTTCTAGAACATGCTTAGTTTCCCAAATTAAAAACCTGATCCTCACAGATGAATCCCATGACAGGTCATTTCCCTCTTCTGTGCACACTCGAGCATCTCCTTCTTGCGTGTCTCCATTTAGGGGATGGGTGCACAGCTCCAGGCCGGCTGGAGTCAGAAACATGCTCCTGGTCCTTTCCTGTTCCCCTCCCCTCCTTTCATTTATTACAGCCACTTGCTGCTTCTCATCATCCAGACTGTGCTGGGGAAGGGCACACACTCACCGCATGAGTTAGTCACTACCAGGAGAGCAGGGTTTATGCTGATACTACACAACAGAAATATGGCACCTACTGGTGCAGCTGCTTTTCATACTCTGGACTAATCAGGCAGCTCTTCCCAGCTCAAGCTCAACCCCAAGCCATGACCTTGATACAAGTCATCTGGCTAAAGCAGTCTGGCCGGTGCCGGGCAAGAGGTCAAATTAAATGGTCACGACGGCCCCCTTGGGCTTTCAGACTACCAATTAAATCATTTCCAGTGCTTGATTTGGCCACAGTAACCAGCACGGATAGCAGCAGTGGTAATTACATTTACTGGCAGCTTGATGAGATGCCAGCACAGGACAGGTGGAAATGCAAGTCCTTCTCGGAGGCTGCACAAAGTCTCCCCCCAGAGCACCGCAGTAACGTCTCGCACTGCACTGGGACTGAAATAGTCAGCAAATGTCCCATCTCCAGCTTCTAATCTTTCTGCATCTTCAGGTTTATTAGCTGCAAATTTGTGGCGTTTTGTGGCTTATGGAAGAATTTATAGTACTATATAATTTTTTTTTGGCTTCCTGTGTGGAACCACTAATAGTCTCTAACAGGCAGAAAATTGACCTGAGACTCTTTCCCCTCCTTCTCTCCTTTTGGTCCGATTGAAGATACTAATAGTTCCGGGCTGCATGTTGTCAGCTTCAAATCACCCTGGCAGTTAAAGGCAAAAATAACTGTGCCTTTGATGTCAATTTACTTTTATTTCTAGATAAACAACAGGGTTGGTTAAGATCTTCCAAATATGAATCTATAGGCTCACCCTAGAAATAACAACAGTGGAAAGCCAGCCAGTTCATTGTGTCTTGGGCAGACTGGGTGACCTTTAAGATATTTTCATTTTAACTAGAAGAACAGACAAGGCTCCTTTCGACATCCCAGTGTGATGCCTAGAGCTGGTAACTTGGAGCCCACCTAAGGAAAGTGATTTTGTTATAATCATTCTCTTGCATATCATTTCTGAACCTCTTGGCCGGACGATTTTGCTTCCAAAAGCCTTTGAAAATGGGCAAAACTCTCTTCCTTGTGCCATGCCCATTATTTCTTTTTTTGTTAGGAGGCTTCTCTATTGTTTTCGAATAGCCATGGCCATGGTGCATTGGCATTTTTCTACGAGGTAATGCTGCCATTGGATCCACTTTCCCAGGTGTGCCAAAAAGGGCAGCACCCCACAGCTGGGAGAGCCCATATGTAGCGTGCAAAGCCTCGGGTCAGACCCCAGAACCAGGGCAGCTGAGACCCCACCAGTGCCAGGTCCAGCTCCCTTGGGCCAGGAGGCCTCCCTGGCCAGCCCCACAGCCACCCCAGCCCATGTGCCACAGCAGGGCAGTCAGGATAGTATTACCTGGCAGCAAGTTTGGCTTTTTGCAGCTTTCCCAAAACTGGAAGCTTTGGAAAAGTGTCCAAGTGTGGAGCTGGGACCAGCAAAGCATTACCCAAGCAGCCCAGATAAGGCAGGGAGAGGAAGGGGACACTTGGAGGCATGTTCTATGGCATGTTCATCTTCTGTATCCACCCAGTCCCTAGAAAGGGTTTGGAAATTATGTAGAGTTCACTGACATGCTCAGTGGAGGAAATTTTATTGTCACTGAAATCAAAATGCAAAATCCTCCTGTGTCCAGACTCCTTCCCATCTGCATTGAAACTACACCAGGACAGAAGCTCTGGAGACCCCCCCACCAGGTGTACAGGCTGGGCCAAATTCAGCAAGGGAGACCAGGCAGAGAGGAACAATGTCTGGGATGAATGTAGCCCTGCTGATATCAGACATCTGTCAAAAGACCCAAGGACTGAATTTCACTAAATGAGCAGAAACTTCCCCACTGGCATGAACATCCACAGCCTCCCTTGCAGTGAAGGTCAGAGACTGTTTCTGGTTCATTGCTTGAACCAGAGCCCGGCTCAAATTCTGGGAAGGAAGGAGAAGGCAGAGAGAACCACTCTTGTGTCCTGGTTTGGGTCTGGGCTTTGGTAAGAGCTGCCCCACTGCAAGGAAGAGATAATGCCTGGGGACCATCTCAGGAACTGGCTTCTTCCAGCCTCCTCCAGCCAGGGGAACCCCCAGCAATGGGCAGGGCTTGGCACAGGCCAGCACTGGAGGCAAGTCAGGGCAGTGTGCGAGCAGCGCAGGGATGGAGAGCAGTCAGCTGCAAGCATCACCTAGGGGAGATGTTAAGGAGCACAATTGGGTTTGTTTTCCAGGAGGGAGGCTCACCTCACCAAAAACCAGGAAGCACCGGCAGGAGCGAGCACGGGCACATTGTCTCTCCTGAACAGACTGGGATTGCTGGCAGCCAGGCTGGAGCAGCATGACTACACCTGGTTGCATTTCCACTTTCCAACGAGCCCAGTATATGCCAGCATTCAGAGATGGCTTTTTTACCCAGAGGGAGCTGCTGAACACAATGCTCTTTGTATCTGTCAAGTGCAGGAGGGAGGGAGGCACCGAGGTGCTGCCAGGACTGCGAAAGGTGTGTGTTCACTCAGGAAGAACTGGTCCTGTACATACTTGCACACACACGGAGGTACAAACAAAATGTTCATCTGCTGATGAAAGACCAGCCTGCCTGGAAGAGACATGGGCTGGAAAGGAAATGCATTTTTAGAGAAAGAGAGGAGCAAATATTGCAGCACACTGAATGATTCCTTGTAAATAATGTTGGTTACAGTTTTAAGCTCCTTTTTTGTGTTAGTAACTCACAGGTGAGCCAAGCCTCCTCTCTGTTGGGCAATATTTTCCATGTCAACTGCTCACAGACACGTTGGGTATCGCCGGGGAGAAACTCAATCCCACTCCATCGCACAGAGTTTCCTCCAGCATCGGGGATGTGACAGCAGTGGGCTGTGTCACCTGGGGACGGGGCTCACTGAGCCTCTCCTCCAGGGCTGTCGCTCGATGGTCTCAGCCCCTCAGCCTGTGGGACAAGGGAGGGAAGCGGTGCAGGCAGACACCCAGCCTTGAGTCACCTCTGCAGCTTCAGCGCTGCTGTGAAACCCCACTGTAACCTTGGAAAGTCACTGCAGGGCAAGACGAAAGGTATTAAGCACCTTAAGCATAGGTAGAGATTTGGGACTGTCAGTCAGCTTAGGCTGCTAATGCCCTCTGATTTCAGTCAGTGCAGTGATCTGAAGGTTAATGGGATTTGACTGATGCTTTCAAAACGCTCAGCAGTGTCCTGTCTGCACTTCTAACCACTCGTTCTCTTTGGAAATCCGCTCCCGTGCCTCTCTGAGCTTCGGTGAAGGGATGTGCATCATAAAAGTCCTGCCCTGCCTTCCCCTGCGTAACGGAGCCTGTACAATGTGAGGCATTCAGCCCTAACAGGGATGGGTGCCCAACAGGTATCACTGGGAAAAACTGGCTGAGAGCGTCCAAGCAGCCGATAACAAGCTGCACACGCCTTGCAAAGAGTGAGGTGTATGAGCAGTCATGTGTCGAGCTATTTATTCTTAGACAGATCATCTTGGGCAAAAGCAGAGAAGACCGGGAAAAATCACTGATCTGCTTGGACCCAGATGAGAACTGAGTGTGTCAGAGCAAGGAGGTGCAGAGCTCTCATATCTAATAGATGTGAGATGAGCTGGTGTGAGGAGGGGACGCATTGCTTCTGTCTCGGTTCTGGGGATGCGCACAGCAGCTTTGCATGTGCTGGGACTCTGCCAATGAGTTGCAGGTTGGACACGTGGCGAGGTAGAGCTTGTGATCCTGTCACCAGCCCTGTGCTCCTCTTGGGCTGATTGCTGATCATTGAACTATGTGAGCACTTTCCATACCCTGAGGTATAGGCCCTACAGGAGCAGGATTCATTTGCTCAAATCCATATGTGTAGTGCAGGCAGCCAGACTCCCTCTGTAACTGGAGGAGAGAAAATAGTCGGTGGTGTGGGGAGGCAAACCCTGCCATAGCAGGACCTGCCGCATCCCCACGCTGCAAGGGGAATCCGGCAACAAGGTCTAACATGGAGCTTTTCAGGGCTGCACAAGATAAAACCCACTCAGGCCAACCTCATGTCCTAGGGAACTACAAGACAGGGGTCAAAATCAGAAGAAAAATGCGAAATAAGTCATATAAGCCTGGAGTCCTGGAAGGCACAAGGGAAGACCAATTTGGAGAGACTCTCTGGGGTGATTTGCTGTGCAAACACCTACAGGGCAAAGCTGAGACAGTGCTGTAGAGTAATTCCCAAGCAGGGACACTGGTGAAGGAGAAGACTATGAAAGAGAGAGGGGGGCCAAGAGAGATCATAATGTAATTACCATGCATGGGCCCAGAGGATGAGAATTACAAGGTAATTGGGCAGCAACTCATTGCTGTGTAAATGCACTGTTATTTCTGTTCCGTAAACCACAATCCAGGTTACATGGTAATTACTTTGAGGTCCATTAAGTGTAATTATACAGTAATCTCCAGGAGCCAGTAATTACCGTCATGTTCCAAAGTATCTACCACTTAAAACTCAGTGAGTTTCATGCAGGTAGGAAGCAGTTGCATGGTTTTCAGACTTCCGTGTCTTGGTCTGTGGGATGGCCAGGATGGGGTCAAATTATACCATTTCAGCTGGAACTGCCTTTCAAAGGAGAGCGTTGGGAATGCTAGAGGAGGAGTGCTACACAACTAAACCCCAGCCAGTCTCCATGGGCCCCCTCCAGTCAACAGCAGGATTGGTACCTTCAGAGAGCTGTTCCTCCTCGGCTGCCAGCAGTGTCCCATGGCTCAAATAAATCCTTTTCTGGAGGTGCCACTCCACTCTTGGAGAACAAATACAGCCCACAAGGTTTCGTTCAGGCTCATATGTCTTGTCTGGCTGCCAGGTTGTCAGGTCAGGTAAACACACTTGGCACTATGACCAACATATATTTTACTTAATTTATTATAGTGATAATTACAATTAGCACTCTACAGTGTCAATATCTCTTGCACTGATGTGCACCTTTGGCTCACAGTTTCCAATGTGGGCTTCACCCCAACCATCAGAGGAAGACCTAGGCCTTCCCACAGCCCATTCTTCCCACTGCTTCCAGTCACAGCACGTCCCAGTGGAAGGGAGGTCTGGCATCCCCCGGACAAGTACCAAGGGTCCCCTGATCCCCTCTGCACTGCATGGTGAGGGGGCCCAGAGAAAGCCCTTCCATGGGGCCCACACAACTGAAGCTGCTGTTGTGTTTCTTGTCCTTTATAACACCCCATTTGGACCTGGAAAGGCAGGAAAAGTGACTCACAGCCAAAGCCCCTGGGGGTGAGTCCCAGGGAGAGGGGGCTGGGGCACTCTGGAGATGCAAAACAGCAGCATGGTCCAGCACCAGGCATGGAGGGACTTGGGGGAAAGGAGTCCAGATGGCAACAGCCATGGCTTGGACTGGCTCTCACCTGACAGTGCTCCTAGCAGGGAATATTCCTGCTGCAGGAATGTGTGAGATTTTGTTTCCAGGCAGTGGCTGGATCAGCACAGTAGGAAAAACCTCCCATGCTTAACAACCAAGTTTCCATGCCTTCAAAGCACAGATACACTCAGTTGAGTTCCTACAGCCACATTAATGAATGTTTTTCCCTTCTCTGTCTTTCAGGGATCTAAACTACAATGAGCTGCTGGAATTCCCTGGGGCTATCAGGACGCTGGGCCGACTGCAGGAGCTGTGAGATTTTCTATTTATTTCTTTTCAAAAGCATTCCCCAATGGAGAGCGACCAATAAAGTGTCGCATGTGCTCTGACTTGGGGAGACCACTTATTTCAAGTCTTTCTTTTATATTTCCCAGCCCTCTCCACCACGCACATAAAACCAGTTTATCCCTTCAATTTTCGTCAGCTCTAATCACCTCAACAGCAGCCTCTGCACCACAGCTGGTGGAGGAGAGTAGGAGATCCTCCATAGGGCTTGGAGCAGGTTCCTCCTGCAGCTCTTCATTCTCATGTGGCATCTGATGAACTCAAAAGTCCATCTGATCTCCAGCTACTTGTAATGTCCATTCCCCAGCTTAGGACCACAATCATGGAGTTATCATCTGTGTTATTGTAAGGCCATGGCTTCTGCAGGCCCTGTGCCACCTCCTCTGACGTGCAGAAACTGTTTGGTCTCCCTTAGGACAAATTTATAATAGAGAATTACAAAAGTTTATGACCATTTTAGTGGCTAGCGCTCTCTCCTCTAATCAGTCAGCCTGTGAGTCAGTAAAAATGGGAAACCATCCCACTTACAACCCATGAAGGCAGAAGCCCCAAGATGGGATCAAGTTGAGTTGATGTGGATCCACAGTTCCTGTGAACCCTAAGATTGTGTCATACTGGTGACGGGCTGGGGTGGGACAAAAGCAGCTGCTTTGGTGCTTCTGGGAGGCTTAGAGTAAAAATCTGACACTACTTTTCTCTTTTACTGGAAGAATTTCTTGTCGATGAGATTTTTCAGATCAGACCAGATATCATCATTACTCTGATATTCAAAAAGAGAATAAAATCTTTAATCCACTTTGCGATAGCTTTTGAAATGCCTGTCACTAAATAAGAGGCGCATTTCAAACAGCCATCTAACCAATCACTCACACAGATTCCTCTGGGATTAAACTACCTGGGCATCACCTAGAGCCAGTCTTGGTCCTTGACACAGGATCCCACGGCTGCCTTTGATGTACAGGAGATCAGACTGTGGTCACAGAGCTCTCTTCTGCCGCAACAGCTTGCAGATAGCAATTTTCTCAAGCTCAACCAAAAATATCACAGCTAGATCTACAAATACTTTGAAGTCACATGGACCAGTAATTCACAGTAGGCTGCACTCTGGTTTACATCTGTGGAGCTATAATGGAGACAATCCATAAAAATTGTAATTCCTGGAAGATATAAAATAAGTGTGTGTTGTTTGCTCCTATTTCCTGACCTGTAAAGTGTTAGACCTTAAGTCCTTGTATTCTTGGTGAGTTCAGTGGAGCAACATATGGAGCACCATGCCATACACAGAGTGAATGCAGCAGAATGAGGGCTTTGTCCTGCCAAAGGACAGACCTTGTTGACTTGATGGGAACTCACCTCCTCACCTCCCATTTTATCGGTGTTTTGAAGGCTCTCTGCTTTTAAAAGTGTTGAGGAAAGAAGGTGTGTCCAAGCCTTTCTCATCCATTAACATCAAGATATTTGTTTCTCCCAACAGTGGTTTTCATAACAACAACATCAAAGCTATTCCAGAGAACGCATTTGTTGGGAATCCCCTCCTCCAAACAATGTAAGAAAATTAAACAATGTTTCCTAAACCCTTACATCCCCCTAAAAGGGGCATTTCGTGGTGTCTTTCATTGAGATTTCTGACAGTTGTCAGCACAACCACAATTTGATGTTTATTCTATATGGGCCAACACAAGCTGAAATTACCTCCTTCTCAGCTGTGCCTCAGTTTTTTTTGCCATGGGTTATCCTTTCCCCGCCGCTGAATTTTGCTGCAGTACTGGGTGATAACACTGAAGGAACAATATATGGGTGGTCTGCATGGAAATCTTGCTGTGCATAACAGGATTTTCTAAGCCCTGGTTGACATCTGCCTGTGTTTATTCCTTGTGTTTAGACAAGCTGGTAGCCAGCTACAGTACTAGCTATATGTGTTGGGGAGCTGGGATACCAGATCACTGTGTGTCTACGCCTGACTCATGAACACAAAGTTCTGCAGATAAATGCATCCAGTTGTCAGCTCATTTCCCCTCTGACCCAGACACAGGTAGAGATTTTTGGACAGTTCTTCCCTGAACCACACTGATATTGGAAATCATGGCAAGTGACAGAAGCTCTACTTGGCCAGTCTGGGACCTAAGCTATAGAAATACCAGCATCTGGAAAGCCATGGTGACACTGGGTGAAAACAGTCACTGCTCCAGTCAAAACAAACCATCCCCATCCATCTTCCTTGGGCACCATCCTTGGAGTTGCATGGGAGTGGTACACATCCAGAATACTCATGTCTTCATTGGATCTGCCCATCTAAAGTCTTTCACATTTGGTGGGGGAAAAGTGCTTCTTGTAGGACGTGATTCAACTCCTCCTAAAGCTATTCCTCACTTCTTTCCACTGACTGTGAAAAGTAGGAAAGATGCTGGTGCTGGGAATATGTTAAGATCAGAGATGTCATCAAGTACAAGGTGTTTCCCAGCAGGTTTACAGCACTATAGCAAGGTTTTGCATCTTTTCAGCCTGCCTGATTCAGCAGGATCCTAAAGGGCTCTTTCACAGCACAACACCTCATTTGTACCAATGTTTTGGCCAAAACAGGCTAGTGGGAGAGCCTGGGTTATCTGGAAAACAAGGGTTGCTCACAGGATAGCCAGCACCCTTTACATAGCTCAGTACTAGTTGCTACAAGGCTCTTGACCTGTAATAGCATCTTCACGTGCAGAATTCGACCAATTATTTGTTTCTTTTGCAGCCATTTTTATGACAATCCCATCCAGTTTGTTGGACAGTCTGCTTTCCAGTACTTGCCAAAGCTCCACACTCTGTAAGTTCACCAAGCACATCCTCAGAAAGGTAACACATCCAAGCTCCATGCCCTGTGAGCTGGACATCTTAGTGGCCTTCTCCCCTTCACTTTTCTAGAGCCCTTGTGCCAATAGAAGACCATGATACCAGTCTTATGGCCACCCCCAAAGGCAGTGAGCCAAGGAGTAGACACTGCAGATGTTTTCTACCAAGGAATAATAATTTTTAAAGGGGCATTTTGGAGCTGACAGGCACTTCTTCTTCTAGGGTCTCCACAGCTGCATCAGCACCAGCAAACATCACACTCAAAAGGGCCACCATTATGTTTGCTGCTTGCTGCTCAAGCAAGCGCTGCACTGTTGCATGGTTACCCAAACACAAGGCCACTGAAGGCATCTGCCTTCCTCCACAAGATGTAGAAGTGGAGGAACACATGTCCCATAACACCAACATCGTGGCACAAATAATCTTACTGGGCAGTGAGTTGGGACAGTGCTTCCTTCACAACTATGGTCCTAAGCCTGCTCCAGGGCCACCACCATGTGGTGGGCACCATCTGGACCAGAATGGCTGGCCTGGACTGGCTGGCTTTTCAGCTAACCTGCCCTGGCACAGCACTAAATATTGATACAGAGGCAACCTCAAAATCTCTATTCATAAGCCTTACCCAGCCTCTCGCTGCAGTAAAACACACTCAGGCAAATAAAGTAAATCCTTCAAATACCCATGCATTCAAATACCCATATGCTCCAAATACATAGTCTCTGGGAGGCTTGGGTGGGATGCCCTGCTTACATTCTCCATGGTAATTGTTTGGGATTTTTTATTTAATTTGGATAGAGATCTTGCCAAGAATGTCAGTGGTCGGGGGAGGATCTGAGCTTGCCAAGCCTCCATACATAGAAATGCCCAACTCTGGCTCACTGTATCTGTGCTGCATGAAACATCTGCTCCACTGCCCATCCAGCAGTGATGTGCTGATGACAGGGGCACCTTTGGATCTTGGCCATGGATCACCCCATTTGGGTGTAAGGAAGCAGATTTGCCACTATGGCTGATGGGTCTGGGACCTTGTGCAGCTGCAGTTCCTTCTGCATCCTCTGTCCACCTCACTTCACCCTCTGCTCTCTGCAGGTCGCTCAATGGCGCAACGGACATCAGAGAATTCCCAGACCTTAAAGGCACCACCAGCCTAGAAGTTTTGTGAGTGGCAACTCTCTCCCTTTTACCCTGCTATTTGTGCTCTTTCTCTTTCAAGGTGGTCCAGGCTGTTTCAGCGAGGACAACTTCCACAGTGCTGTGCAGTTGGTTGTCTTCAGCTCTGCTTCTCCCTGGTCACTCACCTCTCTGCTTCGTTTCACCCCTGTGGCTCCTGAAATCAGCTTTCCTCTCTGTGAGTTGCTCTCTCGGTACTGTTGAGCATGCTCCAATCTTTTTTTGATTTTTTTTCTTCCTTTGCTTCTGCATCTTGAAGGAACAAGGTTTTTTGGTGCAGTGCTTCAGTGTGGTCTGCTGAGACACAGTGTCTCTGCCTATCCTGGGACCAGCAGTGGTAGTGCAGTGCAGAAAAAATCTGCTGTGTTCATCACACCTCTACCACCCAGGCTGGGGGCTCCTGGAACTGGTCTGGTCCCATCCTCACACCACCAGATCCAGGAGATCAGGAGCCTGCAGGACATGCTGTCTCTGGTTGTCCTCTCTAGGGCACTAGTCCGCACACTGTGCCCAAACTGGGAGCACAGCTGAGCACTCCAGCCCAAGAGTGTGACCTGGCCGTGCCTTGCCTTAGGGACCCAGGGACACACCATCCGTCCCTCATACATGGGTCTCTGAGGCAGTCGTGGCTCCAGGCACATCACCAGTTTGGGCAATGGGGACCTGGGATGGCAGAGCATGTCACAGAGGGCACTGCCACCTGCCCTCCACGTGACCAAGGACAGCAGTGTATTCAGTACTCAGCAACATCCCAGAATTTCTTGTAGGCACATTCACCTTTACCAGGTGCAGCAGCAGTGCCCATTTCCAAGTCAGTTTTTGTTTCTCTCCAGGTATTTCTTTATCCCATTGATATTGTCTCTCCTGCCTCCATCTAGGATTGCAGGTCACAGTCTGTGTGCTGGCTCTCAGTAACACCATTTCTTCTCTCTCCTCCACTCCTCTAGGACCTTGACCCGGGCAGGCATCCGTTTACTGCCCAGGGGGATGTGCCAGCAGCTGCCCAGCCTCCGAGTCCTGTGAGTAACACGTTTCTCTCTCCTGCCTGGTTTTTAGAAAAGTGCCATCAGAAACCAAACTTTCTTCTTGTCTAGCTCAGAGAGGGGACCAGCTATGGAAGACCATCCTGTGGTTCTTGTTCCCATTATCTTTTCCATGCAGAAAATACCACCTTCTTTGGCACTACCTTGACTTCTGCATGTTCTTGAACTTGCTTGCTTCATCCCAGCATGATGCTCTGGACTCAGGGCTATAAGCTCTAAGGCACATCCACATTTGCCTCCTCCTTGCTCTGCACCAGTGGGAACTGTTTGCCTCATGCAAGGAGAGTAGAGAGGGTGCTAAGGGCAGTGGGTAAGAACAGCAGCAGCATTTCAGAGCTCCTGTGTATATACAGCACAAAAGCCAGGGGTAAATCACATTTCACACAATGCTCTGCTACAGTGTTGGCTTACCGCAGTAGGAGCTCCAGCCAGTGCTATTATCTGGAGGAAGGAACTTGTTCACGCTCCCGGAGGGGACAAGTCTGATCTGATAGAGACCTGCAAGGCCACACGGCCACGGCCCCTCACATGGTGCGGCAGCGTCAGGTCACGGTTTTGCTCAGACTCTCTGAGATGCTTTGGCTCTACCTGCTTGGCAAGGCACTGAATGATGCTGAGCCGGGGGATGTGGTTTTTTCTTTGACTTGGTACATGATGAAATCAGCGTCTCAGAAAAACTCCTGCATCTTCTCCAGAATCACATCCCTCATTCATGAGTTCCCCAACCTTGTCTGCAGTCAGAGACATCCACAGGAAATGAGTCATGAGCCAGATTTATACAAGTTTGCAGGAGGCTTGCCTCTCATCAGTCTTTATACAAGCAAGCTGAAAATGAAAACAAGTTTGTTCCAGGAGAGCAATAGGAGTGAATTCTTGATCACAGAAATTGGAAACGAGAAAAACATAAAAATAAAAGAACACAATTTGTAACTTAGCAGATCACAACATTTTGGCTCCAGCTGTCCCTGTAGGGAAGATCTCTCATCTTTAGACATCTGGACCAATTCAAGGGACATCTTGCCACCAAAGTGTATGTATCCTTTAGAATGGCCCAGGCTGTAGGGTCCCAAGTGCTCTGTTTATGTTTGCAAGTTATCAGACTGTAAACCTTCGCAGCAGAGCCTGTTCTTCATGCCTGCCCCCTCCCTGTGGGAGAGTTTTATTGGGACACCCCACCTTGTTGCTTTTTCCTCTTTCCCAGTTAATTTTACTGACATTAATTTCATTGCTTTCAGAGTTTGGAGAAAGGGTATGTGGGCCGATGTTTGTTCATGCTTACATCTCTCTTGCCTTTGTCCCCACAGATACAGTGGTTGTTCTCACTGCTTTTCCCCACTTTGCCAGCCCCTTGGCAGTTCATCAGGTTGACATTACAACTGTGACACGTCTGAATACAGATGATACAGTTCATGCCACATTTCTGGCCTTCTATTGCTCACATCACACTGCAGATTGTCTGCAGAGACCTTGGATGGGGATGTAAGCTCATATTCAAATCCCTCAGTGCTCTTGGTCATGTTGGTTTTGAACCTGGCCAGACCAAACTCCTGGACAGCCCAGGAGATGCCAAACAGGCTGGAAGAGACCCAGGCTTCCAGCTTGACCTCGGTCCAGTTGCTGTTCTCCGGGTTCATCTGCTACATGCAGTGCTCCTCCACCACCATGAGACATGTAAGAGCCACCACAGTGACATGAGGCTGTGCTGGGACACCAGTCTGTGCATGGGCACCGAGCCCAGCACACCCAGGCAAGGCAGCCTTGCCAAGCTTGAGCTCAGCATCAACCTGACATTGTCCTGCTGCTTTTGTCCAGAGCTTCTGGGGCTCAGGGCACAGATTTGTCTTTCCACTCAAGCAGAAATAGCTGAAGCTTCCCTGAGCAGAGCGAAAGGCCCTTGATGCCACCAGTACCTTCATCATGATGTATCCACAACGCAGCTTCAGTGACTGAGGGTCCAGGAAAAAGTGGCTGATGCTGCAGCTCTTTCTCCATACTGGGTGACAGTCTCCAGAGCCAAGCACAAACCTTTTGCTTGATTTTTTCTCCGTCCTCCTCCCCACCATGAAAAACTGGTGGAGAGGAGATTGGCAAAAATAAATAAATAAATGAAATGTTTAGGAGCAACTTATTGGCAGAAAGATGAAAACTGAGTTTGGAAAGTCGGCGGAGAGGCCACATACAAAACTTTACCCTGGGACAAATTTTCCTTGAACAGCCACAAATCCAGCCTCTGCTGGTGGGGAGGAAAGCTGATTTTAAGCGTTACTCCTTACCCAGTGCATTTCAGTTTTTATAAATTCACATTAAGCTGTGCCAGGATAGGTTTTTCTCTGGCTACCAATTCACTCTACCCTGGACACTGACATGCCACTGGGCTGTGAAGCAGTGGGAACAGCAGTTTGCTGGGAATTGCTTTCAAGTAGCAGCACCTGAAAGAAGGGGGGCCAGGGATTTCCACAGTCTGTAATGTCCTGTACCTAATCCTGCCTGTGCCACAACCCCTCCCCACAACCATGGGGAGAAGCCAGGAAAGGCTGAATGGAGAGTGGGCAATGGGCAGTTGAGTTTGCTGTGCCAGGAAGGAGGTAAGGCCACTGGCTGGCTGCTCCAACCAGCCAAAACCTCCCCAGGATCCACAAGAACCATCTTCAGCTTTCGTGAGGTTCCCCATCCACAACAGCAGGATGGGAGCTCTGGCACGAGCACCTCTCTGCTTTGCCCACGGAAAAGCAGGGCTGTGCATAGCAGAAGTTGGCACGGATGCATCTCACAGCTGACTTGGGGCTGGGGAGGAAAAGCCCACCCCAGCTGTGGAAGCAGCTCTGCCAGTCCACAGCTTGTGGCGGAGGAAGCAGGGCTGGGGCTGGGTGAGTGGGTGAACCACCGAGCAACCCTTGCCTTGCACAAAGATGCACAGAGCAAGCGTCGGGTATGTGCAGAGCGGAGATCCCCATCGCCTGGGGTTACTGCCCTCCACAGCTGTGCGAAATGGAAGTCAGGTCCTCCCCGTCTCTGGCAATATCTGCTTTCCAAGGGAGGGCTCAGGCGCACTCACTTTCGATCTCCTAACATTTCTGTGCTGGTCCTTCCCCTGCAGAGAGCTGTCACACAACCAAATCGAAGACCTGCCCAGTTTCCACAGATGTCAGCAGCTGGAGGAGCTGTGAGTAAAGAGATGCTCTTACTTGCTCAGGGGGAAAGGGGCTGATTTGGGGATAGAGGCAGCTCCCAAACACAAAACTCGGCCTTCACCAAGCGCTGGGAGAGTTGGGTGTTAAAAATCACTATTTGGACTGCGAGTGGACCAGAGCTCCACGCTTTGCCCATGTGCAAATACAGAACAAAAATACATCCCACGTGCATAGGAGCGTAATTCACTCAGGTATTTTCAGAGGTCCCAACCACAACAAACAGAAGTAGGACATCACAGCACTGAATTTTACTTCACTAACTCAAGTCCCAGTATGAGCCAATCAAGAATGGGGTTTACCTCTACCATAAATGTCTTCTGCTTCCAGGAGGGGTCCCATGCCATGGGCGCAGAGCAGCTCTTACCCACACTGCTCAGGGCCAGCCCTTCCAAAGAGAAGACTGATGCCTTCCTCATGTAGCGCTTGAACCGGGTCTCCTCTGAGCCCTGGGAAGCGCCTCTGTTGTTCTGAGACAGTTATTCACATTCAGTTCAAACTGTCTGGAGATCTGGCCCTACATTTAAAATCTAACAGACGTTCTTGGCCTTTTTGAGAAAAAAAATAAAAATAATAGACTCCATGATTTTTTTATAGAATTCTGAAACATGGAAGAATAGATGTGTGGGAGCAGCATCCCCACAAAAATACACTGGAGAGGTTGTCCCTGCTCTTAGCAGCAGCCCAGCCTGGATGGCCAGACCGTTTCATCCAGCCTTAGCAAAACCAGAGATCAGGACACTGTGTGAAATCACATGAAAATGAGAGTTACATACCCCTTGCTGCCTCTTCGGGAGCTCTGAGGACAAAGTTAGAGCTGGACATATTTTTATCTAAAGTATCCTCCAGAAAATGTTTGAAAAAAATAGAAATGACATAAAAAAATGACAAACTTTCACAATTCCAAACCTGTAGTTTCACCCATTGTGACCAAATTTCTTCTTAAAATATTTTAATAATATGCCAAATTCAGACTTATCGTTAATATAAAAAGCACCGTACAGCCCTCTTTCAGACTACTGAAGTCAGACAGACTGTGTCTTAAATTAAGATTTTCTTACAAAATGAGTATTTGGTCCCTTAAGCCCAAAGTTATCACTCTGTAAGCCCCACCCCCAGCAGTCATCAGCATTCCTGCTGGGAAATACCTTGGAAAAAACTCTGGTGGTGCATGGTGGTACAGCCTGGCATGCAAACACCTCAGGTGTGCCAGTTGCTCTGCTGCAACTGCCAATCTGCAGGTTCTTACCTGCAACACACAGGAAGTCCCTCGCAGCTAAACGTCCCTGAATTCTTTTTCATGAGCTTGCTCCAATACCCCTTCTTCCCAAGCTCCACCTTTCCCATTCAGTGCTCCTCTACCTGAGACCCCTCAATTTGTGCACAGAGCTTCCCATGGCCCTCTCTTGAAATCTTAATTAGATGTACAAGGAATGCCATCTTGGCCACAGGGGCCATTGAGAAACCAGCAGTAGAGCTGATATGAGACCCTCAAGCCTCTGTCTCTGAAACATGAATGTGTGGCCAAGTACCAGCTGAGACATTACAGCCGTCACGTGCAGGTCCCTGTGTGAGAGGAGTCAAGACCATTTCTGAGTCCGAAAGCAGGTCAGCTACCCAACAAACATCCTAGAGTTGTTGTAGGTAGAGCACTAGGCAGTGGCTGTCTCCCCTTGCAGAAGGTCACAGACGGGGACACTGCTTCTGCAGGGCTGGGAATTCATGATGGGCATTTTGCAGGAAATTTAAAAAATATTCACCATAGTTCCACAATAGGGAAAAGAAAACTGAAAAACTCGGAATGTTTCCCACAAAGTGGATGCTTGGATCAGTTCTAGATGTCTCTCGAGGGGTATGGGGAGTCCACAGGTCGGACAGCAGAGACCGTGGCCAGCTGTTACCCTACTCCTGCCTCTACCCAAGGGAGTGCAGGAGGCTGATGGAAGGGAGATGTGCTGGGGTTGAGGCACTTCATGAAAACACCCGTGGAGGGTATGAATGGTGGGTTCAGCATAACATCCGAATTTTTATTCATGAAAATCTGAGGTGCCTTCAGTCCTCAAAACCTCTTCATCATCACCAAGGCAAAGGGCAGCACCTTTAGTCCTTCCTGATGGGTCACGCAGAGCACTTCGCTGACTCACTGGCTCCAAACTCTGCTCTTCTGCTCTGGACAAAGAGGTTTGCAGGCTTAGGGTGGAGCAGAGTGGGAAACCAGCATGGCTTTGGAGATAGCACCTTTTTCGCACCTTTAACCACTGCACATCAATGGCACTTTACTGTACCATGACAGCATCAAAAGGAGAGGCTGTCTGAGCCCTGGAGCTGTTTTGTTGCTCATCCTGTTTACCCCTTGACATAAGAGTAGGCCTCCCAAGCTTGAATGACAACTTGACACTGTGACAGTTTGCATCTGCTGCCACGGCACAAAGATCCCTACAAAGTATGAATGCTGCCTTCAGCTATTTTCTCAAACCAGTTTCTGCTTTTCCAGTGGTCTCCAGCACAACAGGATCCGTGAAATCAGAGCAGACACCTTTGTGCAGCTGATGGCCCTGCGCTCCATGTAAGTACTGTCTGGCAGGGGGGATATCTGGGCTTTTTGCTGGGGGACGGGGAACTGTGAACACCCAGCCAGGCTGATGTAGAGTTTCCCAACCCCACTCCCTCTGTCTCTGCTGGGAGCCTTTGCTGTTCAGTCCCTCTTCCACTTCCCCTTACAAAAGAACAGGGCACAGACCTTCTCCCTGGCTTTCCTTCTGCATGCAGACACCTCCTGTAAATAAACTTAGTACCTGCCAGGATTACTGCCCGCACACGCGGATGCTCCACACCAACACGCTCTAATAACACGCTGCAACTCCTCTCTTGCACAACACACATTTCAGACACCTGCCTCCTCCATGCCCACACAGACATGGACCGGTGGCAGGGACTTAGCATGGTGTGCATGAGCTCTGGCACCCCTTTCCCTACACACGCCAGTCCTGGGCTGTGCCCTCTTGGAACATCCCTGCAGAACATCCCATTTGATTTGGGACTGTCTCCCCACAGCCCAAAAGCATATGTTAGACATATTAAGTGCCCACAAGCATACACTTATCATCATACACATGCACATATCATACACGTGCACATATTATCATACACGTGCATGTATCAGACACGCGCAGTGACCTTGCAGTAGACAGTCTACTTAAGCGCTCAGCACCTTTGAGAAGCTATTAAGGCTCCACAGGACACGATTCTTCCTGCGATGTGTGGGAAGAGCCTCCAAGCCTTTATTTACCCCTCTGCTAGGAAGTGAACTGAATCACATAAAAGCTTTTTCCCATGGTGCAGCAATTTGAGTGTCATTTGATAGGCCAGCGTTTCTGGAGATCCCACAAGTGTCACATACACCATGTTTTTAACTGCACGGGAACACTGTGTGTAACACTACAGAGAGGCACGCAAATATGAGCACGCTGCCGCCACACTGCAGTCACAGAGAGGCACAGATGAGCATGTAACGTCTAGCATTTGCCTTTGGGTATGTCCTGGATCCCTGCAGGAAGGATTCATTTCACCCAACTTTATCCTTCTGCAGTGAGACACACACATCTGAGCAGGCAACCCCGGCTCCCTTCAGTGCTGGAGACATGTAGATATATGTAGGAGATCATTCATATAGTCAGTCTTAGGAGAAGAAATGCTTCTTGATACGCTGGTCTCTCTCCACTGGTGACAGAGGGACATGAGCTCTCCAGCTCAAATGGAGGCAAAGCAAGCATCTTGGGGAGCCTCAGTGAATCCTCCCCATACCAAGCCAACTGTACATGACAGGAGACATTCTAAGACTACCTTGGCTCACCTTCCACACCGTTCCTAACCCTATCTGCCCTTGCCCAGGCACCCAGCACCATGACCACATCCCGAGTGCTCTGGCACTAAGGCATAACCTGTCTACTGCTCTGAGGTTTATCATGTTAGCATAAAAGCTCCAAATTTACAGAAACGAACCCGAAAAGGAACCTTTCCCATTGGTCTCATTAGAGGAGCTCCTGCAAGGCAAACTCTTCTGCCCTCTGTTAGAAACCACCCAAATATAGACCCAAATGTATTTGCCTCCAGGAAGCTGCAATGAGACAGAACTTGCTGCCAACCAAGGGGCCACAGATCCCACTTTTGCTCACACTGAAGCCCTTGTCCAGGCCAGTGTCAGCAGCTTCACTGCCCTGCTCTGCACTCCTCTAACTGGCATGTCCTTTCCTTGCAGAGACCTGAGCTGGAATTATATCCAGTTTATTCACCCTGAAGCCTTTGTGACCCTGCGCTCGCTCACCAAGCTGTAAGTTGTAGTGATATTTCTTTCATAGTGGGCGATGGAGAGCAGGTACCTGAGGGCCTCAGATGACTCCCCAAAGCTACCAGGGCACTTGGCATTTAAACATCAGAAGGCTGTAGCGCTGAGGCGCATGTCTCAGTACTGACACGTGCAGACCAAGGTTTCCTATCAGTATTAAAGGGATAGTGAAAGTGCAGAAGGGGCCATCTTCAAGATGCTCTTATCCTGAACACTTAAGCCTTCACTTTCTGATGCTTTCATATCCACCTTAGATGCTTTATGAAAGATCAACATGATAGACCATTTCAGCAAGAGTCATCACAGACCATCTTTGCTGGCTCTGGAGGGGTCACCAGTCCCCATGCCATCACTAAGACTCTTGGGCATTTTATGGGCTGGGAGCTGCAGTCATGCCTGACCTACTATGGGTGAAGTGGTGGGGGAAGAGATGCATAGGGCAGATATGTGCAGAGAGGTAGGTACCACACAGAGCTTTTAGTGCAGGCATTAACCCCTGCCCCTCATATTCCCCAGGGACTGAAGTATCAATCCATTTATTTCCAAAGGATCCTGGTTCCCATGCAGCACCCAGCCCCATTTCAGGTTCACATTTGTGGGATCAAGCAAGGCAGGCAGCATGGCTCTCCAAGCATCTGCTTGGCTCAGATACCACTAGCAGCAAAACCCTGACCATGGTCTCCCTCTCTGCTTTTCCTTCATCAGGGACTTGACTGATAACCGACTGGTTACGCTGCCCCTGGATGGTTTGGGTGGACTGACCCATCTGAAGCTCCAAGGCAACCCATCTCTCTCTGAGCCCTTCACCAAGGAGAGCTTCCCCAAAATGAGGTACTGGTAGTGTCGGCTTTTTCACTTCTGGCACCCAGCACAGCCTGTATTTCCTTACTGCAATCAGCCTCCTGCTTTCCTTCTTTATCTCATGCTTTCCTCCATCCTTTCAGGCCAATAGGTTGAGGAAGCTTCATCTGCTGCTAATGCACCTCATCTTTTAAAGTCTGCCATGGGAGAGTGGTGATGCCCCACCACCCTCACCCCAAACACACACACAAGTGGAAAGCATGGAGTGGGCCCAGCTCAGGGCTTCTCTCAATGGAAAACATTCCCAGAAGCCAGTCCTAGCTAATGACATCCAGCTTTCCTTCAGTAAACTCTGTTTGTGTGGCCACATCTTGTCTGCTATGAATTAATGAGGAGCCTGAAGGGGTCAAACTGATCAAGACGAGGCTGCAAAAGACTTGGAGCACAGTGCCGCATGGCAGGCTCTGGCTCTCCTGACCCTCCCTTAGTGGTGGGTCTCCAGTGTGGCACCTGCCCTCAGGCCAAGGGGCCCATGGTCCAGATGACTCAAATTCCCCTGAGGTGAAGCCGTCTTTTGTTTGGGTCTCCCAGGTAGTTCCCTTGGAGCCAAGGATGCATGAGCTGGTGCTCCCACTCATCTAGTACAGCATCCCAAGGCTGGAGCTTCTCAAACTCATACACCCACCGCTGGGGTCACAGGCCACTGCACCAGCATTGGGCTTAATAGATCATGTCCAATGAAAAGTGTGGAGCTCCCACTTCAGTCTGCCTCAGCAGTGGTGTGTGCAGGGCTTTCTCTTCTGACTTTTTTGACTCATCATAGCTGGGATCTGCTGCATGACTGGCTGCCAAACAGCAGGGGATCCCAGAAGCTTCTGGAGGGTTTTCCACACCCAAGATGGCAGTCTCTTGTGCAAAGCGGGTCAAGTTCAGCATTTTCAGGAACGTTCCTCCTCTAAACTAATTCCATTAACATCTGCAGAGCTGGTTTGGATTTGTACCAGAGAGACTGAATATGCAGGAGTTGTTCATTCAACCACACAAGGCAATGGATCCATTAACATTTCCTAAATTTTGGGGTACTGCCGTGAAATAGTCTTATTCTTGGGGCATATGTCTGGAGGAATCATCGGAGAACAGTTCTTAGCCATCCTGGGAGGATCTGTACCTCCCCATCACCTTTCAATAATAGGATTTAATTTGGAGCTTATAACAGGAAGCAAGCTTGTATACAGAGTTTCCACAGCCTCCCGGGGCTCAGCCAGAAATGTTTGGGAACTTAAAACAAAAGCATATTTTTAGAATATAGAGTTTCACCATATTTACTGATCTTGTCAGAAGACCTTAATTGTCTGGAAAACCTGAGGTCCCTTTGCCTTCATCAACAGCGTTCCTGACTTCCAGCAAAGAAGCAGGAGTTTGCTGCATTTGAAGAAAACACAGCTGCTGACTGATAGCCTGGTATTTCATCCAGATGGCATTCAGCTGCTGTTTAATTAACCTCGTAATACATGCTACAATTAACAACTAACAATCCTACTTTCAAGTCAAAATCAGACATATTAAAGCAACTTCCTACACTTAAGAGAGCTGAGATTTCCCTGCCTGAGCTGGCAGGGGTGAGCCAGGCTCATGGAACTGGAGTTTGGAGGTGCCTCTCTGAACCTCAGCAACAAGCAAGGTGGACCTTGCACTTGCTCAAGCTCTCAGGAAGCTTTTCACCTTGAACAAAATAATGGATGCCCAGCAAAAAATGGCTTTTGGGTAAAAAAAAATGAAGACTCTACATGCACATAGCATATTGCCAGAAGGCATGGGAAAGAGAGGCTAATTCAGTCTAGGGAGAACTGCAGAAAGGTTCTTAGGAATTATCCAGGAACTTTAGTGCAGTTTCCACTGCACTGGTGTTTGACAATATCCTATTGACAGACAGTGTCTTAAGTGCCAAAAGTGGGGCAGTGCAGACACACCATGGGGTGACTTAGGTCCACGCTCTGTCTTACCTGGAGTCCTTTCCATCAGAGCAAAGTCCTGTTCCAGAGTAACCATCACACGACAGACTGGCTTTAATCACATGTGGAAATTAAGCAAAAAATGCAAAGCAATGGAGAGTCAAGTCATGGAGGTGAGACACCTAAAAGTTCTGCTTTCCTCCTTTTCAGAGTCCTTGAGGTACCTTACGCCTACCAGTGCTGTGCCTATGGAAGCTGCAGCAGCTTCTTCACGATGTCCAACCAATGGGAGGCAGAAGACATGAGCCCTGAGGAGGACAATGCCCATAAGAGGACCATGGAATTGTTTCCAAGTCATGCTGATAATCACTGTAAGTAAACTGGGCTGAATGGTGATCAATCCATGGGCAGGGCCATGCTGTGAGCTAGGATGTGGTCCTGCATTTGCAGGCATGGTCCCACTGTCAGCCATGGAGTTACACTTGCCTCAGGGAAGGCAGACTGATCCTTCTCCCTCTATGGTGGCCAGCTGCTGTGAATGGGCTTCAATTAGTGTCACTGGAGAGAGGCCTGATCTAGTGTGTCCAAACCTTCACAATCTAACAGAAAAACCTGGAAGTCCTCAAAAGCACGGACACGTTCGCTAATTTGGTCTTGCTGACCGTAGAGGGAGGCCACGCAAGCCACTGAAAGGTGCCTGAGGTTACATGGGAGAGCTTTCGGGTCATTAGACTTCTGGGCAGTATGGAACCTTTGGTGGGATATCAGTCTTTGTTGCTACAACATACAGAGGATGGACCCTAGGATTAATCTGAGTAAGAGAATGAACTCAAAGAACTGGAATGTGCAGCTGGCTGGAGGTAGAGAGACCTGTGTCTGTGCTACTCTTGTGCACATACCCTGACACTACAGCAAAGGTCAGGGTTAGGTACGAACGAAAGGACACATTTGGGGACTATGATGAGCTCAGCACAGAGCTACCCTATGCAGGGCAGAAGTGGCTCCACAGTTGAAGACAAGCAGCACATCCTGTCCAAGAGTCAACTTATTCTGTGCTCCAAAATGCACTTCTGCATAGACCTCCCTGAAAGCTGTGGCACGAGGCCAGCAGAGAAGCATGCAAAGCACAACTCTTGCACCCACAGTCTCATAGCACAACAGCAGCTCCAGGCGGAAACCTGGTGTGAGCCCTTCGTAAGGGAACCTCAGAGTAACATGAAGAAAAGCATGAGCCCCTTTGCTTCCTCTGTAACTGCTGGAGAGTGGAAATAGCATTGCAGGACACAGCTTGGATGCTGCGTTTGTTTGTATATTTGTGTAAATACTGAGGCCACATGCACTTCTGAGCTCTGAAACGCCCCCAGGGCAAAACCAGATGGTGCTGTGTGCCTGTAGGAGGTGGGGAGAGGGCTGAGTCCCTGGAGAACACTCGACTCACCTGCTCCCGGGAGCAGCACGCACCCAGACACAGCAGGGGCTCTGCAGAATCGCCTCCCACATCCTAAGCAGGCAGGACTAGGTCTGGAGACAGACGTTGACCCAGAGCAGCTGGATTCTCTGTGTTACAGCAGTGATGTGAGCCAGGATGACCCCAGAGACTTTAGGACACAGCCAGCGAGTGAGTCACAAGCCCTGCATCCCTGCTCCTGCTCTCTGCCCTGCCCTGATCCTTCACAGACTGAGAATAAGTTTTAGCAGCATACAAAGTCCAGCCAGAGGCCAGCAAGTGTGATTCCTACCAGCATGATGTGGCTCCTGGAAGCATGTTAGACTTGGTGGTTACACCGGACAGACAGTACAGAGAAGCCATATGCTACGGTCCTTGCTGCAGGAATTTCTTCTCAGCTGGGTCAGTTTTTCCATCATTAACGCAGCCCATACTTTAATAGTCCTTGTGTATATCGCTGCCTGGCAAATTACAGCACCTGTGAAAAGACCTGGCTTGCGGTCAGGGCCCATAGTACTGCTTACAGACCCGCACTCGCTGAGCACCAAAACATTCAATGTCTCAAAGGACACTCTCTCCTGGCCCTCTCAGTAGACTAATCCGTACCACAGGCTCCCAGACCTCCAAGCCAGTCTCAGCCTCAAGGATTATATGTATGTTCATGAGATATTAGGACGAGAGGGGAATGCTGACTGATTCTAAGATGTGACAGATGAGACTATTAGCAGCTCATAAAGGCTCACATTTTCAGATGTTAAAGCGCTGGGTTTGTCTTGGAATATCAAACCACAGAGGTGCAAATATGAAAAGCACAAGAACATCCTTCATTACTACGTGCAGCTTTTGCAGATGACTCTCGTACCATTCAGCAATGCATGGTCTACTCTTGACGATAAGGGTTTTGTGATATTGCTTTTTTACTTAATTAATTGTTGCTATATTTCTGTCCCTAGTGCTTCCTTTCTGATGGTCACCAGTGGTATTCAGCTCTGTTATATGAATCTTGTAACACTTCCTCATTAAAGAGGAAAAAAGCTCCCAGACATTCCTTCCATGCAAGAGATAAATTGGTCTCATTAAGAGAAAATAACTCAGGCTCTGTCCCTGCCAGGGACAGCCAGGCTCGTCAGGGTGCTTGGATGCTGTGGGAGAACTTGTGAGTGGGATGGGGCACGCTTCCAGATAGCCATGTCCTCTCAGCCTTGCGTAGTGCTTCCAGCAAGGGACTGAGAAGCCCTTACCAAGCCTGCAGAACCTCACAGCTGGGTGGTAAAAGGTGACTTGTCCCAGTCAGTCATGTAGGGGTGAGAAATGGGTCCTGGGTGGCACAGCCCTGCTCCCGCAGCCAGGCAACGCTGCCTCCCGCACCCAGCAGCCATCCCTCAGCTGAGCCCAGCACTCAAGGGACCATTGCACTCCAGCCACAGGGTGCATGTGGTGCCACCAACCCTGAGGTCAGCTCAGCTCTTTCCCATCCTCCCAGAACCCCTGATGCCTGGGAACCCCCTGGATACCACCCAAGTGTGTCCATTAACATCTGAGTAACAGCTACCTGAGGCCCAAAGGAGTGTGGTTAGTGCATGTCTCATCACTCTGTCACCTTGTCACAACAGATATTTAAGGTCCTGTATCCAAAATTTTTGGTGCTAGGCGTATGCCTCTTCGGACTGTAATTGGCAGATATGCCCTGCCCCAAGTCTGTCCGGTGTGGCCAGGCAGCAGCCCAAAGATGGCTCGGGGGCTTGTCACACAGGACATCTACCCAGCACTCCCCAGCAGTTTACTCCTGCCACCCTCCTGAAACTGGCTGCAGGGGGAGGACAGGCGAAGTGCAAGTACTGCCATTGCCAAGGGCACTTCCATCACAGAGCCAGCACCCCCTCAGGGACCACTGGTTTGAGGATAGAAAGGGAGGTATTTACTTACGAGCATATGTTTGCAATAATGGAACAAAGCTATAGAAAGTGAGAAGAGAACACACTTGTATGGTTATTCCTGACAATAGGACACCACTTTACCCAGTCAAGCACCTCCATTAATTTGTAAAGCTGACTAATTAACTTTTGCAACCACCTATCAAACCCTGGAGGGTCCTTAGAGCGACACTTCTCCTACTGAGAAGAAGAAGGCGGCTTCATTCAAGAAGGCTACTCAAATCCCCCAAAAGGCACCTGCCCAGGTGTCTTGCAGCCACCCATGCCCTAACTCTGAGGGAGAGAGCAATTATCTGCAAACCCCGCGTGGGGACTGCCCCGGCTAAGGCAGACAATACAAAAGGGGAAGAAGCATCCAGCCCAGTGTTGTTTTGTTCTACCCATTCTCCACCAATTCTTCTCCTCTTCCTCCCATTTTGGTGTTGGTACAGCCTGCTGGGAACCATTTTCCATGGAAAGGGCACTACTAGCAAAGTGAGTTTTTTCCATAAGGCCTCAGAAAGCGGGGGTGCCTTAGCAAAATTTAAATAAATATGGGCTACTTCAAAACCAATGCAGTCTGCCTTGCTAGAACACAACAGCCATTTCCTTTTCTCTACAGTTCCCAGGCTGGGAGAAGTGCTGTTTTCCAGCAGAGAGAGGTACATTTTCTGCTTTGAATCCCGCTGTGCTGGCCAAGGATTGCTTGCAATTCACAGCTAGCTCAGTAGTCCTGGCAAAACAAAAGATCACTCCTTCACTTCATGCAGATGTTTAGTTTGTGCTTAAAACCAGCCTTTGCGCATTCTGGCCCTTTGAAGAGAAAAGGGATGGGGCAGATCCCACTTTAACATTACCATGGGTTGGGTGGCAGGGGGGCACAGAAAGTGCAAGTCTCTGCGTTGTGACTGCACATCACAGCCTCCACACTGTGGGTGGAAAAGACACTGGAGATTCGTAAGTCTGTAAAATACAAAGAGGAAAAAATTTTCCATCCCACTGTGAGTGTTTTCTTGCCAGACTGCAAAGCAGCAGTAATATTTCAACTCTTATACAGACAGATTTAAAAAATGGCATTTTTTCTCCAAAGTTCACTGAAGCCGAGAAAGCCACAATGCTTGTCAGGAGCCACTAAAGATAGCACGTTATTTGTCATCATTCTTTAATCAAATAATCCCAGTCATATTTTCAAACACAGGCAGGGAGCAGACCTCCTGAGAGGCACCATATCTAAACAGATTAGGTGACTAAATCCCACTCATGTTAGCCATATCTTCAGCACTGTGGAAGCTCACCTTCCTGGCCAGTGTCTGGGCACATGCCTGGGCACCAGCATCCATCCATACCACCCAAGAATGAGTTCATCCCACAGCCACAGAGCCAGCTCCCTGGCTATCGGGCTGTGGCAAGCTCAAAACACAGCCTTTCCCCTTCCTCCTGCCCACAGAAAACCCTCCAGAGACCTCCACTGGGAGCAGAAGGCCATGCTGGTGCCAGGGGTGGGGATGGTGCAGCAGGACAGCAGCTGTCCTCACTGTGTCCCAGTGCCGTGAATCAGTGGCAGTTTGAGAAGAGGAACAAGCAACAAAGCAGAAAAGCATGTCTTGGATTAGATTAAGAGGATGCCATTCTCCTTGGTGATGACCTACACCTACAGACCATGGAAAACACAGCTGAGGTCTCGGTCCCTTTCTCTTCCAGCAGCTTCTCCTTCAGCCAGGGAGTCTCTGCCTGACCCGCAGAGAGCCCAAGCCTGGCTCAGGGTGCAGCGTGACAGAGATGCTGGCCCAGCTCTGAGGGCAGTGCAGTCTGGTTGCATAAACCCCACAGATCCAAAGTCTGCAGGCATGGGCGATCAGTCTGACTTTAAGCAAATGCAGGACTGGGAGCCTCCAGGGGTATAAACAAGGCATCGCAGTCCCAAGAAATCATAGGACATAAAGTACAGTAATAAATGTTGGGTTCTCTTGTCTTTTTGCTTCTGAGCCATTTGGTGGTGGTGGTAGCGGTTGCTGATGAAGAATTTGTCCTGCAAGTAGAAGTTAACAAACAAAGCTCCAAAGTCCTTGTTGATGAACTAGCATTAGACAAGGCCTGCCCAGAAAGCTTCCATTTAGAAGACGCATTTGAAGGCTTTGTTTTCTGTAACCACATAGGCTAGAATATTTCTTTATTTTTAATAAAGCATGCTGGGAGGAGGCATCTGCAGTCACACAACTCTGGGATTTGGGGCTCTTGCACTTCAAATGTTGGGAGTAACCTAAAAACAAAGAGGTTGGCCACATTGCAACCCACCACCATTTACAAACCTTCTTCCTCTACAGCAGTGATGGAGAACAAACTGCAGGGGATAAACTGGACACCAGCAGCTACTTTGAACTTGTGGGATGGGAACTGGCTGGGAAGGTCTGTGTTGAGGACAGGCAGTGGGAAAAGTTTCTGGCCCAGCTAGTCCTCATGGCCCTGCTCATTCTTCTTTGAGCATCATTTCTCTGTTGTTTTCTCCGCAGATGACCTCGATGCAGATGACCTCCAGCTGGACCTTGAGGAATCAAAGCTGCACCCCACTATTCAGTGCACCCCAAGCCCTGGTGAGCAATCAGAGAAACCTTTGTTTTGAACATATCTGGGTTCCTTTGAGCTTCTCTAAATCCCCAGGATCCCACGACCCTTCCTGCAGTGTCTCACAGACATGCAGATCAGAAGCCTGAATGGTTGGGCTCTGGCCATTCTGGGGACAAGTGTGGAGCTCCCATCTCCCACTCAGAGGTAGCTGCCCTCCTACGAGGAGAGGACAAGGTCATGGTATCCCTGACCAGGAATCCCAGGTATCACCAGCTCTTCTATCCACCAACCTGCCTGCAGTCAGACTCTGGCTTTCAAGAAGTTCCTGTTCCCTTGCAAGACTTAGACTTTGCTCTGTCCTGGCCAGCCCAGAATATGCATGACAAGATCTTGTCCTTGTTCTCCTGATCGCACTTGCAGCACTGCAAACTGCAGGGGTACTTCACTCTGTTTCCTGAGAAAAGGAGCAAAGGGAGATGCCAGCAGGCGCAGGCTGGCTGGGACACAAGGAAGCTGCCTTCTGGTTTTGCCCCTGTTCACAGCTCAGTGGTGTCTTACACAGGCACAGCTGGAAGCTGGAGAGGCCTGGCTCCATCCAGGCAGCTGTAGGACACCGGCAGAGATAAGAGTTTTCGCCAGTTGTCCCACTGAGTTAGCTGCAAAATAGACAAGAAGGAACAAGATTTTAGCAGAGAGCATGCCATGCTACCTGGGTACAGAGGTGCTGGCTCTCTGAGGAAAGCCAGCTAAAGACCTCCACCCGCTTTGAGCTGAGCAAGATTTCTTGATCTCCTCTAATTTTTCTTGCTCTCTAAACTTGGCTCACCCTGTTTCTGGTTTTGCTGAGCTCCCACCCCGAGCCCCTCACTGTAACAACCAAATCCCTCCCAGGGGCAACTCTCTCTCATTGCACAGTCTCTCCCCCCTCTCTTCTATTTCCTTTGCCAAACAGCATCCACACCAGTCCCCTTTTTACCCCACCATGACCTCCCCCTTCTTCCCATGTGGGGCATTATGGTCATGAGCTCCTTTGGACAAAGGCCCACTTGGAGCTCAGACTCTACCCCATTGAACAGGATTCATCACAGGGCAGGTGTGGGACATGGGAGCAAAAAGGCTTCACCAAGCCCCAACCTTTTTATATTTTAGGAGGTCTGATAAGTTTGCTGTTTCTCACATTTCACATACAACCTCTCCCTGCCCCTCATTTGTGCCCTGGACAAGATCTGAGAGGAGGAGGCAGTGAGCATGCCAGAGGCAGCCCAGTGTGGGTACAAGAGCACGGGGGAGCTGGGACAGAGCCAAGAGGCAGCACTGATGCCATCCTGATGCAGAAGAGGGCAGACAAGGGCAGACAATGTTGTAAGCTCCTTTCCAGCCCTCTGCATTCAATAGGCAAGGGGCTGGTGGGGCCAGAAGAGGGCTGTGACTTGGCCACTGCTCTGATGAGCACCACTAGAGCAGAGCGGTATAATCTGGGTTTAACTTCAGGGTTTGTTTTCTTTCAGGTCCCTTCAAGCCTTGCGATCACTTGTTTGAGAGCTGGATCATCCGCCTGGGAGTCTGGGTCATCGTTCTGGTCTCGGTGCTCTGCAATGGACTGGTCATTCTGGCTGTCTTTGCCTCTCCCAGCTACCTCTCTCCACTTAAGTTCATCATTGGCTCCATAGCTGGAGCCAACATGCTGACCGGCATTTACTGCAGCATGCTGGCTCTCGTCGATGCCCTGACCTATGGCCAGTTCGCCAAATACGGCGCCAGGTGGGAGACCGGCACAGGCTGCAGGGTGACGGGGTTCCTGTCGGTGTTTGCCTCCGAAGCTGCCATCTTTCTGCTGACGTTGGCGGCCATGCAGTGCAGCATTTCAGTCTCCTGTGTGAGGGGCTATGGAAAGTCACCCTCCTTAGGCAAGGTCAAGGCTGCTGCCTTTTGCTGCCTGTTGCTGTCCTCTGTGGCTGCCGTTCTGCCTCTCTTCTCCATTGGGGAATATGGAGCATCCCCTCTCTGCCTCCCATACCCCATCCCAGATGGGAAACCCACCACCCTGGGCTTCACTGTGGCCTTGGTGATGACAAACATGCTCTGCTTCCTGACTATCACAGGCACCTACATCCGGCTCTACTGCAGCCTGCTGAAGGGGGAGTTCAGCGCTGTCTGGGACTGTGCCATGGTCAAGCATGTGGCCTGGCTGATCTTCACCAACTGCCTCCTCTACTGCCCAGTGGCATTCCTCACCTTCTCCTCCACGCTCAATCTCCTCCTCATCACCCCAGAGGTCATCAAATCTGTCCTCCTTGTGGTCCTGCCCCTGCCCGCTTGCCTGAACCCCTTGCTGTACCTGCTCTTCAACCCCCACTTCAGAGATGACCTCCGCCTGCTGAGGCAGAAGGGCCAGGACAAGGGGAGATACCCCCAGTCCTGCAGGGCTGACGACATGGAGAAAAGTTCCTATGACTCCACTCAGGCTCTGGTGAGCTTCTCCGACATTGACCACATATTCGAGACACCTGATTCCCTGGGAGTGCACCCCATACTCGACAGCTACAGCTTCCCCTCCATGACGCTTGTCCCCTGCCAGCAAAGGGTGGGCACCAGGGGGAAGGAAAGGGGCTTCTCTGAGCATTGTCCCTGCCTCAATGACAATGAGGTGCTGATTGCTTCAGAGAGCCAAGACCCAACCAGCAGCAGCCTCCGGATAGCCTTCTTCCCCTCCCCACCCACGCCACCCTACACGTCTCACTTATAAACCTCCTCTGAGTAGCCATGCCGAACAGCCCCACACCACACACTGAGGACCAGCCCCAGTGCCAGGTGGCCAGCAAGGTGACAGCAGGCTGCTCCATGTAAAGCTCCATTACAACCCATCTACCCACACCCCCCATCATATCTACCTGGGCAACCGGCACCACTCTGCCAGCTGCCACTCGCCTGGAAGGGCTCAGACTGAGCTCCAGATCCTCAGGGCTGGCCATGGGAGGAGATAAAGCCCTGTGCGAGTCTTTCCCTTGCTAGGGTCTTCCTGGGAGAGAGCCCCACCAGCTCAGGAGATGGGTCAAGGAGACCCTCCTCATCATCATCCTACAGCATCGCAAGCCAGGAGCAGCCTCCAGCAAAGCCAAGCATGTCTTCTTAAGGCAGAGATGTCTTAGCAAGCAAAAGCCATTGCTCTGTGGCAAAAACACATGGAAATGGCCAACTGCAATGACGTGGCCACCCTTGTCCTCCAGGGTCCTCTGCAGATCCCACAGACCCCTGAAAATGGGTTTGTGTCTGCCCCACACCGCCAATGGGAAGAGCAGAGGAAGTGGGTTAAAAGCAGTGTATCTATGTGTGCACCTGAGGTTTGGACAGCCTCCATTTTGGGAGGCTCTGCTTCATCCACTGGGAGCCTCATGGGTTGGGCAGGACCCCCACTTTCAGATGATACCAGGAGCTGGGGACCTTCAACCCCTCTTTCAATCTGGCCCACAGTGTCTAAGAAGGGGTCTCTAAACCCTAAGGGAAACACCAAATCCAAACATCTCCCTGGAGAAATGTACATGCTTTGCCTGGGGTCACCCAGCAGCACCTGGCCAGGGCGCCCAAGGGGACACCGGGCTCCCACATCCTTCATTGCTCCTTCTACCTTCACACGCTGCAGCACACCCAGGGCACTCCTGCCTGTAGCCACCGGGCTCCTGGTCAGGCACGCTGGAAATGGGATCTGGCTCCCTCACTGCCCCCAAACCTCACTCCTGGAAGAGGCTGTTGGTTCTTGGGTACACGTCCTCCATGCAGACAAGCCACTTTGGGGGCTGCATTTTCCCTCCCCTATTTTAAGGGCAACTCGTGTAGATGGAGGGAACAGAAATCAGCCTTGTGGAATGATGGCTTCAGGAGGACACAGGCCACTGGGAACAGTCTCAAATTCACTCCCTGCAGCTCAGGGATCTCCCAAATCCATCCTCTCCATCATAAACCCTCCCACTGCTGCCCAATGCAGCAGGGAGCCCGCGGGCCCCGGGTAAAGCTTTGGTTCTGCTGACATTACTGCAGCTGTGTAAATCATTCATTCTTGTGAGATAATAAATGAGCCCCGTTGCTGACCAGTGGCTGGCTTCTGTCCTCTTGCATGTGAAAAGCACCTTGCTGATCATTCAGTGGCTGGCTGCCTCTCTCAGCCAAACCAGGCTGCTGCTGCTTGGATGCTGTCTGCATTGCTTGAGCGAGGACTGGGAAATTGCATTGTGTCCATATGACCTGGCACCATCCTCCTCACCCGCTTCTTTAGAGGATAGAGCCAAACCACCTGCCTTTATGCAGCAGAATTATATCACCAGTGGCCCTCTCCAGACCCATAGCCCACCTGGCTGCACCCCCGACCTTGGCTGCATCGACTGTTTGGGTTCATGAGCAGGACAGAGTCTGCTGCATAAAAGTTTAGGGACATCATATACCAGGGTTTCCCACACAAAGACAGACTCCCAGCCAGAGTGTAGGTCTGCTTGCCTTCTCATGAGCCCCGTAGCCTTATCTCAAGAAAAACTTGAGAGATCATCAGAAAATCAGAGAAATGAGATCCAAAGCTTAAAGAAGAGGATGGGAACCCCAAATTTAGTGACAAATCCAAAGCTCTGCTATGCAGTCTGGGTAGGAACTACAAAAAATAAGCCCTGTTGTCATACTTGAATCCTGATCTAGACTTCATAGAATCATAGAATCATAGAATCATCTAGGTTGGAAAAGACCCTTGGGATCATCTAGTCCAACCATCTACCCTACTCTACAAGGTTTTTTCCTACACCATATCCCCCAACAACACATCTAAACAGCTCTTAAACTCATCCAAGGATGGTGACTCAACCACCTCCCGTTCCAGTGTCTGATCACTCTTACTGTGAAAAATTTCTTCCTAATGTCCAGTCTAAACCTACCCTGTTGGAGCTTGAAGCCATTCCCTCTTGTTCTATCGCTATTTGCTTGTGCAAAGAGACCAGCACCAACCTCTCTACAGTGTCCTTTCAAGTATAGAGAGTGATGAGGTCTCCCCTCTTCCTCATACTAAACAGTCCCAGCTCCTTCAACCGCTCTTCATAGGATTTGTTTTCCAGGCCCTTCACCAGCTTCATTGCCCTCCTCTGCACTCGCTCCAGCACCTCGATATCTCTCTTGGATTGAGGTGCCCAAAACTGGACACAATACTCCAGGTGTGGCCTCACCAGTGCTGAGTACAGGGGGACAGTCACCTCCCTACTTCTGCTGGTCACACTATTTCTAATATGAGCCAGGATGCCGTTGGCTTTCTTGGCCACCTGGTCACACTGCCGGCTCATATTCAGCCGCTTGTCAATTAGACTTCTGATATCCTACAGATACTCAAAATCACTTCTCATGCTTGGCTCATTAAAAACACTGAACCATTTTCTTCCATTTCCTTTGGGGCCGCTCATGTGCATGTGACTGGGAAAGATTCATGGATAGTTCCATTTGCAGAAATAAAATGCTGCTTCAGAAGTGGGTTTATACATCCCCAGCATAAATCCAAATTCCCCAGCACATACCCTAACTCCATAAGGAAATCCCTAATTATAAGGCACCCCAAAATAAACCCCACTGACATTGACACAATGAGCACCATTACAAGTCAAAGACTAACCGCAATGCTCTCTTGCCTGAAATCCCCTGCACTGCTGCCAGGAATATTCATGCCATGGTAGCAGGCATTAAGGGATCCAAACGAACACTTGACAAACATCTGTCCCCAACGGATGGAGTGTGTGAGCTCTCCATGGGCACGGCCATCAGGAAACAGTCACACAACAGGACAGCAGGAGCTGAGCAGCGCTTGGGACAACAAAAGCAGAATGCTGCATGGTCAGTGAAGCAGAAACTGAGTCCCCAGTTGTCCCAGCTGGTAGGTAGGGTTCTCAAAATGCATGGATAGTATGCACACTTGCTACACACAGGTCAGTGTGCATGGACAGGCTGCCACAGCTGGAGAGACTGTGCTGTAGAGCCAACAGCTTCCTCTTGGGATTACATGAATTACAGCCCTCATCCAACCTGCCCATCCCTTATACATTCTCAGTTTAGCTGGGCACATTCCCCTGTGATGTTGTCAAAGGTGTCTCAGGTGGTGACCACCACAGGGTAGACCAACTGGCAAACAGCGTTACAAACATCCTTCATGGGCCTGAATATAGAGGAACAGCTGAGTCTGAGTTCAAGACTGGCAGGAGTCTGGCAGCACCAGCTTTCCAGGGCTCATGCTCATCACATCTGGTGCTGGCTAAAGAGGAGGAAGAGCATCTGAGAGTGCTCAGCCTAGGAAGAGATAATGGCAGGGTTGATGCAGGCACAGACACTGTCCTTCCCAAGAGCAATAACATTTCCCCAGGAAACTTCATTGCAGGTCTGAGTAAAAGCCCTCTGGAGTATGTGGGCCTCTAGTAGTCAATGTGGGACTTCCCACCCCCTCTCTCACAGACAAGCAATGGCCAGCAGCCCGGCCGGTCCTGTCTGTGCTAGAGCACAGCACGGCGCAGCAAACTCCAGCTGAGCCCTACAGCACCTTGCTCCATCCCTCGGAGCATCCACAGTAGATGCTGCTCATGTACATCCTGACCATTAGCCACTGCTCACCCATAATCCCTGCTTCACCCTGTCTTCTACCTCACTTGTGTCTTCAGGCACACACCTGGAGGGTGCCCCTGTGAGAGGGACATTGCCTATGCCAAAGAAGACTGCAGGGCACCTCTGGTCAAAGAGGGACTGAGAGAGCATCAGGCCACCCCAAAGGGCTTTGAGCCCAGAAAACAGACACACTGTAAAGCGCAGAAGCACTTCATTGCTGCTCAGTGGAGAACCTTTTCCCATCAAGGGTCCATAGGCTGCCTTCAGGGAAGCTCTGGTGAAACAGTGACCCCTCAAAGCCAGTGCCCATCTCATGGCAACCCAGGAACTGTCTACCCCAAAAAGAACAAAACTACTGGGTGCAGATCCTGCTTGATGCACCATCCAGCACCCTCTTTTCTACCCTACAAAGCCAGCTCTCATCAGGCTCAGAGCCCTTCATCACAGTACTTCTGCACAGGCCAGTCTTTTTGCTTAACTGAGTATAAGCGTGTGGTGGAGCAGGGATGAGACCTGTCACCTCTGCTTCCCCAGGTCCGTGTGGAGCCCCTCAGAGTCCATTTAGAGCAAATGCACCCTGAAGCCCTCTCTGAGCTGTGGACCTGGCAAGATTAGTAAGAGGAGAGGAGGGAGCATAAACACAGAGCATGTTCTGTCCTGGCCCATGGAGGTGCCTGAGAAACAGTGAGAGTTTGTGGATCTGCAGAGCGGCAGGAAACAAAAACCAGCATCATCCTCTCTGCTATTGCAGGCCATAAATCCAGAATATGAACTCTGGCAAATGCTCATTAAAGTGCCTTTCATCACAACTCTAAGTGTACACATGGCTTTCCACCCTACCAAACACTAAATTCAATAATTATTAAAAACAAAAGTAAAAGCAATCCTACACCACTCCATCTCCCTTCTTAGCAGATGGTTTGGTACCTACTGGTACCAGGCTGAGCACCTTCAGGCAGCTTAGCCCTCTGCCAGTCATTAGGTACCTGAGGGTAACCCTGCTGCTCCACAGGCAACACAACCAGCCTGGGTTACCCAGTCCCATGGGCAATCAGGAGTCAGCTTGGACTATGTAAACCACTGTTGGTCAACCAACAGGGGTGTGAAATGACCTCAGCAAGCCCTGAACAGAGGGAAGTTCTTGTTCCCCATCCTCCACCAGCAAGGACTCATGAAGCTGCTCTTCTGCCTTCTGGGCTAAACTTTGGCAGTGAGATACAACACTGTCTGGAAACCTCCCTTCCAGGCGATCCTCTTCAAGGCCACCAAATGGGCCTCCAAACAGCAACCAGAGGTCCTTGAGGCATCATGAGCTCTTTTCATTGGAGACAAGGCTTTCCTGGATTCCGGGAGATGTATGCAACTAAGAGAGTGAAAGAGAACTTTAAGTCTGGCCCTATTCCCCATAGCAAGATTGTTCCTGGTTGCAAGAGGTCTGGCTGTCAAACAGCCTCGAACAGTAGCCAGTGAGTTGCATTTCATGGCTGGACAAGTGGAGCTGGTCTGTGAGTCCCAACGCAGTAAGGCTGCAGCTCTGTCAGTGTGATAGACTGGGTTGGCAATCCCCCCCACTCAGCTGGTGGTCCTGGGCCCCCTTTGACACACAGAGGTTTGTTTCCAGGAGCTGATGGTGGCACAATTTGCGGGCACTGCCTCCAACAGCCTGAGTGAGCAAGAGGGCACAGAGGTGGTGGGACACGTTGGAAGGGAGGAGAATGAGGCCACATCGCCTTACGGGTTACATTTCGGCTGATGGGGCGTATTCCAGGCAGAGGCCCTGTGGGTAGTTGGATGACATGTGGAGCTGCTCTGGAAGCCATCGTCAGGGCTGGGCACCTTTGAGGTTTCCCCTGCACGTCAGCAAGGCACTGTCAGGACACCCTGAAGGGGAGAGACAGCATGTTTCAGGGAGGATTTTGGCCCTGAGGGACCCGGAAGCATTGTCTAACAGGACAATGCAGAGGCAGTTTGTAGGCACTCTCAGATGTCAATTTTTCACTTGTCCAGCCCTCACGGCTGTAGATGTGCAACTCCTCTGAAACAAAGCCAGTGAAGCAAGCACCCTATGGTATTATTTTTTCAATCTCATTGTTTTTTCCACCAGTGTTGTGATTTCTGGAAGCCTGGGCCATGATTTGGAGCTCTTGGGATGGCAGCACTGCCACAACCATGGGAATGTAAATAATGAAAAGCAAGCTCTACATGGGATTGCAATATTTGGTGCTAGCCCCCCTGGAGGCCAGAGAAAAACAGAGACATTTTGGAGAATGCAAGCCCATCTTCATGACCGAAATAGGCCACACGTCAAGTCTGGCAGCTGACTGCAGCAGTTTCAGGTTATACCCTGAGATACCAAAAGGTTCATGTTTTTTCCTTACTCTCCAGTGACATAAAACCATATTCATATTTTCAGACAATTTCTTCCAAACATGGTCTAAGGACCATTATTGTTCAAGACCTAATTGGGAACTTCCAGGCTACTTTATTCTCACGAGGTTTGCTGATTTGAGCTCCTGGAAGCAAAACCAAGGCACCTCATCTCAACTTGTCTGTGAACATTTTGTTAACTGTAATTCCTGCTGGGATCTCTCCCTTGCCATCCAGACCCAACATTTCTCCATAGGAACAATGCACTTCCAGCCCTGCAACCCCATGCACCTCTTCCTTCCATCACAGACCCTAGGAAGAGTTTGTTGGCTGGTGTAGGAACAGATAGTCCAGAGCCAGACCATCAGGGGAACCAAACATATTGGCTTTCATTCTTAAAGCGAAAGAAAGACCTTGTGATCTTCGATCTCCACTGGCCATGGTGTAGGTTTCCTTTATATCTGCTGCATTCCGTGGTCCCTGTCAGAGTTTCGGGACAAAACAGTCAAAGATGGGCAGACTGGCACAGAAAAAGGTGAGATCTCATGAATAACCTCACGGAGGACTTTTAACTACAAGGCACACTGGGTTTGACCCCAAACAGAGCAGGGAGCCAGGACAGAGGCATAGATGCCTCGTGACATCCTGTGTTGCCAATGAAGTGGCACAGCACACTTCAGTCCTCCTCTGCTGTGTAGAGGCCACACTGATTTCATGCAGCAGAGAATTAGCTGTCCTATGCACTTAGAGCCTTCGGGCATGAGTCTGGTGACTGCGTGTTCCTAGGAGAGCAGTCAAAGCCACAGATCTGTCTGAAATCTACCTTGCTTCCAGCTGTATGCTTCCTATGCCCAGGGGAGGGAGAGGCACCACTTTGACAGGTGATAGGCAGCAGCATGGTGCAGAGGAGACAGGTTTGCAAGGGGTTGAGGAGTTAAGAGTTTATTCTGGTACCTCTGGGAATGCCAGTACAGTCTCTCACTGCTATGCTGGGAAGTATTCTGCTAGGAGATTTCTAAGCCTTGGATGAAAACAAAGTATGTGCAAAGTCTCTCCAGTTTTGTTTCAAGGTACCAGTGAACTCAAATTCCTTGTTCGTTGTCTTCTCTTCAGATGTATCTAGGATGTCATTGTACAAGCAACTGCCAAGTAGACTCTTAGAAAAAATCACAGGAAAAGGTGAGTTCCCAATATGAAAAGCCAGCCTGGAAAAACAAAAAAGCTGCAGCTGCCTTGCAATTAGTGAGGAAGAAGAATCACACCCAAATACTGGCCAGTCAAACAGTGTCAAACACCTTGACCTCTTCTGTGGCACCTCCCCCGAGACCCACAGGTCTTAAAGACTGGGACAGAGGGTCTTTAAGTAATAGTCACTGTCTCCTATCCTAAAGGGCACCTAAGGGACAGATATTAACAACGCAGAGGTGCTTAAAGATGCAGAAAGACATGTTTTCTGAAGCACTTTGATATTTACTTATGACTGGAAACAAACATCTAGGATTTGTATGACTGCTAGTAAGGTCTCAATGTGGAGTGAATAATAGAGGGAGCTGGAGAATGCTACAACATGCTCTTTTCTTTCCCTGATATTCACTGGGATATGCCCTTTCTGCAGCTCCACTGGGAATCAAGCAGCAGTCCCCACCTGGGATTGGAGTTCCGTTTGTCTTTGTCCACTCAAGACAGTTGGTGTGTATTTAAGAATGCAGAAAGCACCCCAATACCAGAACTGCTCCAGCTGGGGCACTCTGCCCTTTAAATACTGGATGCACTCAAACCACAGAGAAAGTAGTATGTCCCTGCACATGGGCTAGCCAGCTTCACGGAACTGTCAGAGTTGGAAGGGACAGTTGCCCTGAGCACATCACTCAGGACTGCATCCAGGTGGGTCTCGAAGATCTCCAGAGAAGGGGACTCCACACCCTCCCTGGGCAGCCTGTTCCAGGGCTCTGGCACTCTCACCGGAAAGAAGTTTTTCCTCATATTTGAATGGAACTTCCCATGTTCCAGCTTGTGCCCGTTGCCCCTCGTCCTGTCACTGGCAACCACTGAAAAGAGTCTGGCTCCATCCTCCTTCAACCCACCCTTTAGGTACTTGTAAACATAGATAAGGTCTCCCCTCAGCCTTCTCTTCTCCAGGCTAAAGAGTCCCAGCTCTCTCAGCCTTTCCTCATCAGGGAGATGCTCCAATCCCTCAGTCATCTTTGTTGCCCCACGCTGGACTCTCTCCAGTAGTTCCCTGTCTCTCTTGAACTGGGGAGCCCAGAACTGGATGCAGTATTCCAGTTGTGGCCTCACCAGTGCAGAGTAGAGGGGGAGAATGACCTCCCTCCACCTACTGGCCACACTCTTCCCTACGCAGCCCAGGATCCCATTGGCCCTCTTGGCCACAAGGGCACGTTGCTGGCTCATGGATAATTTACTATCTACCAGGACGCCCAGACCCTTCTCCTCAGAACTGCTTCCCAGCAGGTCCACCCCCAACCTATATTGGTGCCTGGGGTTCTTCTTCCCCAGGTGCAGGACCCTACACTTGCCCTTGTTGAACCTCATTAGGTTCTTCTCTGCCCAGCTCTCCAGCCTGTCCAGGTCACGCTGGATGGTGCCACAGCCCTCTGGAGTGTCAGCCACCCCTCCCAGTTCGGTATCATCAGCAAACTTGCTCTGTCCCCTCATCCAGGTCATTGATGAATATGTTGAACAAGACTGGACCGAGTATTGACCCCTGGGGGACACCACTGGTTACAGGCCTCCAACTCGACCCTGCTCTATTAATCATAATCCTCTGAGCTCTGTCACACAGCCAGCTCTCAATCCACCTCACTGCCCCCTCACCTAGCCCACACTTCCTCAGTTTCCTAATGAGGATGTTATGGGAGACAGTGTCAAAAGCCTTGCTGAAGTCAAGGTAGATGACATCTGCTGCTCTCCCCTCATCCAGCCAACCAGTTATGACATCATAGAAGGCTATCAGATTGGTCAAGCATGATTTACCCTTGGTAAATCCGTGTTGACCACTTCCAATAACTTCCTGTTCTTCAACGTGTTTGGAGATGACATCCAGAATGAGTTGCTCCATTACCTTCCCAGGGACGGAGGTGAGACTAACTGGCCTGTAGTTCCCTGGGTCCTCCTTCTTGCCCTTTTTGAAGATTGGAGTGATATTTGCCTTCCTCCAGTCCTCAGGCACCTCTCCTGTTCTCCACGACCTCTCAAAGATGATGGAGAGTGGCCCAGCAATAACATCTGCCAGTTCTCTCAACACTCGCGGGTGCATCCCATCAGGGCCCATGGACTTATGGATGTCCAGTTTGGCCAAGTGGTCTCTAACCCGGTCTTCCTCTACTGAGGGAAAATCTTCCTCTCCCCAGACCTTCCCCCCTTGCCTCCAGGGTCTGGGATTCATGGGGGACAGCTTTAGCAGTGAAGACCAAAGAAAAGAAGGCATTCAGTAACTCCGCCTTCTCTGTGTCTTCCACCACCAAGGCACCTACCTCATTCATCAGTGGGCCTACAGTTTCCCTAGTCTTCCTTTTTTTATTGATACAGTGAAAGAACCTCTCCTTGTTTCCTCATGCCGGAATCACAGAGCTCTCAAAATGCTCTTGAATTGCTTATCACTTGACGGAAGTTAGGAGTAAGTGCATCTCTGAGAGTTCCCACCTCTCAGCTTTCATCTGGTTCTCAGGCACAACAAGGATGAAGAGAGTGCACCACATTAGCTACCTGTGGCAAGAATTGTTCAGAAGCACCAGATGGTGTCTCATTCCCTCCAGAAGTGAGAAACAGCAGTTCAAGTGCTTCCTTGAACAGTGTGAGGGGAAGAGCAAAGCACTGATCCTTGACTGGCCCAGCAAGAGCCAAGACTATAAACTGTGCTGAACTCCAAGCTAGGGGAACATTCTTCTCTCCCTCTTTATATTCCAGATAAGCTGCTTCTGCCTGTTCAAAGGCCACCTGTCATTTGTCTTCTCCTAAATTTCAATAATATCACTAATTAAATATTGTACTTTTTAATATTAATTGTTCTAGTGGTGGGTAAGAACCTATCAGGCATAGTCTGCTTTTAAAGGTAATTTATATCATTCTTATCACTTATTCTTAAGAATAACTCCACACTATTCCAAATCTACATCAAGAATAATCACAAAATCACAGAATTGGAATCACTGAAGTCAGAAGGGACTTCTCAAGATCAAGAAGTCCAACCTGCCTATTCAAGCAGGGTCAGCTACAGCAAGTTGCCCAGGACTGCATCCAGTCAGATTTTGAATAACTCCATGGATGGAGATTCAAAAATCCCTGTGAATATTCCCGTTTGACCATACTCACAGTAGAAAAAGTGGGATTTTATGTTCAGATGAGATTTCCCGTGTTTCAAATTGTGCCCATCGCCTCTTGTCCTGTCACTGGGCACCACTGAGGAGAGTCTGACTTGCTGTTCTTCATTCCCTCCCATCAGGTAGTTATACACATTGACAAGATTCCCTTTAGTCTTACTGTTCTCCAGGCTAAACGTACCAGCTCCCCCAGCTTCTTTTCTTATGAGAGATGCTCCAGGCCTTTAATAATTTTTGTGGTCCTTCACTGGACTTTCTCCAGAAAGTTCATGTCTTTCTTGTACTGGGGAGTCCAGAAACGGACACAATACACCAGATGTGGCCCCACCAGTGCTGCGAAGGGAAGGATCACCTCCCTCCGTCTACTGGCAAGGCTCTTTTGCGTGCAGCCCAGGATGCTGGTGGCCTTCCTTCCCACAAGGTTGCATTGCTGGTTCATGGTCAGCCTGTTGTCCGCCCAGATGCGCAGGTCCTTCTCTGCAGAGCTGATTCCCAGCCAGTCAGCCTCCAGCTTGTACTGATCTGTGGAATGATTTTTCCTATGTAAGCCTATGCCTGGTCAAGAAAAGACTCTACATGAGCTGCTCTGTCTTTCTATACTCTGTAAATGCTATTGTATGTATATTTGATTTCAAACACAGACACAAATATCCAATAACCATGAACATGTGCACATTGTTCACTTATTTCTATACAAAAACACCTTCCCTCACCCCAAAGTCCTGCAGCTCCCATCCTAAACTGCCTTGTGCGTCATCCTGAGAAAGGAAGAAAATTAGTCTCTGCTGCCATGTGTAGAGCTGGGCTTACTCACAGCCTTAGCGCAGAGCAGCAACCAAGCCTTCTCAGTCAGAACAAAGGGGATAAGGGATTTCTCTCCAGCATCCAACACTGTTAGAGAGAGGACACAAAACTGGATTAGGATGGCAAACTTATCTCATGTTCTTTCCACAGCTGACCTCCCAGGTCAACCCGTGACACATCTTTTTTTTTGGCAAAATGTCGGACTTTTTCTGGCATCCACAGCAGCTCAACAAGCACGCTTCCGCTTGCCATGACTGGTATCTCAGCACTGTGAAGTATCAGAATCCAGTGATGGCAATCTTATTTACAGGTATACATTAACTTGTGAAGGGAGCTATATTGGTGGAACTTCAATGTTAGGAAACCGTAAGAAACAAGAAATAGAACGGCTTAATTTAAATTACAGCATCCTGTCCCAATTCACCTGAAGGCATTTTGCCCATAGCCCTCATCCTTTTATTTTTCTTTGAGACACAAAAGAGCCACAGATACTCTTGCATTTGGTGTCCAAAGTCAGATCTGATGTTTATGGAGGAGCATGTGACAAGCTGAGGGACACGTAAAGCTTCAGTTAACAGCTGAAAGGTGCCACTTTTGCTGTGAGAATACTAAAAGGAATCAAGTCTATGGCAAGAAGTCTCCTTCTAGGCTCTTCTGGGACTTGACAGCAATTAAGATATTTACTCAACATGATGAAATAATCTTCTTCGGATTTGCAACTTCATTATTGATGGCACAGTGTGGCAACGGCTGGGGAACGGCTGGGACAAAGCAGTGCTCTTCACATATATCATGCAGTGCATGTTACCTACGTTGCACTACTGCTAATATCGTATGTCATAACCCCGAGAAGGGAAACTAGGCATGCTCTAGACAGGCATATTGGTGTCCAAAACATGGAGAGTAATGGGACATCTTTTCCCCATAAAGAATCAAACATGCTGTTTCATTTCTCATTGCAGTTTCCATCACCCCAAAATAAAAGGGCAGAAATGCCAGGCTGCCAAAGCACTTCCTTTGACAGTATTAAGCAACTGCTCATTCATTTGTGACTATCATCACGAATGGACTGTGACAATCAGGACAATCAGAATCCATTTTATATTTATTCCTTTTCAAAGTGTTCTGAAACAAATAAAAAATAAAATAAAACCCAAGATCCAACAGGGGACATGAGAGACGCACCCTTCACAAGGAATAAAGCACTCTGTTTGAAGGTAATGACTAACATCACATCAAAGACAACAAACTAAAACCAGAGGGGTTTGGCCAACAAGTCAGTATCACACATAAACTTTATAAGATCTATTTCTTTAAACCAATTAGCTGATTTTCCTGAAGTGTAAATCAAGTTGACAGCAAAGCCATCTACAAACTAAATACCCATTTTCCCCTCTTCCTGATGACAGCATTTTCTTTGCTTGGGGAGAGACTGGATTCTTTGAGGTATTGTCTCCCTTCCTTATCCAGAGGCCTGGGATAGCCTTAGAGACAAAGAAAACTTCCAGCCTGTAGGACACAACCCAAGGTCCCAGTTCTCCCATTGTCCAGCTCAGGGACATCCTCATGCACCACAGCATGCTCCCAGCCTGCATGTCCAGGTTCTCCTATCACATTGCAGAGGGACAGGAGGGAAGCAGGGGGAGACACACGGTTGGTGTCATCCTAAGGTAACTTGGTCTCATCCTAAGGTAACTTGACTAGAAACACTGGGGGGCCTGTTGCTTGCGTGTAACCAAACATACTTTTTAAAACATTACTACAACTTCCCCAGCCAAGTTGTAGGAGAGAGCAAAGGACCAGGAACTTTGTGAATAGAGGCAAAAACTAGCTCCTCCTCTCAAAAATATCATCCTACATCCATGTTTACACCATGGCATGTGGGAAGAACTGATCCTGCATTGCTGCCAGTCTAGGGATATAACGCAGCAGCTGCTCCACACCACCCAGGAATTGTTTGAGGTTAATTCTGAATAACAACTAAAACAACAAAAAAGGCTAGTTTCATTATGGATTATTTCCTGAACCAAGGGAAGAGAGGAGGATGGAGCCAAATGAGTTGTTTTGGTGGCAATGCTGTTAAGGAAACTACAGCCTTCAGTGACAGCTAAAGTGACCCTAATCTTCAAGGAAAAAGCAAATGCGAAGTTGGGTCCAAATTTGCCATTGAGTTTAAAGGGGTGCTCAAAAGGAGTCCTTGCTCCTACACAGTGCTTCACAGCCCGGCTCTTCCTCTCCTTTGCTTTGCTGCCCCACAATAACAGGCCCAGCTTACGAACAGAAAAACAACTGCACCAAAAATTCTGCAGTTGTTTTAGCTCCAAGCCCTCAGGAAAAAAGCCTTTTATGTTTTTAATTTTTTGTTTGTTTTTTTTTTCTTTTTCTCCTGCATTTTTTTGCCAATTGAATCAATCAATTAAAATAACTGGATTATTTTCCTCTCCCACCTCCTCCAACCCACCTCTTCTCTTTCTTCTTCTCCCATTTATTTTTCCTCTCCTTATTTTTTTTTAAACTTCTGGTTTGGGAAAGTTGCACAGCCAGAGTTACACGTTTCCTTTTGCCACCACATTGAAGACATCTGAGGAACATAGTGAAGTGAATTTCACCCTGGACACTCACATGTTCAGTTACATTAAGGGCAAAGGGAAAAAAAAAACAAGAAGGAAAAACAGTTTCCAGTTCAGTTTCTACAGCCTGCCTGGCCCTTCTCTGCTTTGCTGTGAATGGCCGGTTGTTCAAATCCTTCACTCATCCCCACCTCTCTATCTCCACTTCACTGCATCATTTCTTCTCTTCCTGTTTCATCTCAGTCTTCTTTCTGTTAACCAATTCCTGCTACGTACACCTCTTCATCACCCTGTGCAAAATAACATAAGAAAACAGAAATAAAACTGTGCTGCATATCTGAAGCTGTGAGGTGTAAGTCAGGAGAGCAAAGCTTGGAAGAGCCCAATACTCTCTTTAGACAAATACTTACTCTCTTTAGACAAATTCCTTATTTACTAAGGAACATCCCAGAGCCCCTGAGGCTTGCAGTGGACAAGGTTCTTGATCTGACTGTGAGGTGTGTCCTGCCAGAGCCTGTCAGAGACAGAAGCTTTACTGGAATGGGCTGAGGAGATCCATGTCTTAAGGACAGTCAGGTTGAGGTCCTGCATGCTTCCCAGGGAGCAGGAGCAATGATGGGGAAATGCTGACAAGGCTGCACCTTGGCCCATGTGAAGAGATCCTGTGGTTCCCAGGGGAGCAGATGCCCATCAAACAGAGGCTGAGATGGTCTCAGCACTTGCAGTGCTGGCTGTTCCTGTGGCTGAAGTGGAGCAATGGTCCTTTAGCTCTTACTCCCATCACACAGTGGACAGCAGGAGCCCTCACCTGTTTGCCAGGCCTCTGCTGAACCACAGCACTGAAGCTCAGATTTTTGGAGAGCCCCTTCTCCCTCAGGTTTATCTGAAAACTCCAGTCTTCAAAGAACAGTGAACTTACTCCCACAAAGGCGAGAAGCCACAGACAGACATCAGCACATGCTACACCGCTGCCTTCTTCATACTCCCGCGTGAGCAATAAACAGAAGAAAGATTTTGCATCAGAGAAGTTGTCCTGCACGGACAGTTGGCAATTCAGTGTCTCCTCATCTCCCTTATCTGCAGACAGCCTACAGACATCTTTAGCAGCCAGTATCAGGAGAGGGGGGCAGAGAGCAAAGCCACTGAAGTCTGGAGAGGGACCTCGTAGGAAGAGGTGTTTGAGAAGCAGACCTCAGGAGGTCTGTGTTCCAGATCACAAGTAACAGATGCTAAATCCTGCCCCCAGGTCACTCACAGAATCTTACCTCTCTACACAGCAGCTCTAGCAGGAGGAATTTCCATTGCTAACTTAACTAAAGCCTCTGACTTACCTCCCCAAATGCCTGCAGTTGGCTTCTGAGATTTCCCATCACTAGACATCTTTTTGCCAGCATTTAGCAGCAGCTTCCTCCACCTGAAATATCTGGTATGCCATTGTCTCAGCTGTGATCAGGAGTAAAGATGCAACCTCAAAGTAGTTTCCTCCTCCATAACAGTCCTTAATGACTGCTCTTAACAAGGCCTTGGGGAGTTTATAGTGAAATGAACTGTATCAACAAAGTGAAAGAGAGGGGAAAAAAAAAAATCAGCATATAGAGTTCTTCATCCTTTTCTGATGGTCTGTGTTCCAAACACTGTGTCCAGGGAAGCAACCCTCACCTCCTAATGCCTGCCACATGTTTAAAAGGAAGGCAGAAATTACAGCTGTCTCACCATGTGCATACCATAGAGTGAGATGCAATTCACCTTCCAGAAATAAATCCTTCCAAGCTGAAAATGCCCTTTTTCACATGACACTTTTGCTCCAGTGAAAATTTCTTAAAGGGAAAAAAAAAAAAAATTAGATCCTACCAGAGGTTATAGCTCAATCAGAAACAGGGAAAGAAGAGGTTAAACAAAGGCTGCTGAGCTGAATGAGATTCATCTTGCCAGACTTAGTGAGTCGGGGCCATTTCACTGTGGGCTGGACAGTTTCCAGATTTGAAAGGGAAAGGAAAAAAAAAAAAGGACCTCATCTAACTCAAGGCACCCAGGTAGGTCCTACTGGGTGCACACACTCTCCCCAGCAAGCTCAGTGCAACTACTCTCTGTCCTCTCAGCATGGCCCTGTCTCTCCCCAACCAGAAAACCCTCAAATTGCACCACAGGTCCATCGCTAATCGAGTCCTGTGCCCCAGATTCTCCATCCTACCAGCAGAAATATTTCTTGTGTCCAGCACAGCTGATACGAATGCAAAGCACATTGCATGACCCTTCCCAGATTGCACTGCCTTCTTTCATGGATCACTTCAAAGTTTATGGCCACAGTGACACCCCTGAGCACAGGTAACTTTCAAGGTGTCAATAACCTTTCTGGAAGGAGTCTGAGATTTCTACAGCTTTTCTCACTACCTTGCATCAGCCAGGAGAGGTTCAGACCTGCACGCCAACCCCAGGAGCAAGACAGCCATTAAAGACAGGCATGTTCAACCTGTCTGGCAAAGCTTTGCGGGGTCTCTGGGTGCACACTTAAATGTTGTGGACCTTGAGGACTTTAAAAAAAAAAAAAGAAAATAAATTCCATTGCATTTCTGGCAGTCCAGAATATTGAGGAACTTCCATTTTCTGGTGAGTTCATTTTTCCTCTTCAGCATGATCTCTTATTTTACCAGAATTTCAGGGATATGAATTATGGCTTATAGAAACACAGCTCCATAAAACTATAAAAATAAAGCACATTATGGCAGCAACCTTTCCTGCATAAAAGGCCTCCTATCCACTTCTCACCCCAACAACCACATCACTCCAAGAACATCAACAGCCCCCTTCCATTATTACAGGAAAAAGAAAAAGCCTTGTGGCTGTCATATTTAAACCTATACTAGAGATAGGTGGGTATTACTTTTTTATTCTAGGGGAAGCAGGTGTACAGAATGCAACAGAGAAGACTTTAGAGAAAAAACTTTGCAGATATCTAGATATCAGTGTACAGGCATGGAGACATCTGCCTTTTCAGTTTTCCTTCACTTTCATCTAGGCCTTTTGGTTAACGAACAAATAAATTGTGAACTGTCATAGTTCCGTATGTCCTGGACCTTGTTATCTAACATCAAAACACAGAATGGTTTAGAAACAACATTGTAAAGCACTCTGAGTTGCAAAACACAGCTAAAGGAAGTTTCACTTCACTCTGGTGAGCTACATAAAGATTCTGAAGCACTGCCCCTACACAAAAAAGCCCGTAAGCAAAGCATGAAGACATGTTAGTAAATACAATACCACCAAGCAGAAAGTCTCTTACTGTTAATTTATGATTTTGAAATAATTTATATTATCCCAGATATGTTAGAACAGCACCCAACTTGTCCACAAGATCTTGGAGAGTTTTTAGACAGAGGAAACTTAAATATTAAAAAAGAAAAACCTATAATATAACATACAAAAATTAAAAATATTAAAAAATGCTGGAGCTTTTATGGTCTTCAATAGGATGTTTAGATTAAACTAGAATACAGCCCTGTATGCAGAGAGATGAAAGAAACCTAAAATAATTTTGGTCAGACCAGCCCTCTGGAAGGCTCCAGTCTAACTCCCTACAAAGCAGGACTAACCCCAAGGGCAGATCAGGTTGCTCCGCACCCTGCCCAGTTGGGTTCTGAAACCCATCAAGGAAAAGACACCCTGACTGTTTCCAGTCACCTTCTTGTCCTTTGTGTGCCTTCATGTTCTTGGACATGGTTTCCAGGAGGTTCTGCTCCAAAACTTTTGCAGGGACTGAGATGAGGCTGATTGGCCTGTCATTCATAGATTCATAGATTCATAGATTGGTCCAGGCAGGAAGGAACCTCCAAAGGTCATCTAGTCCAACCTCCCCGCAGTCAGCAGGGACACCCCCAAATAGACGAGGTTGCCCAGGGCCTCATCGAGCTTCACCTTGAATATCTCAAGGGAAGGGGGCTCAACCACCTCCCTGGGCAACCTGTTCCAGTGTTCCACCACCCTCAGAGTACAGAACTTTTTCCTAATATCCAATCTAAATCTGCCCTTCTCCAACTTAAAGCCATTGCCCCTCGTCCTGTCACTGCAGGCCTTTGTAAACAGACCCTCCCCAGCCTCCCTGTAGGCCCCCCTCAGGGACTGGAAGGCTGCTATGAGGTCTCCCCGGAGCCTCCTCTTCTCCAGGCTTGTCCGTTTTGAAGATGGGCGTGACACTTGCCTTCTTCACGGCAGTCATCAAGATCCTTCCCCAGATGCCAAGAGTTTTCAAAGATGATGTAGAATGGCCTTGCAATGACATCAGCCAGCTCCCTCAGTGCCGGGTCTCACAGGGTCATGTGTGCCCAGTTTCCTCAAATAACCTAAAATGTTTATCTTCTTCTAATGTACCTCTCCCAAACTCTGCCACTAGGCATGGAGACCAGGGAGACTATGCTAGTGAAGTCTGGGGACTTTTCTATGTCCTTTGTCAACAGGATACACGACCCATTCAGCCAACACTTCCTAACTCCACCCCTGCACACTCAAGCGGTGTTTCTATGTTCCTTCTGGGCGGCCCATCCCTGCTTTCACTTTCTGTGCACTTAATTTTTTTTATTTGAGCTTAGTCATGAGTTCCCTGTTCATCCATGCCGTCTTCCTGCCATGCTGGCTTGACTTCCTGTAGGTCAGGCTGGGCCTTCTTTCTGTTTGTGAAGATCATCCTTGAAGGTTTAGCAGCTTTCCTGGGCGGCTTTGCCCTCTGAGGGCAGCCTCCATTGCTCACTTAACCCCTGAATATGCCAAAGTCCAATTTCCTGCTGTCAGAGTTGTTACTGTGCTGCTTGCCTTCTTCACTTCCCTCAATTCCACCAAGTCATGATCCCAGCCAAAGCTGCCATCAACCATCACATCCCCAACCAGTTCTTTCTTATGCATCACTAGCAGATCCATCCCCTCCCCTAGCTGGCCTGCCCAGCACTTTCATCAAAAGTGAAATGACCATGGGACCCCAGGCTGAGACTCTTTCTGCTGTTTGTCCCTCATCTTCCGGCCTATGAAATCCCTGCCTGAAGACTCACAAAATCATGAAATCTCTGCATAAACTGCACTGGGGCCTTCATCATACTGGCTGACCCTAATACCAGAAGAATGAAACTCAGTTGCAGGGGAAGGGGGGCAAAAAGCCCCCCACAACTGCAGGATCTAATTCCTTTCTGTGTGTCCTCCCATCTGAGGAAGAGACCTCCCGGGCAACACACACCAGGCACCTCCAAGGAGTGCTGGGCAAGCTGTGGATGTTCTGTGCACTAACCCCACTCTGATCCACTTACTTTAGCCTTTTAGGTACACCGTCATCCTTTTCTTTTCATTACTTGTCCCATATAATCACTTTTCACCTGAGTCTGACACTCCAGCCCTTCCCACAAGCAAGAGAAAGAATACAGATTACACACACATCATGGTATTCTGGGGGAGAGGTAAAGACTGAAGGTTATGTGTGAAATCGAGGGTCTTGATTTGGGTGAAAACCCACTCTATAAAGATGAAAGCAAGAGAAATGCAGAAACATGTTGGGTCCCAGAGTCACCTCCTCACAAGCCATCAAGGGTGTGCTCTCCCCTTGGTGCCCAACCACCAGTAGTGCAGATGTGAGTAGATGTCCCCTAAGGTATAACTGCATGGCCATTGAGAGCAAGGTCAGGTAAAATGGGTAATGAAACAGCAACAGGGTTTAAATGTGTGGCAGGTGAAAAAAGGCTGGTTCCAGTGGCAGCAACTCCAGTGCATGCTATGACAACCAGCAGGTGGGCTCTTCACTGAGCAACAAGAGCATCACGTCAACCCCTAGGCACTGGAACCATTTCCAGATCCTGTGCTCACATGTTCTGCTTGGTGCTGTTGGGGGATCACCACTCCTCCACTTTCTAGTGCTGATGCCCAGGAATTCATCCTTGGGGAACAGGTCATGGACGCAGGACTGTCACAGCACACCCTGATGTGCAGCAGAAAGGACATGCTTCCACAGCCACCCCGCAAGTGGATGGTATAGCTTGTGTGCCACACACACTCTGATGTCAGACACCTCCTTTTAAATTTCAGACCTAGACTGGATAAAGTGCTGAGTAGCCTTGTCTTGGACACAACATGACAATACTCAGATACTGCCCTGCCTGGATGTCTGATAAGCTAAGAGAGACCATTAGCTCCTAATTGGATGCTTCAGAAGAAATACCAGGGATCGTTCCAGCCACTGTCACACACAGAGACACACACACGCACAGAGTTTATCTTCCTACTGATGCTGGGAAGATCCTTTCTTTGTAGAGCTGCTAGAGCAGACTTGGAGCCACTCTGCCCTCGCGTGGTGTGTGGACACTTCTACAGTAACACATCTCCCTGCATCCTTACGGCTATCACTACATCACATCCTTATAACTTATCGCTATATTGCCCTTATCGGTGTCCATAGAAGATGCTGTACTCATTTGCACACGGGCTCACGGAACATTCTGAAACTACCTGACAGATCACATCCAACAAACATCTAAATCACACCCCAGAGACACACACCATTTTAAAAATTAGTATAATATATCAAGTGCTTTTTAAAGCACTTCTCAGGTCACACTTGTGAGACATTTCTTACAATATTCCTGAAGACACTCCCCAACTCTGGAACCTTGATATCCAAAAGTCATTTTAAATTGACTCGAAGACCTCACCTAAGGGATAAAGCCAAGAAGCATTTGAAAAATCATCCAAAACCCAAGCCTAGTAACTATTCTGTGAGTCCTCTGAAAGCTGGAAAAAATCTGAACTACAGGTCCAGCACACCAGAAACCACAGCCAAAGGCAGTTTTGAAAATATATAGATCTAAGGCCCCACCAAAGCAATTTATCAAATGTCTCAGTGAGTCCATCAAAGGGACACTTAGAAAATGCCCACGGGGCATTACTGATGAAACAATTGTGAAAATCGTCAAAGCAGTTGTGAAGCTGCCCTAGAGTCAAGTCGTATGGATTTACTGTGACCATCTTGGTGACTCTAAAATTGCCCCAAATAACACCACATAGAAGCCATTTTGGAAGTGATCTGTAATGTCAAAGCATAGCCATAAACACTCCATTAAAAGGGCCATAAAAAAAAAAAAAAAAAAAAAAATCCCACAAAGCATCCAGTATTAAAAATCTATTGTGTGATTTTTGGAAGCATTCTCATGGGGGCCTTTTGAAGGGATTCATACAATGATCCCTCAATTTTTTATGGTCCTATTTACAATGGCTCCTTTGTGGGGATTTGGGCTCCCTCTTGATAGCTCCTTGGCAATATTTTTGGTCTCTTCAGTGTGTTTTCACAATAACTCCATGATGGAGGTGGGGTATTTTTACAAGAGACATTTCATAGATTTTTTGAGACAGTTTACATAATGGTTATGTAATGGTGTCTTGGGGGAGGATTAGAGATTTGATTTAAACTGTCTGAGTGATGTTGGATTTGCGAACGTTTTCCCTGTTAAGTCTACGTTTATTGAACCACAGCCCCCATTTTATGCAATGAAGAGCAAAAAGAAGACAATCATAATCACGGGATTTCCACTGCTGACTCCAGCTGCAGGGAAAGGGCTAGAACAGCCATATTGCAGACAGCTGAAGGTAACACCACCCTGCAGTTCATGGAGATAAAAAATTGAAATCTGCTATGAATCTCTCCACGCGTACAGACTGAAACAATCCCAAAATGATCATCTGTGATTGTCCATCAGTGAGCCAGCCCAACACTGACTCCCTGCCAGCTATCAGTCCCCTACAGAAAAATACATCAGCAAAGGAAGATGTGTGGGATAGCCCTAGAAGAAAGACAGCCATGATGGGTCAGGTGCAGCTTCTCTTGGAGACACACCTGATCATGACCCAGTAAATTAGCCAAGGCCCTGCATGTGATGCATCTTGTTGCTTAACTGAAACTCCAGCTAGTCTTGTGTGGTTGCTCCTTCTAAAAGTAGAAGTGACCCCAACATGAGCCTTGTCCAGAATTGCTGCTTCTCTGACCAGAGAAGGCCAAGCTCTGAGATGACAATGTGGGGATCTCTGCTCGGTCAGGGGACATGCATCCTTCTGACTCCTCTTCTCGGCTGCAGACAGAAACCATCACCTCCAACAGCATATCTGCCCTAGACTGCGTCATGTTTCCTTGCCCTCTGCCCTCCCTGTTCATGCTATTAGTGCCCACTCACACACGCTATTAGTGATCACTCCTCCCAGACTTGAGCATGTCCTTATGGATGTTTGAAAAGTTCAGATCATGGAAATCATCCCAGCCTCAACAAAGGCTTTATGTCTGGCTAGGAGGAGGGCTCCCGTTTGACTCCCAAGTCACCGATGACTTTTAAGGCCCATGTCTGAGGTTCTTCCTTACCCTCTCTAAGTCTATCTTGGCTCTAGATTTACAAAGCATCACCAGAGGCTCTTTGGAAGACTCCATTCCACAGATTTCACACAGCAGTCATAAAAAGACACGCTGCCCCAGAGGTACAGTTGCAGTCTTGTTACTAACCTTTCCAAGTTGTTTTTTTATTATTATTTATATTTACACGGCCTGCAGGTGCATCCAGCCTGGCCAATATTCAGGGAAGTGACCTTTTGCTGATACGTTCCCAGCCAGATGGCTCCCAGCTCTCTCTACAGCTCCAACAAGCCTCTTCCAGACACGAGAAAAGGCAACAGAACTGCTCCCCTGCAAAGCAGAAAATCAGAGTGGGACTTGTCGTGTCTTCTTCACAGAGTTTTGTAGAGGGGTACTGAAACATAGAGAGCATAAAAGGAAGAATGGAAGGTACTGTGGAATATTTTGGGACAGCTATGGATGAACATGGGCCACAACAGTAATGGTCACAACTCTGCTACCTCTTGAGGAGGGAGCCCAGCCTGGTTCCCTTTCCCCCCACTCCCGACAGCAAGCATGAGTTTCTCACCCAGGGATCCAGTTGGCTTGCTCCACAGTAAAGCCAGATTGTAAATCAACATGTAAGAAGTGGAGGATCAAAGAGTCTGGGCTCTTCCATGATCACAGCCACAATAACCTTGCCCATCCCAAACTGGTAAACCACTGCTGAAGAAGAATCTGGAGTGGCCTGCTTCTGCTCTAGGCTTGAAGGAGAGCTTGAGTGCCCAAATGCCGGCCTGTTTTCGCAGGAACATCAGTTGCTCTGATACAAGAAATCACCTCTTCCTGCAAACCTTGCCGTGTATTCAATTGAAGAACATCAATCAGGCAGCTGAATGAAAAAGAATAGAGACATTTCTTTACCCAGGGCTTGTAACAAGAGCTGAAATACGGTAACTGACTTTTTCTCCTAGAAACTGCAGCACAAGAATTGAAAACAGACTCACACGTCCTCAAATGAGCAGCTCGATGCAATGCCTTGCTGAAGACAGTAGGCACTTTGAGTGCTGTAGCCTTTGAGTGCCTCTAGCTGACAAAGGATTATCCTCTAGAGCATAAACATCCTCTAGATCCATCCTCTAGAGGTGGTGGCTTTTGTCAGTTTTGACCTAAGTGACTTACAGTCGACCCAGTTCCAACCTTTCTTCCTCTGCCTTCTCCAAACCATTCCTCCTCCCATAACAACACCGTGCCCAGCAAGCACGATGAATTTGTCTAGTGTGGGACCAAAGGTATGAGAGTCCAGAAAAAAATGGAAGCTCTTAAGAACAAAAATGCTGCATTTTGGGATTTTGGCTGTTTGGGTTTTTTTTTTAAGATCTGGTATGCAAAACTGGAGATGGTGTCGGAAATCAAAAGAATGTTTAACATAAAATATTTTCTCTGAGAATGAACAATGAAAGACATCAGTCTAATGTTTAGCAGTACATTAGCTCTGTTACATTTAAGCCTCCAAAAGACTTTTATAACTTAAGAAGTATTTAAATTAAAATCACTTTGTTCGCAATTTAAAATTAGTTTGTAATTTTTTGCCTGTACTTAGGCTAAAGCTCTTGTTGATCTCTTCTGTGCACATCTGTGTTGTCTCTCTGGAGTTCTTGCACGTCTTCACTCCTCTGACACCACCGACTAGTCCCCGCGACTCATGCTGACACCGGGAGCTCTGCGGGTATATGAAGGCAGACACGTCTGGCATGGCCCTGTCCTATTTGTCTTCGATGCACTCTCAGCCCTTCCAAAATTCATTTATCTGTTCCTTGAATCCTTGTGCCTCCCTAGGACAGAGTTATGTTTGTCTCAGCCACATCAGTCAGTTCCCAAAACACATGGCCAATTGTGGAAGTACTGCATTTCTCAGATTACTCTGGTGGCCAATGACAGCTCTGAAGACCTTCATCACTGTGAGGTACAGGACAGTAAGGAAGGGACAGGAAAGATTTCAACCATGATCCACAAGAAACAGTAAAAGCAAAATGTCTCAGACTGTGAATTTGGGTTCCCAAGTGAAATGGCCTGACTTGACTTTCTAAGGAGAAAGACTGAGTACGTTTGAGAGAAGGGCTGGAAACAGCCAGAGATGTTGAGCTGCACGGGGATCTCGTTGCAGTGTTCTTAGCCTACGTGACCTGGAGATCCAGTCTCTGTATATTAATTCTGGGGCAAACCAGATTCGATTTGCAGCATGAGCGGCAGCGTAACAGCAGCTTTCCCGGCATGGCTTGTGCAGGAGATACTAAACTAGGATGTATTGCAGCTCCGCTGAGCCAAGACAGTGCATCTGCTGGGTAACTGCTTTGCTGATGTCCTAGCACACGGCTGGGAGAACATCTCAGTCACCAGGAGTGGTGTGTTTTGGTCAGGCCATTCTTCAGGGTAGTCCTGGGGGCATGAGGAGCCAGGCGCCAGCTGGCCTGAACGGTCTGCCACATGTAAGATTCAGTACCATCTACCACAAAAGTCATGCCACGCAGACCACCAACACTACCTCATCCCACCACATCCCAACTGCCTCTTCAAATATGCCACAACACAGGCGGCTCCTCCACTTACTGAGCTGGCACTGTCCTAGTGGCAAGAGGTCTCTCAGTCTGAGCCAGCCTGAGGGAGCAACCCAAAAGGAAGCCTACAGACAAGGTTCTCCCAGGTTTCTTCCCCATACTGTACTAGCTGGGACCGCTCTATGCAATCCCAGAGGTCACTCCAAGGACAGGACCACAATTCCTATCAAGTCAAGGAGTTTAGTTCTGTGGACGTTAACATAGACTCAAAGCGCAATTTAGATGGGAGGTCTAGAGACTTCTCGAGGTCTCCAGTCCCACCCCACTCAAAGAGAAGGCAACATCAATGTTAGATTGCTCAGGGCCTTGTTCTGTGTGTCTTTGAGAGCGTGGTGCATTCCTACAGCATGTTCTAGATACCATCACCATTGTGTGATGCGACCACATGGGGATGACATGCCTGTTTTCCAAACCTCTGCTCTACAAATTATTCCGGTTACTGTGTTACATACCACAGTTATTGTCATAAGTTTATTTGTGTGTTATTTCTGAGCCATATGATGTACCTTGCTCTTGTTCACATGTTTACAAAGTTGATGGGTTTTATTTTCTCTAGTTGAATTCCTTTTTTCCTATTTTAAAATATTTATGTAAAAGAAAAAATATATGAAGAACATTAATGTGGAGAACAACTCAATGTATCTGTCAATATTCAAAAACTAAGAATGTGTACCTACTTCATAAACATACAGTATAAGAGTACTTTCTGTGTGGTATTCTTCATTGTTTGTGATATCAAGTTTAATTTCAATATGCAATTTTTACCTTAGTTTTCCCTGGATGTAAAAGAAAAAAAGATTGAACTGGATCTAGAGAAAGAGATGCTGCATAACAGTTTAAAGATCCTACATGGCAGAGCATCTGCCAGCTCTGAAGGTAGTAGCTAACTGCCCTCCTGGCTAAATACTGATTTCTCATCTCCAGCTGCTGTATCTCACCAATCCTTTGCTTGCTAGATTAGTACATCTAAGGTCTAACAAATCCTCCAAACTCTTGTTTCACATGCAGCCTTAAAACAGACTGATCCTACCCCTCTGAGAAGGAAGTTTATGAATTAATGATCAGCCTCTAGGCCAGGATAATGTCTTAAATCCACACACAGATTTCTTAACTCAGAATTTGTTCTACATTTAGCTGAAAATTTATCTCAGGTCACTAACAATGACTCTATACTGACTACCTGACTACATGTATAGCTTCAGGTTTTAAAATCCATCCCCAGGCACCTGGCAGGATGGAAACAAGCTCAAAGGCAGAGAGAGCGCGGAGGCAGCAGCACCATGAGCTCAGGGTTGTCAGCTGGAGGCGATCTGCAGGAGATGTTGAGTTGTGTGTGTGGGAAGAGCTCAAAAATAGCACTCATTTAAAAATCCTGGGATTTTAAATCAGTCTTCTGTGGCCTCACTCCCGGTTTGGCTCCGGCAGTCCCAGCAGGGACAATTCCAGGGTGTTTAAGGAGTGACACAATGAGAGAAGACAGAGTGTGACCTGTGTCCAGTGCTTGGTGAGGGATCTGCCCATGCTACCAGGCTCATCCCCACCAAGACAAAGGTCAATTAAATTGTAGTATTTCACAGAATCACAGAACAGTCGGGGTTGGAAGGGACCTTTGGAGACCATATAGTCCAACCCCCTGCCAAAGCAAGGTCACCCAGAGCAGGTTGGACAGGAACGTGTCCAGGTGGGTTTTGAGTATCCCCAGAGAAGGAGACTCCACACCCTCTCTGGGCAGCCTCTTCCAGGGCTCTGCCACCCTCACAGTAACAAAGTTTTTCCTCATGTTGAGACGGTATCACAGAATCACATATCATTCTGTGATTCTGTGAATTTCCCGTGTCCCAGTTTGTGCCCGTTGCCCCTTGTCCTGTCCCCGGGCACCACTGGGAAGAGTCTGGCCCCATCCTCTTGCCCCCTGCCCTTTAGCTATTGCTCAGCATCCATGAGATCCCCTCTCAGGCTGCTCTTCTCCAGCTGAACAGCCCCAGGTCCCTCAGCCTTTCCTCAGCACAGAGATGCTCCAGCCCCTGAGCATCTTCATAGGGCTCCACTGGACTCTCTCCAGTAATTCACTGTCTGTCTTGAACTGGGGGACCCAAAACTGGACACAGTACTCTAGGTGTGGCCTCACCAGAGCAGGGCAGAGGGGGAGGATGACCTCCCTCCACCTGCTGCCCACACTCTGTTTAATGCACCCCAGGAGACCGTGGGTCTTCTCGAACTTCCCCAGACCTAAGCAAGACCCAGCCGCCCCTTCCGGTGCGGGGTGACGCTCGGCACCGCTTCTGTGCGGGAAGGCTTGGCCGAGCCGCCCCGCTGCGCCGCGGAGGCCGGGACCGGGGGGGGCGGCAGGGCCTGCCCAGGCCCAGGCGGCGGCCAGAGCCCGTTGCCTGGCAACCGAGAGGCTCCCGGGGGCGGGGTAGCGCGGAGCCTCGGTGCGGCGCAATGACGTCATCAGAGCGCACCGCGCGGGGAGAGGGAAGGGCGGGGGGGCGGTGAGGTGCGCGGGCCGGGACCTCTCCCCGCGGCGGTGAGTGCGGTCGGGCCGCCCCGGGCGAGAGCCGCCGCCGCCTTCCGGGGCTGGGGGCGGGGGGGGAGAAGCGGGACCGCGGGGCTGCGGGACCTCGGAGCTGCGGACGGCCTGTGGCCGCCGGGGCGGCGCGGGGCGGGGGCGGCCCGGGCGGGGCAGGGAGGGAGGGAGGGAGGGAGAGAGGGAGGGGCGGCGCGGCGCGGCGGGAGGGCGCCCCCTGGCGGCGCGGCGGGCGGGCCGTGACATGTGGCCGTGCTGGCTGTGCCCGCAGGTGCCGGGCGCCATGGCCCCCCCCAAGGACATCATGACCAACTCGCACGCCAAGTCCATCCTCAACGCCATGAACGCCCTGCGGAAGAGCAACACGCTCTGCGACGTCACCCTCCGCGTGGAGCACAAGGACTTCCCGGCCCACCGCATCGTCCTGGCTGCCTGCAGCGACTACTTCTGCGCCATGTTCACCAGCGAGGTCGGTGCACCCCGAGACCGCGGGCTGCTGCCGGGCCTGGGTGCTTTGTGGGTGGAGGAGGCAGGGCTGCCCAGTGCTTGGGCTGGTCTCTGTCAAGCTGCTCAGCAGCTGGGCCTTGATCCTCTCACGGTGGCCCTGGGTCCCTTTGTGGTGACCCAGGATCCCGCCGTGGCAGCACTAGATTCCCCCCGTGGTGGCTCTGGATCCTCCCATGGTGGCTCTAGATCCCCCCCGTGGTGGCCCTGAGCCTCTCTGGAGGTCCTCATACTTGCCCAGGATCCCCTCATGGTGGGCCTGGAGCCCTCTGGATCTTCTCCTGGTGGCCCTGGATCCCCTCATGGTGATTCTACATCTTCTCATGGAGACCATTTGTCATGCATGGTGGGAATTAGAGGTTGCAGTTGGGACCGTGGTCTGAATCATTGTCAGCTGTGTGACCAACCTGTGCACCAGAGAGCTGCCAGGCTGAGCTGGCAAACAGGCAGGCTCTGATACATTTACTGATTTTTGTAGCAGTGGTTTATGGTCTTCATGCTTCTGGGCATTTTTCTCGCCGAGGGTACCAGCCCCAATGCAGAGCTGTGTGAGCTGTGGTGTGTGTCACCGGGTGGTGAATTAAGGCAGCCCTGAAATGAAGGGATTTTAACTCACGTTCTGGTCTCTGTTGCACACTGGCTGATCAGCTGGTATGTGCTGGGTTGTGCTCTTGCTCTCACGGGGGATGTAACCTCTGGCACTGGGCTGGGGGGGGCCGTCAGCCCCTGCTGCTGCGCTGGGCTGAGCACCTTTGCTCTCACAGAACTTACTGTATTGATGCACACTACCTGCATGCTGGTCTTTCTGAATCACTGAAAGGTTATATTTGAGCTAAAGCTAGCACTTCATATTGTTAAATATAAGATGTTTTGCCTGGCTTTCTCTTGTGTAAGTTTGAATCAATCTTTGTGGCTTTTTCTTACAGAAGATGCTTCCCTTATGCTAGCAACTTCCCCATTAGGGAGAAAAAATACTAAGTAGCTCAAAGGTCATAAAGTTATTCCTGCTAGCCCAGTAATCCTTGCAGGAGAGAATAATCTCCTGCTTTGTTTTATCCAGCACTGAGCACTGTTGGCAGAGCTGTCCGTGTGCCTGCTGCTTTCAGTGCTGTCTCGGGTGCGCAGGTGTCTTAGTCTTCATAGTCCTTTGCAAAGCAACCAAAAATAGACATACGTGGACTGACCACATAACAATATATTTTCTGTTCGTGTCTTCATGGAATTTTTAAATTTGGCAAGTTTATGCTCTTTCTCTGCACAAAGGAAACGTAATTAAAAAAAAAAAATACAGAAAGCAAATTCAGTCCCTGGAGGCTGAAGTTTCCCAATAGCTTCAAGGTGCACAGCAGTATAGCAGGCTGTCCCTGCTTCTTTGTGTTCCTGTCTACGTTCCTGTCAATGCTTTTGACTTCCTGGACTTTATCGAGGCAGTCTACGGAGACCCGATCGCTCTGTGTGCTACAGAACATTCTTTGTGGCTGCTGACAAAGGCTGCATCTACCTTGCATTTAAGCTGAGATCATCTCTCCTTCCTTCTTTAGTGACCTTAATTCATAGATGTAATTATTCCTAGAAAAAAAAGCGCATCCAGTGCCGAGTGGGCATGGCTGCTCGATCTCCCGTGCTCCCAAATTGCCACTGCTTTTAAGAGTTTTACTTCTTTTGCTTAGTTTATATTTCTTCCAAATTTGCTTTTTCATATGGAAACCCAAAAATGACAAACCTGCCAAGCGGCACACGCAATTACTGAGTGTTTGTGGGAGAGCATTCTTTCCAGGAAATGACAGCTTGGTAAGCCTCAAAGTGGACCTGCTTCCTCTGTGTGTCAGTGACAAGTATGTTGGTGAGTGTAAAGGGAGAGCGTTTGGTTGCTCTCCAAACACTTGTGGGTGCAGCGTGTTTTGGCCGTGGCTGTAACTCGAGGGAACTCAAAATGCTGGGTTGTGTAATGGACTAACAGTCTCCGCGAGGGTTCCTTTGCCTTTCCTCACCTGCCTCCTGCGAATCTGGGGGCTGCTTGGCTCGTTGTAGTGTGTGGCCGTTGTCAGGCTTGGCCTGTGCAGGGCTTTGTTCAGAAATGATGCCTGGGTTGTGCCCGCTGTCATTCGTGAAGTTACATCTGTGTGTGGCCGGTGTAGCACCGAGACTGTCATCGGAGATTATCATCATAAAGAACTGTGTTTGCCAATCCCTGTGTCTCTAGTTTTCTTTCTTCTCTCACTTCTGACTTTAACATTTACTTTTAAAAGTTCTCAGTCTTACTTAGTATTGATTTCTCCCCATTTTCTGTTCCCATTTTCCAGAATGAAGAGAAGCCACTCATCACCTGTTCAACCCCTGGCTTTTGACAACACTTTTCTCTGCCCATGTGCTGAGTAGTGTGGGAAAACTGAAACGGCCGTCAGTTTTACCTGCAGGGTTCTTCCCTGTAGTGAAATATAAGAGCAATTTTAGCAAATGCTCCCTCAGATCCTAGTTTTGCACTGGCATTTCTGTCTTTGTTTGGACAAGTTAGTATAACTTCGGATTGTTAAGAGCTGATCATTGTATCCACCTCAGAAAGAAACTAGTCTGTCTTCTCTTTGAGGGTATGTTCTAGAAATTGAAGGGGTTTTTTTTCCCCTAGAACATGGAGAAATATTATTCTTATTCTGAAAATAAACAGCTTCTGTTTCCAGGCTCTTACATGGTCATCTTCACTGTACTGTGAACACCTTCCAGAATGCAGTGAGCCACATGTTAGCAGTCATGTTAGCAGTCATGCCAGTATTTCTTTTCCTCTATAGGTAAGAAGAAATTGGAGGGGTTTATTACAATATACTTTTGTGTATCTGCATTAGTGAAGGCAATTTGCACATCCTGGGGTAAAACTCCCAATGGCTCCAAATGATTCTCTTTAACTACGGGAATGTGTTTTCCTGGATGCTCCAGTTGATTTCTGGATCTGTACTGATGCATACTTTTTATGATATGTTAGAAATGTGCTTGTATTAGGGAGTATCAATCCCTTATTGCTTTACTTCCTGCTGGTTAGCAGAACTCTGATATTAAACAGCAAAGGGAGAAACTATACTGGAATTTTAACAGCAGAGATCCAGAGATGTGTCTCATACCGTTAAACACCCGTGAAAGGAAAGCTGCTGTGTTTTGATTATCATTGACCCTAATTTTGCGTTGCTTCAGAGTCTAAATATATGGCTGTATTGATGAAAGAGGGACTCTGTCCCAGCAGCACAGCACCCAGCACTGTGTGCAGTTCTCCAACACTGCGTGTGCAGGCTGGGGCTTGCGGCTCAGTCTCCATGGGATGTTCACAGTCAAGTTGTCTCCACTCTGTGATCCTTCTTTAAGGTATGACACTAGGATCCCAAGTTATTCTGCATCACATATATTGTGTGAAGGTACTTGTTCATTTTCTTCCTTCCAAGCAATCTTAGCATGTGAGTAAAGTGTGAACCAAATAACAACCAAGTGGTGGAGTGCAGCAGAAGTAGGAGGGAAGCAGGAGGTGGTCATCTCCATAGTGTTAGTGTTGTCCCCATGGTTTTGTGTTTTGGTCAACAGTATGAAGAGACTATGTGCATGGCTGATTATTGATTGTTGAATATTGGTTGTAGGGATAGGAGCTTCTTTACCAGCTCCAGGTCCATCTGTGAAGAACAAACATCTACAGCTTCTGCCTGAGCAGCGTAATCCATTCCCAGGAGATCTGATGCCCTTGCAATCTCCTGTCAATAGATGTTTGTAACTTCTTGTCCTCTTTCTTTTAAGTATATGTATGACCTACATCTCCATTTGCTTGTTGGAATCATATAATTATCTTGTCTGTTTGCTTCTGACCTTTGGTGACATCTGTGTCCTTTATCTGTTTTACCAAACAGCTTAGTCTTGGTTTGGGAATGTTTTGTCTAGCCCAAGTTAGGAACTCGTTTTAGCTCCTACATGCCATGCATGGCCTGTCATACAGCAGGTCAGACAAGGTAATTTGCTGTTCCTTTCTGACTCTGGATGCCATAAAGTTTGTTCACTGTGTCAACAGACTTGAAAAGCCTCTTCCCTCAGATTCCTTCACGTTTCACCATTACCTCCTGTGCTTCTTTCTCTCCTGTGAAGTGTATCTCTCTGCATCATAGAAATGGTTCGGTCTCAGCAGAGACATTTCTTCCCTTCTGGTGCTGTGTCATCGAATGCCTCTGTAGGAATATCCTTGACTGCTCTTATTTTCTCTACTTCCATATCATCTCCTTTCTCCCCAACTGTGGCAGATTCTAAGCCAAGTGATCATGCTTTGATCCTGCTTTCTGTTCACCGAGTCTCTGCTCAATCTGTCAGTAGCCAACTTTGGTCTCATTCTTGGCAAGAAAAGTCAAGGGCTTTTATCCGAATTGTGCTTGCACTGATGCTGACTGCTTCTTCAAAAGCTGGGGGGGGAAAGGGTTGTGTTTGCAGCGTGCTGCATGGAGACATCCTTATGTTGAGGTCCCTTTATGCTGACAAGAGTGTGCAGCTACGTGTGGGGTGTGATTAGTGAGTCCACCTGCTAATCCATTGTTCATGAATCATCGGATGCTGTGCCAGCAGCTTTGTGATGGATGCATTAAACTACAAAGCATCAGCTTTGTGAAATGTAATCTCAATTTTATACCTATAGAGGTGCAAATTGGGTGCGTTCGCAGAATTTACTGTTGCCAAACATTGACTGTTGAGAGGGTAACATTCCTTGGAAAAAATAATTATTCCAAAATCATATATCTTAGAAGTGATAAAATGGTCAGAGGACAAAGTTGGGATTGCATAAGTACCATCACTGTATGTAGTATCATTTTACTTTCAAGTATTTAAGCTAAACCTACATGCTACCTTTTAACTTGGAACTTCCTGGCCTATAGTCATTCTTTTTGGGGACCTTCACCATAAGCTTTCAGAATGGATCAGGAATTGAACAGTTAGGAAAGATTCTTATTTGGTTTGGTTTTAGAGTGGAGTGTTGAGGTGAAGCAGTCCCAAGCACAAATCCAGGCTGGACGGAGAATGGATGGAGAGCAGCTTTGCTGAGAAGGACTTGGGGGTGTTGGTTGATGAAAAGCTGGCCATAAGCCGGCAACGTGGGCTGGCAGCCCAGAAAGCCCCCCGCACCCTGGGCTGCATCCCCAGCAGTGTGGCCAGCAGGGCGGGGGCGGGATTCTGCCCCTCTGCTCTACTCTGGGGCCACCAACAGCGGAAGAACATGGACCTGTTGGAGCGGGGCCAGAGGAGGCCACGGAGATGCTGGGAGGGCTGGAGCCCCTCTGCTGTGAGGACAGGCTGAGAGAGTTGGGGGGGGTTCAGCCTGGAGAAGAGAAGGCTCCGGGGAGACCTTAGAGCCCCTTCCAGTCCTTAAAGGGTCTCCAGGAAAGCTGGGGAGGGACTCTGGATCAGGGAGGGGAGCCATAGGAGGAGGGGGAAGGGTTTGACACTGAAAGAGGGGAGATTGAGCTGAGATGTGGGGAAGAACTTGTTTGCTGTGAGGGTGGTGAGAGCCTGGCCCAGGTTGCCCAGAGAAGCTGTGGCTGCCCCATCCCTGGAGGGGTTCAAGGCCAGGTTGGAGGGGGCTTGGAGCAACGTGGTCTGGTGGGAGGTGTCCCTGCCCAGGGCAGGGGGTGGCACTGGATGGTCTTTGAAGGTCCATTCCAACCCAAACTGTTCTGTGATTCTGTGTAAACTGCAGCGTGACGTACACATCCAGCCCAGGGAGGAATCCCCCTGGACTGTTCCTTGTAGTAAAGCTGGGAGTTACTGCATGGAGGAGAGAGATTAGTTCCCACACAAATGACGCATGTAATTTCTACTGTCTCTAATCTCAGTTTCCTCGTTCTACAACGCAGTTTCGCTGTTGACCTGATCCATAATGAACTTTGTCTCTTTTACTCACCCTGTAAGTGAATTCTGTAGGGAAGTTCCCTCCTTCCCGTTATTCTGTTAGTGAAAATCTCTGTTGAAACCTCTCTGACAGATCACATTTTTAAAAACTGCTGAGTATTGTTGGCTTTGTAGTCACATTACTGAAAAATAAACCTTTTTCTCCCTTCTGACTTACAGCTATCGGAGAAAGATAAGCCCTATGTAGATATCCAGGGACTGACAGCCTCCACCATGGAAATCCTGCTAGACTTTGTATATACAGAAACTGTTCACGTGACAGTAGAAAACGTCCAGGAATTGCTCCCAGCAGCATGTCTGCTTCAGCTGAAAGGTAATTGCCAGGTATCAGCACAAATTGCACAATCTCTGCTGTTCAGAAATTTGGTTTGTCTGACTTTCTGTGAATGGAAGACAGATTGTGGGAGTCATGATATTTTATAAGTACTTATGTCAAACTTCTGTTGTCTTGTGTGCTGTGATCTCATTGGTAGAGGAACTGACTTGGGTGGAGAAAAAAGATGGTAAAACAGGTTGTTGTTCCATACTTTGGGCTACTGTATTTCTGCGTGAGAATTCCCAGGAGGAATTGTGGGCTGTATAGCACATAAATGTTACAGCTCAGTCAACTTATAAGCAAATCCTTGATGTCATTTGACTTGCCATCGTAGCATGTCTGGGTCGTAACAAACTGGCTGATGTCATTGCACATGCACCTATGGAGCTAACCCAGGCAGTTATCCCAAATCCCAGGCAACTACCAAAATAGACATTGGAGAAAACCTATAAATCTGGTAGCCATATCTACTAGCATATACATTTTTTGTTTATAATCCGTGAAGCTGAGTACAACTCACATTTGAGTCTTTTCCTAGTATCAGATTTATTTAACATTTGTGTTTAAATAGAATAGGCAGAGATCGAAACAGCCCAAACACATGGCCTGCTGCTTAGTGTTTTCACATCCCTCCAAAGAAATATATGCATGTGTGTGTTTCTGTAGTATTTTTAGGCTTGTCATTTGAGTTGGATTTTTGTTGTTGTTCAGAACTTTCTTTTCTGAAGCCCTTTCCAAAGCAGTGCATTGATAGTAAGCGTGCAGTGCTCATTCACCCCTCCAATTTTCCGTAGGTGTGAAACAAGCTTGCTGTGAGTTTCTAGAAAGCCAGCTGGATCCATCAAATTGTTTGGGCATTCGGGATTTTGCTGAGACACACAATTGTGTTGATCTAATGCAAGCTGCAGAGGTCTTCAGCCAGAAACATTTTCCAGAGGTGGTTCAGCATGAAGAGTTTATCCTCTTAAATCAAGAAGAGGTTGAAAAGCTCATCAAGTGTGATGAAATTCAGGTAAAACCTGAAAAGTACCGTTACTGTGCAAGCATTGAAGTTGAAACCAGTCAGAAATTAGTCCGTACTTCTAGGGTGGACTTCTCACACAGTTCCTGAATTTGAAATTTAATTTCCAAGAAGCTTATTATAATTTTTTAGCCATGTAATCTGAAATTGATCAGTAACATATAACTTCTATGTAAGAATTTGTTGTTGCACAGGCATTTCCTGTAATCACCGGTAATTACCTCTGCAGAGTTCTTGTTCTCCTTCTTTCCCCAGAGGAGCTTTCAGAGGTTACAAAGACACGTTGTCTCAATGCCTACATTTCAGAAATACCCTCAAGACTTTAACTTCTATTTGTAGACCTTCACATGCTACTCAGCAGCATAAGGAATGCATGTGTCATCCCAGGCATTTGGGTGTCCTCTACTTTTACAAGCAGCAGAATGCATGATGGTGCAGGGTAGTCTGACTCCAGGGAGTTATATGCAGATTTTGTTCCCTTAAGGTTGGTTTCTGGAGGATTTACTATTTGGCTGAAACCTGTCAAATACTCATAGAAAATTTGGAAAAAAGTATGTGTGTTCTTGAGAATTGAAGTTGAACGTTCCTTGGTAATGGGGAGGGGACTTGGTTTTTTTATTGAGATAGACTTTGTCAAGAGTTGATGTTTGCTTCTGTTCTAAGTGATTGAAGCAATCACTGTTCAGAGTTCACAGTAACACGAGCTCTCAGAAGCAAATCTGTGTAAGTGGTACCTCTGGTGAAATTCCTGAAAAGCCAATGTGGGGGTAGCCAGAGGAGAATTCTTGATGTATGCCTTGAAAGCGGCCTTTAGCCAAGCTGCCATCCTCTCATAAGTCTGCTCGACAAAGAGCGTACGAGGCAGCAGTGAAAGACCCTGGCACAGGCTGAGATCAGCAGTGGAGAAAGGTTGAGTGTGTTTGGTGTTTAACAACCCCCAGCTTTAATGCTGTGAGGGTTTGAGCTTATGTGGGTAGTGGTGAATACTGACATAATGCTTCTGGACAGCGAGGAGGAAATAATGAGGAACTTGAGAATGACCCAGGCACACTAATGAGATGATCCACACAGGCAAAGTAAAATTCACTGTGGATTGGGAGGGCTGATTCGGGCCCTGCACACGCTCAGGAGGGTGTCCGTTCCCAATACCTTAAGGAGGGGAAGGGAGCAAATCCAGCACCATGCCCCAGCGCAGGGTGACGTGCTGTGTCAGAGGGTACTGAGGGAGCACCCTCGGAAAATCCCCTGGCTGCTCCAGAAGTATAATGGCAGGTGCTCACTGTGATGCTGTGTTGAGTGTTTATCTATCTTTAGTTTAGTGTTTATCTATCTATTTATCTATTTCTGTTTATCAGGAAACAAATGATTTCAGGAACACCAAAACTGTTAAATGTGTTAGAGGACAGTCAGTTCAGGAGGGAATAAAACGATGTGGGATTATTGCATTTAAAGAGGAGGTGGGGAAAATTGGAAACAATAAAGTACACTGCTCTCCTTTTGTGAGCTCTAATTGTCCTTTCCCTGTAATCCAAATAGAAAGAGGCCATTTTAAATTACACTGTAACAAATATAAATCAATGACTTGGAAGAATTGCCTTATGTAATTAACCTCTGTGGCTCCCTGCTTCCAAACATTCTGCAACAGACAGCTTCAAACTGAACTTCAAAGTGGACCAGTCAGATATCGGTGGGAAGGCTCAGTCCTCTTATACAGTATCTCCTTTTATCTTCATATTTAATAACAGCTAACAGACCTCATGATAATAAATTCATGTCTGATTTGCTTTTGCATTGGATGATCTGAAGACCTGCAAAAAGAAAACCAAGCATAAATAATATATGTCTAAAGCACTTGAGGTTCTCTAGAAGTATCAAATTTAGATGCTTTAGTCAGTAATCTCTGGAAGTGGTGTAAGCACCAGCATGCGCTGGTCCTAGGTGGAGAGAGAAATAAACTAGTCAGAACAGTACCATTCGCACCCTGAGGTTCTCCACTCTGCAATCCAATTGTTTATAGTTTCTTAAATGTGGATTGAAATAAAAAAATCTTAAATGTATCTGATATGGCTTGGGTGTTAAAGGGGCGGTGCAAGGGGTTAGACATAAAAAAGAATGTGATTCTGATCATCTTTATGATGGTACTTTGCATTTTGCAGGACGGTGATTCCTGCTCCGCTGAGAAGTCAGGGGAGCTGCCCCGCGAGTCCCCGCCTGTCACAGGGCTCCCTCGCGAGCGGTGGCTCCCAGCGCCTGGCTCTGCTGCGAACTAGAAAGCTCGCTTTTCTGGCACTTGTTGATCTTAGCTGTAAAGAAAAAACAAATGCAGTTCTAAGGAAAATAAAATGAGGAAATTTCATAGTGCTTGTAAATACAGCTCATGGAAATTTCCATAACAGACTTTTACTTGAAATGTCCCGCTCCCTTGCTAGCTGTGAGCAGTGTCAGCAGCCTGGAAGTTGTCTGTTCCACAGCAGTTGCTGAAACGCTGTCCCGCAGTCTCATCAGCATGCGTCTCTTTCCAGGTGGACTCTGAAGAGCCAGTTTTCGAGGCCGTTATAAACTGGGTGAAGCACTCGAAAAAGGAGCGGGAAGCCTCGCTGCCAGAGCTGCTGCAGTACGTGCGCATGCCGCTTCTCACCCCCCGCTACATCACAGACGTCATCGACACCGAGGTATTGGCAGCCGGGTCCGTGGGCACGGAACGGCTGGGAGCTGTGTGTGGTTGCCATGTCCCGGGTTAGATGCCTCCTGTCCTAACAGGACACGTTAGTAGCTGCTCTCTCGGCTGATGCTGTTTGACGCTGACAGTATGGAGTTGTCCCCGTTCAGCTGCAGCACCCACTGATTTTCTCAGACGTCGTTTGCTGTGCCAGCAGCTACAGCACCCTCCTGTTCCGCTGGGAGCGCACCCTGTCCAGTGCCATTATCCAGTAACACATACACACAGCACCTTTCTGTTGTCACCTGTTACAGTTTTCTAACAAATGCTTCCTGCCTTCCATTCATAAGCGCTAGCAGGTCTCTCCTCTAGGCCGAAGGCTGCTGGTGTGTGATCCCAGGTGGGAAATGCCTCCTCAGAAGTTCTTTTAGGTGCAGGTGGCAAATGTGTCCCCTTGAATGAGGCCAGCAGCTGTGTAGGTCTGGGATCAACACACAAGTCAGAGCCATGTCTATTGCTGCTGCTTTTTGTGGCTGGGGTGTTGCAGAAGCAAACCAAAATGGGGATGATGATAAGAGATAATTAAGCTTTTGCGATGGAAGTTTAATTCCAAACAGTAAGTGATGCTGACCCCGTGCAAGGTTTGGCAGGAAGGCACAGAGAAGTTCAAAGCAGCATTCTGGTTTGATGGTGGTGAGGTGATCAGTGGTTCCAGCCCTTGTCACCTGACAGGTTGCTGAATGTCAAGTGACAGTCCTCTCCACGCAGAGAAATGGCTTATTTAGCAACATTCATCTCTAATGTGATACAGCTGCCTTTTAACGGATATTCTTAAATAAGGGTAGCCAACAGGCAGTTCAGTTGTGCCAGAGCTAAAATATATTTAGTCAAATTGTTAATGGTCCACATGAAATTAAATTAGAAGGTTACGTGAAAGGGACTGGTACCAAAGCAATTAGATGTGTTCCAAAACCAGCCTAAGGCAGTGTGTCTACAGGGTCTCAGCTTTCTTACTGTGCAGAATGGCCTCTCCGGTCTGGAAGTGACACACAACAGTGGAACATCATCATCTCAGGGCAGCAAGGAGACTGTTGGCCCTGTGTGGCATCATCTGCTCTGAACACCCTGGCCTTCTTGCACAAGCACCAAGAACTTGTAAAAATAAATCTTAACTTATTGCAGCAGCACATAGCCCCAACCAACCAACGGGGACTGAATGCTGATCGTTCAGGGGAGGTTGGTCCAGGGACCCCTCAGCCAGGGAGGGGAATTCCATGGCATTATGCAAGGAGGAGATGAGGCTGTCCTTGGGCTGCAGTGCCCCCTGCTTCTTCTAAAGAAGACCCGCAGTCTCTTCATAGCTCCACATCCCGTTTGCACAGGATCAAGCTAATGGATCCAGCTAAACTGCTTTGTTCGTTGTGCTCCTTGTTTCTTCTTTAATGGCAGGTGCATGCTGAGAGTTACATGGGGCACATCCAGCCAAACTGATTTCACATGTAGTCTGACTTTTGGTCCCTCTTCTCAGACATACTTCTACTGGCATAAATGTAGCAGAAGTGGCTTTTCCTTAGTTTTCCAATATAGTTATTTTCATTATGTAGGATAGGGAAGCTCTGCAGAGAGACTTAGATAGATTGGATCATTGGGCCAACATCAATGGTATGAGTTTCAACAAGGGCAAGTGCCAGGTTCTGCACTTGGGCCACAATAACCCCAAGCAGCGCTACAGGCTTGGGGAAATGTGGCTGGAAAGCTGCCTGGAAGAAAGAGACCTGGGGGTTCTAATTGACAAGCGTCTGAATACGAGCCGGCAGTGTGCCCAGGTGGCCAAGAAAGCCAACGGCATCCTGGCTTGTATTAGAAATAGCGTGAGCAGCAGAAGTAGGGAGGTGACTGTCCCCCTGTACTCAGCACTGGTGAGGCCACACCTGGAGTATTGTGTCCAGTTTTGGGCACCTCAATCCAAGAGAGATATCGAGGTGCTGGAGCGAGTGCAGAGGAGGGCAACGAAGCTGGTGAAGGGCCTGGAAAACAAATCCTATGAAGAGCGGTTGAAGGAGCTGGGACTGTTTAGTATGAGGAAGAGGAGGCTGAGGGGAGACCTCATCACTCTCTACAACTACTTGAAAGGACACTGTAGAGAGGTTGGTGCTGGTCTCTTCGCACAGGTAGTTAATGACAGAACGAGAGGGAATGGCTTCAAGCTCCAACAGGGTAGGTTTAGACTGAACATTAGGAAAGAATTTTTCACAGAACGAGTGGTCGGGCATTGGAACAGGCTGCCCAGGGAGGGGGTTGAGTCACCATCCCTGGATGTGTTTAAGAGCCGTTTAGATGTGGTGTTGGGGGATATGGTGTAGGGGAGAACTTTGTAGAGTAGGGTAGATGGTTGGACTCGATGATCCCAAGGGTCTCTTCCAACCTGGACGATTCTATGATTCTATGATTATGGAACCTGCAGTGACAGACTTTGCGTGAGAACTGAGCCATATCGGCGAGAACCATCTCGCTGCAGTCCAGTCTTAAGTTGACTTTGCATTTCCTGATGTACACCGTGCCAGAGCCTGCCCAAAGTCATTTTAATGCTGTCTGAACTGATGAGAGTTGGTTTTAGGAGAGTTCTTATGAGGGATCTTAAAATACATTGCATGTATTGCAATACATTGCATGTGATCAGGCCCAGCCAGCACGGGTTCATGAGAGGCAGGTCCTGCTTGACAAACCTGATCTCCTATGACAAAGTGACCTGCTTGGTGGATGAAGGAAAGGCGGTGGATGTTGTTTACCTGGACTTTAGGAAGGCCTTCGATACAGTGTCCCACAGTATCCTCCTGGAGAAACTGGCTGCCCGTGGCTTGGATGAGAATATTCTCCACTGGGTTAAAAACTGGCTGAAGGCAGGGCCCAGAGAGTGGTGGTGAATGGAGTTAAATCAAGTTAGCAGCCGGTCACGAGTGGTGTCCCCCAGGGCTGGGTACTGGGGCCGGTTCTCTTTAACATCTTCATCAACGGTCTGGACGAGGGGATCAAGTGCACCCTCAGTAAATTTGCAGATGACACCAAGTTGGGTGGGAGTGTCGACCTGCTGGAGGGTAGAAAGGTCTTGCTGAGGGATCTGGACAGGCTGGATCAATGGGCTGAGACCAATGGGATGAGGTTCAACAAGGCCAAGTGCTGGGTCCTGCCCTTGGGTCACACCAACCCCCTGCAGCGCTACAGGCTGGGGGCAGAGTGGTTGGAGCTGCCTGGCAGAAAAGGACCTGGGGGTGTTGGTCGACTGTGGGCTGAACGTGAGCCAGCAGTGTGCCCAGGTGGCCAAGAAGGCCAACAGCATCCTGGCCTGTATCAGGAACAGCATGGGGAGTAGGACTCGGGAGGTGATTGTCCCCCTGTACTTGGCACTGGTGAGGCCCCACCTCGAGTGTGTGTCCAGTTTTGGGCCCCTCACCACAAAAAAGACATTGAGGTGCTGGAGTGGGTCCAGAGAAGGGCAACGGAGCTGGTGCGGGGTCTGGAGAATAAGTCTTATGAGGAGAGGCTGAGGGAGCTGGGGTTGTTCAGTCTAGAGAAGAGGAGGCTGAGGGGAGACCTTCTCGCTCTCTACAACTCCCTGAGAGGAGGGTGTAGCCAGGGGGGGTCGGTCTCTTCTCCCAGGTCACAGGCGATAGGACTAGAGGAAACAGCCTCAAGTTGTGCCAGGGGAGGTTCAGGTTGGATATTAGGAAAAATTTCTTCACTGAAAGGGTTATCAGGCATTGGAATGGGCTGCCCAGGGAGGTGGTTGAGGCACCATCCCTGGAGATACTCAAAAGACGAGTTGACATGGTGCTCGGGAATATGGTTTAGGGTTGGTGGTTTTTTGTTTTTGGTTTTTTTAAGGTTGGACTAGATGATCTTAAAGGTCCCTTCCAACCTAGGCGATTCTGTGATTCTGTACCAGTGACTCATGTTTTTCCCCAGCCGTTTATACGATGCAGCCTGCAGTGCAGAGACCTCGTAGATGAAGCAAAGAAATTTCATCTTCGGCCCGAGCTCCGGAGTCAGATGCAAGGACCCAGGACAAGAGCACGTCTAGGTGAGCAGCAAAGGAGAGGACACTGAGGAGGTCTGGGGCGTTGGCAGGTATTGTGTTATACGCCATGTCTAGTGCCTTGTAATCGCATTGAAGTGCTTCACAGCAGTAACTTATCAATCCACAGTCCCCGGTGGTACAGAAAGGGGACTGGAGCAAGAGACAGAGTGACATTTTTTCAGAGCACAATTCCTTAGTGGCAATGTGAGGGCCAGTTGGTTGCCTTTAATCCCAAGCCTCTGTTATAACCATAAAACCAGTTTCCTGAGTTGTTGGTGCCTCCAGATATGTTTGCCTCAGCGTGCAGCTGTCCGAGAAGTGCGGGAGGAGTTTCTTCCTGTCCAGAAAGGCAGGTATCAGTGTCAGAAACAAAATGAGCTGCAAGGTGGGAGACAGCTGTGTGTGTTACACTAAACCTGAGTTTTCAAGAGGGAATCTCAGAGGGGGAAGCACAAGGAGGGAGATGGAGAGGCCCCTCTTTCCTTTCAGAGGAATTTTTTTTTTTTTTCTCCCTGCTCTTGTTAAGGCAAATAAATCACAGAATCCCTGCTGGAAGGAACCTCAAGGACCACCTCGTCCAACCTTTCTTGGCAAAGGCACAGTCTAGACAAGGTGGCCCAGCACCCTACCCTGTCCAGCTGAATCTTAAGTGTCTAATGTTGGGGAATCCACCACTTCACTGGGGAAATTATTCCAACGGCTGATTGTTCTCATTGTCAAAAATATTCCTCTTGTATCCGATCAGAATCCCCAAGGAGTAACTTGTACCCATCACCCCTCATCTTTTCCGTGTCACGCCTTGTAAAAACAGAGGCTCTGTCTTCTTTGGAGCCACCCTTTAAATACCGGAACATGGCGATAAGGTCTCCCCTGAGCCTTCTTTTCTCAATGCTGAGCAAACCCAGTTCTCTCAGCCTTTCCTCATACTGCAGCTTCCCAGTCCTTTCATCATCTTTGTCGCCCTTCTCTGGACCCTCTCCAGCCTGTCCACAGCTTTTTTGCATAGCGGGGACCAAAACCGAACACCATATTCCAGATGTGGCCTGACCAGCGCTGAGTAGAGTGGGATAATGACTTCTTTGTCTCTGCTGCTGATGCCCTTGTTGATGCAGCCCAGCATCCCGTTGGGTTTCTTTGCTGCAGCATCACACTGGTCACTGGCATTGAGCTTGTTGTCCACCAGGACCCCCAGGTCCCTTTCTGCAGAGCTGCTCCCCAGCTGGATAGATCCTAGTCTGTGCTGCACGCCTGGATTATGCTTTCCCAGGTGCAAGACCTTACATTTGTCCTAGTTGAACTTTACACGGTTCTTGTTAGCCTGCTCTTCCAGCCTGTCCAGGTCTTCCTGCAGGGTGGCTCTCCCTTCCGAAGCGTCCACTTGCCCACTCAGTTTGGTGTCATCAAATCATGATTTCTCCTACCAAGCACAGTCACTGAATTTTTGCAAAAATGCTTGACTTAGGGCTGTAAGCAATTGAGAGCAACATAAACAGTAGGAATGACCTGCAGAAGAAGGAAAAGTGTTGTTCTGGCTTCTTCGTGACTGTGGCCGTTCCTCACCTGACACGCCTTCTCTCATCTTCAGACTCCCTCTCTCTGCCATGCCCTTACCATGGGCGCGCTCATGGGGCGCTGCCATCGGTGCCAGCGTTGGCTGCTCTTCGGGCAAGCGAACCCCGCTGCGTGTTCTCCAGTGCCGTTGCTTGTGCAGCGGGGACGGCCCTGAAAAACGCTTCATGGCCATTTCCTGTTATTAACGCTGTTTTAAGGAACAGAATACAGTTTATCCACTAAAGCAGGAGGGTAAATTACGTTTGTCAGAGAGAAACGTTGATTAGATTTTTTTTTGCCTGAAGGGAATGTTGTTGTGATGTGGTGTGACCTCCAGCATAGTCCAGGCCACAGATGGCTCCTGTTTTTCTGGGAACATCCAACATGGGTCTCAGTGACATGCAGCTCAGCTCAACCTGTCATTTTAGAGACACGTTTCATTTTGCTCTTAGTTGAAGTGCTTCACCTGATTGATAAAGGAGACATCACAAAACTGTTTTATTGGTTAATTATACAGGCAAAAGCTGTGCACCTTATTGCTAAGGTTCATCTTCTGGATTCAGCCCTACCTGTTTTAATTGATTCAGTGCCATCTGCTATCAGCAGTGCTCTTACCATGTGCCACTTATCAACTGTGATTAAGTTGTGTATTAATTTTGTATGGGATAAACTGACATGGTTGCACTTTCAGCTGCCATACTGTACAAGAAGCTTTCCAAATTGTTCTTGGATGTCTTTTGTGAATCCTTCCCGGTTATTTTTTTATATTATTCTCCTTCATCTGGAAGCTGTTTTGCTTTGTGACAGTGTCTTGTTAAATCTTTGTTGCTCAGTGTTCAGTCCTTCTGCAATGAAAAGCTGGACATTTCTAAACTCCAGTAAAACTTCCTGTTGCAGAAAGGGCCCAAAGGATTCAGGGGATGCTCATCTATTTTTAAAACGATGATAGAAACCTACCACTAAGGCAGTCATTACAAGGGAAGTTAATACTCTCCAGGTCACAAGTCTTATTTAACTCTCAGGGAGAAAATAAGAAAAATTCAGGGACAATCTCAGAGAAAAGAAAGTAGAGGAAAGGCAACTTTGAAATAAAATACATAAGATTTAACAGGCAATTCCTTTGCAAATATTTCATTAATTTTTCACTTGTTTCTGAGTGAAATGGCTAACAAAGGTGTCTTCTGCTCTGGATGCCATTTGCAAACGAAGGGAGAAGGCCCTGTTTTGTGAGGAGGCTGCAGCGAAGCAGGCATCCTCCTTCAGCTTTCATGGGGTGGTAAGAGGTTTGGAAAAAAAAATGCGGAAAGAATACTAAAGAAGATATTATCAAGCCAACTTCAGCACCTAACTTAGCCAACTTGCCTTCTCAGAGTCCCACTAGGAGGAAGGGGCAGACAGCTCCTACCACCTGAGCTCACCCTGCTCTGCCACCACCCTGGCAGAGCTTCTCTCTCTTCCCCCCGCTGAGGACAGAGGGACCCCGGGTGGCTCCTGCCCAGGTCAGGTGCCGCTTCAGAGCAGTGATCAGAACAGGGATTCAGAGGCTGCTTGTTGCACCAAGGAAGGCTCAGTGTTTCTTCAGGTGATTCCCTTGAGGTGACCCTTTGGTTGTGAAGTGATTGACTTGACTTTGCTCTCCCTCTTTACTCTAGGAGCTAATGAAGTCCTGCTTGTGATCGGCGGCTTCGGCAGCCAGCAGTCACCTATTGATGTTGTGGAGAAATATGACCCCAAAACCCAGGAGTGGAGTTTCTTGCCAGTAAGGGACCATTTTTGACCACCACTGGGTTGAACAGGCTGTGATCAAATGCTGATCCTGTAGTGTCAGCTGTATAACCTTCCTCCTTGGGCTGTCTGTCTTTGGGCGTTCTGCTTGAAATTTCTGACGTAAAGTTCTTCATAGTTGCTGGGGTTTACGTAGTGAATGCTGAAACCACTTCACGTTTGCAGATTTGCTAAGTAAGCTTTGTATAAGAGGTGGTTGTCATATTTCTAATCAGACGAGCCTGCAGAGACCCACAGCTTTGTTGTGGGAGTGAGAACTCTCGTGTTTCTTATTGAAGAGGTGTTAAGCTTTAAGGTTAGTGATGGTAATTGAAATGTCAATAGGATTAGTATAATCAGTCCTGCTCTCAGGCAGGCTGCACAATCTGTCTGGTTTCATTGTTTCTGAGCATAATGGGAGACAGAAAGGCAGAGAGAATTCCTGCACTGAGAACTATTTCTACCCAAATTTAAAATCACCTTTATCTTGTGTGAAATGGTGGAGAGTTGCCTCTTCTTCAATATTGCTAATCACAGAAGACCCTGCATCACCTCGTGTCCCAAAATTCGGTTCTTTTTTGGACGCTAAAAACTTCAGGTATTTTCATCAAAAGACTCTTCTGAGTCTCCACATTTTCCCATTACCAGTCTCCGCAGGGAGCCAGCGGGAGGGCACACCAACCTCCAAGATGCATCAAAGATTCAGTAGCGCCATAAGATAAATTACATTTAATGCAAGATATTTTAGTGCAAAGAGACGTGGCTGTGAGAAGAGAACATGGCAGAGACAGAGTACAGGCAGAGGAAGGCAAACGCAGTCGTTAGGCGTTTTAGCCAGGGCTGTATCCTTTAAATCCGTAGTGCTGTTTGCCTCTGCAGTAGTGGGCTATTTTCCAAAAGAGGATAGAAGAGCAGCAGTCAGTCTCCGTGCATCAGTGTTATTTCCTTTTCTTGACTTTTTTTATTCTTTTCACTGCTTTAGAGTATCACCCGCAAGAGGCGCTACGTTGCTACAGTGTCCCTGCATGACCGGATTTATGTGATTGGGGGGTACGATGGTCGTTCTCGTCTCAGCTCAGTGGAGTGCTTGGATTATACATCAGATGAGGATGGTATCTGGTACTCTGTGGCGCCGATGAACGTACGGCGAGGGCTGGCAGGAGCCACAACCCTGGGAGGTATGTCCTGTCACCGTACTGACAGCGCAGAACAGTTCAGTTCTTGTGCTGAAATGCCCTAAGCTGGTGTGTGCAGAGTGGGATGGCTCCGAGGGAGGAGGGGAGTCTGAAATTCTGGCTTCTCGTCATTTGGATGCAGAAATGGAAAACTTGCCCACTTATCCTGAGAGGAGCTGCCTCCGCTTCATTCCTACGGCATGTGTCTGTGCATCGAGGGAAAGGAACCCTGGGGGATTATGGAGTGGGAAGCTCTCGGGGTGGTGAAGGTGGTGTGTGTTACTGAGCGCAGGCACCACGAACAGCAATAACCACCCAGCGCTGGGGAGAGGCTGAAACCGGAGCCCGTGCAGAGAAGGGTTCTTAGGACAGACTTGGAAGAAGAAAATTACTGAGCAAACTAGAACACTTCAGCTTGCTTATGCTGGCAAAGCAAAGGCCAAGAGGGGATATGATTGTTTTCTATGAGTTTAACTTGGCATGAGAAAAAAATGGGCAATATAAGAATTGAATAAGAACAAATGGTTATAAGCAAGCCAGGCAAAAGTCGGTGTGGAAAGAGAGGAAGTTTCCTAGCCATTAAAATTACTCTAATGAATATTCTGTGCTTTAATGCTTATATTACAATATCTTCTTAATAATTAGTATTGGTTAAATATTATTCATTTAGATTGTTAATAATCTATGCTAATTAAAGTTCTCTTAAAAATGCAGCTGCTTGGAAGATAACAGATTTGTGAAAGCATTGCATGAATTAGGTTATCCAGGATAAGGGACTGATCTCAATGATCCAGATCTATCTTCTGGATCTTCTTTCCTGTTGCCCTGTGTGTTTACTGCCTTGTAAGCATTTGCTTCAGGGAGGTGCTGACAGGATGCTGGTGACAGGCAGGGTCTGGGCACAGCAGTGTTTCAGCAGGTTCTGCAGCATGAGAAGAATAAATGGGGTGTCCGTGTTGTGTTTCATCCATCAACAAGAAGCAGATTTAAGGGTCACCTGGGTTTTATGTTTGTTTAGTTTGTTGGGTCCGAGCAGGCTAATGCCGTGAGGTAGGATGAGGAGGCTGGGTCTCTCTTGGCTCCGAATGTGCCAGGATCTGTAGTTGTTTCTGTATTTTGCAGTCGGAGTTGTAGGCTCGCTCCATGTGCATGCTTGATACTTGACTCGCTGAGTCCAACCTCTGTCTAACCTTGCAGACATGATCTATGTTTCCGGTGGGTTTGATGGAAGCCGACGTCACACCAGTATGGAACGATACGACCCGAACATTGACCAGTGGAGTATGCTGGGAGACATGCAGACGGCGCGGGAAGGAGCGGGGCTTGTTGTGGCTAACGGAGTTATCTACTGCCTCGGTAGGTGCCCTTGGGACCTCTAGGCGTTCTGCAACACTTGCTTTTCACAGAAATGGCAGTGCAGATGCTGTCTGTGAGAAGCACCAACTATGTCATGTCCCGGTTAGAAGAGAAGACTTAATTTTCCTGCGCTGGGCACTGCACAGCTCTGCCAAGGAACGCAGCCTCTTCTCACCGTTACCATCGCAATGGCTCAGGCTGGAGCTGCCATTAACTACAGTAAATACTGTCAGAAGCAAATTGGCCGCAATCAGGCTACATTTGAGGGACAGCTGAAGCGTGGGGGATGAGCAGTGCCTGCTGAGGTTTGCAGGGATGGGCAGTGGCTGAAATGCCCCAGAGATGAAGCAGATAGTCACAGGACGTAGGGTGCATCTGCCCCACATGAAGCAACGGTGGCTGTAGCACTCCAGAAATGTGTCCTCAGCTCTCTGCTCCTTTCTGTAGCACCCATTTCATTTTCAGAGACCCACACCAGCTGTGAATACGGTGAGAGTGCTAGAGGGCAAATCTCTCTGAAGGCTTCAGTAAATTTGTTCTGTGGATACTCCTTCTGGGCCCCAGAAAAGGCAGACCCAGTGCTGTACCCACATCTGTTGCAGTCCCGTTCCTGGGGAGTCACAGATACTGGACACCGGTATATGGGTCTTGTCTCCCTCTCCCAGATTCCTCCCATGCAGTCCCCTGAGGCAGATGCCGGGACGCTGCTCCTTTGCTCATGCTGCACAATGAGATTTCTTGGTATCCTCTTGTGAAGGAGCTCTGTGAGACATCCCAGCCCACGCTGTGGAGCCTCGTAGTGTCAGCTGGCAGCCGCAGCATAGGGACCCTGAGCCAGCACCAGGTCTGGAAGCTGAACACTGGCTTTAGCAGCAGTGGCATCAGCAGTGGCATCAGCAGTGGCATCAGCAGGCTTGGAGGCAGCTCTGGGCAGTGCGGTGCTACCCTGGCTGCACTGGTCTGGAGAGGTGATGCTCTCCCAGCGCAGCCTGTGCTTGCTCTGAGCTGGCTCCGCTCTGGCATTGCGAGCTGCGGAGATCCTCCTTGTCCTGCCACCCCGGTGTGCTGGGAGCTGGGCTGATGGCAGTGCAACGCTGTACTAAGGATGAACAGGCATGTCACTGCTCTCTACACAGAAAACATTTTCTGGAAGTCAGACCCATGGTTTGCTCCTGTATTTTGTTTCAGGTGGCTATGATGGGCTGAACATACTGAATTCTGTAGAGAGGTATGATCCCCACACTGGACACTGGACAAATGTCACCCCAATGGCCACTAAGCGCTCAGGTAAGAGCCCGGAGTGCCTTGAGGTCAAAATGTTTTGGACTGCACTGAGGAAGCAGTCACTGCTGGCTTGTCCTGCTGCCCTGCAGGATGCTGGCTCACCCAGCGGGTGGTTTGCCTTTGAGAAGGGATGATTTTAGGACATGCTGACTCAACTCCCCAAGAGAGAGATTAATTTTCACATGCCTGATGTCTCCATCCCATGCTAAGATGTGTACAGAGGAATGTAGCGGGGGTTTATAGGTTACAGAGAGGGAGAGGAAGTCTTATGTGACTTCCATAACTAGGAACAGTGCACGGCTTGGAGAGAAGCTAGCATGGAACAAAGCACAGACCATAGTGCAAGAGAGTGGGACGGTTTGCCAAGTCAGCACTTGTCAGCTGCGCAGGACATGGCAAAGGCAGGAGGGCTCTGGCAGACCCTCCTTCTCCTGCGCCCTAGGAAATGCTGGGCATCAGCTCCTCGGGCAGTAGAGAGCAGCCAGAGCAACGTCACGCTGCAACAGTCATACACTAATGACTGGAAACATGGTGCCATTATGCATTAATTACCCCCCACCAACTCTTAGTTTGTCTTTCCTGCTTGGTGCCCTATCTGAGCTTTAGGTTTGGCAGCGGTATCTAGAAGAAAAATTTTTGGAGTAACTTTGTCTCGGCTCTCCTTCATTTCTCAAATGAGTTGGGGCTTGTACAGCTCCTGTGTGCTCATGTGCTGGCCCTCTGCTATTGCACTGTGCCTCGGGCCACCTGCCCCAGGTCTCCATGGCCGTGCCAGCGAGCAGCCAGGGCCTTGCTCAGCCGTGTGTGGGTGGGCAGGATGCTCAGTGCCTCCACAGCTTTGTCGTTCTCGATGGAGCAGCTCTGCTGTGCTGACAGACTCTCTTTCAAAACCCTTCTGAAGTTGCTTTTTCTCTAGTTCTTTCAATAAATGTCCTTTACAGTTAGCCCAGGCATCGTTGTTTCTGTTTGTTCTCTGCTGCAGTGTTCTTGTTTAGGGACAAGTGCTGGTTACTCAATTAAAACTGGTCACTCTTCTAAAAACATGTAAACTTTCTTGTGCCTGCAGCAGCATTCACCAAAACCCCAAGCTTTAAATATTTACCCCTGTGACAGGGCTATTCCTGTTAAGTGTGGGTTGGAAAGTGTTTCCCATGTGCCAAGAATGGATTTGGTTTACAAGTTGATCACTTTCCACATCCAGAAGGACCCCCACAGACAAGGATGTGATAAAATCTGTGTGTTTTCCCATGTCAGAGGCAACAGGTGAGACCTGTCCCCAGATCTCTAGAAAGCCTAAGGCTGAGATGGCTTTCCCCGGGGGCTCTGTTGTGTGTACCAAAGAAGATTGCTTTGGGCAAAACCAAAAGCAAAGAGTTCAAGGGAAAAGCCTTTTATAAGAATCATTTCCCAGGTCCGTGCTGGCTTCCCATGAGACTCGGAGGCTTTGGGTAGCAGTGCCCTGGCCCACGCAGCGGGCTTCTCGGTGCCACAAGTGAGCAGGAACAAGCCAGGTTCCTTCCTCGGGGCTGTGACCTGGAGCGCTGAGGTCTGAAACGGGGGGGTGCCCAAGAACATTTTTTGCCCTGGGTTTTTGTGCTGCTGTTCTGCGGTACTAACACCCTAAACTCCTAGTAGCTTACATACCAGTTGCACTTCAACCTCCATCCTGCTGTCAGTTCCAGTCCATCCATCCTTGGATTCTACGACTTCTTTTGCCCCGAGGCTTTGACACTCTTTCTAGACCTGTCTGCATGTGGGTCTTTGAATTCTAAGAAAGACGGGGACTAAAAGTAATCTTTATTCATAGAGGTTGACTCCTTCTTGTTTCTCTTCATCTCTTAGGACAGGTTCTGGAGGTAGCCCACCCCTCAGAAACCATGGCCACATTGCATTGCTAGACCCGACTGCTCTGATTAGGCCTTGGTCTGGTCTCAGCCAAAGTCCTTCCTGAAGCCACTGGCGAGGCCAGGGGGGCACCCTGGCCATTCCCAGCTGTTTTGATGCTCTCGGCAAGGACAGACGGTGAAAGTGAGGTTGCATTTAGTGGAACAGAAAGTCTCTTATACCCTGTTTATGGAAGAAACAGATGGGTGCCCAAGAGCCGCAGGGTGGGTGGGTCGTTTCCTTCAGGGTATTCATCAGTGCGTTAGTTGTGTGTTGGTGGTAACAGCCTGACGGGGTTTACTCCGCTCGAAACAGCAGCAGCTGTTGCAGGAGCACCTGAGGCCACGAAGTGCATCCGTATCTTACTTTGTTCTTTGGTGCTTTACTGGAGGGGGCTGCAGATGAGCAACAGGGGCTGGCAGGGGTTTATTTTCCACTGCCATAAATTCCCAGTTGGGCCAACTGTATTATTGATTGCTTTTACTGGGGCAGGTGAGAACAGCTGCTCAGACAGATGCTTCAGCCACTTACGCCTCTGTGATCGTGTCGTGGACACTAGTTTTCATTTCCCCACCTCCCAGAGGAGCAATGTCAAAGAAATCCCTTTTCCAGCTTCACATGGAACAGTGTCATTCTCCTTGCTACAGCCAGGGGCTGGGTGACACCAGGGAGCCAGAAAAGCCAGAGAAACCTGGCTGTGTGGGGACACAATCCCAGCCGGCAGCTCTGGTGCTGGTCTGTTCAGGGGCCGGGGAGTCCTTCAGCCGAAGTGACCAGCTCCTGTTGCTGGTGCTGCCCTGGCTGCTGCCCAGCGCTGCTCGGTCCCCTGAATGCCAGAGGTTCAGCAGCATTTCCTAGAGTTACAGGTTTTCACGTATCGTATTGGAGACAAAGAATAAGAAAATCTCCTCTGAAGAGGGAGGAACTGACCTAGTTGAGGCTTGTAGCAGCGAGCCCCAGGCACGGTGCTGCCAGTGTCACCCATGGGTGTAACTGTGCTGTCTTCTCTTTCCCCAGGGGCTGGAGTGGCTCTGCTGAATGACCACATTTATGTCGTTGGTGGGTTCGATGGGACGGCACATCTCTCCTCCGTGGAAGCCTATAATATACGCACTGATTCCTGGACAACTGTAACAAGCATGACAACCCCACGCTGCTACGTGGGGGCCACTGTGCTGCGGGGACGGCTGTACGCAATCGCTGGGTAAGCAGCTGCCCTGGCTGGAGAGGGAGATGTCCTGCATGCCTGTTTGCTGGAACAAGCGAGTTGAGGTGACAGCCCGCTGCCCTGTCAGGTGGCCTCTCCTCGCATTTATATTTCAAGCTTTGAGAGAGGAGACAGCCCACACATTCACCGCCTCTGACCTAAATAGGCAGGATGATGGTCCAGAGCCAAGATAGGCAGGAGAGCGGCAGCAGACAGCAAAGGGGAGCCTCGTGCAGTGGGTTTATTTGAGGCTGTTCCTGCTGTACACAGCTGTCCAGCCTCCCAGGAAGGGCTCTGAACACCTCAACCTCTTCCTTCAGCGGTATCCCTCACCCGTAACTTTCTGTCCTCGCAGATACGATGGAAACTCCTTGCTGAGCAGCATTGAATGCTACGATCCCATCATCGACAACTGGGAAGTGGTAACCTCCCTGGGGATGCAGCGTTGTGACGCTGGAGTCTGCGTCCTTCGGGAGAAGTGATCCGGAGGGAGCTTACAAAGAAGAATATCCTAAAGAGTCTCAGCCAGAGGAAGAGTCCCAAGTGATTTGCAGTGACTGTTCTTGAGAGTTGTGGATGCTGTGGAAATAGGCACCAGGACAGCAGCTTTCTGTGCTGCTTTTGACTAGAGCATATGCATAAACGTTTTATCTCGGCAGTCATTTGAAATCGGGGGCTCTGTGTGAAGCTGGAGAAGGTGGAAGTAGGTCAGGAGAAGCTGCATTCTCTGCTGTTCCTGTGGCTGTGTCCATTGGCAGAGCAGAGATGCCCCAGCCTTGGCGCCAGCCAGCCTGGTGAATGCTTCCAAGGACATGTACATACAACTGGGTGGTCTGTTCAGCCGCTGCAGGACCACACAGGTCCTCTGGTTGCTCTCAGCCACATGGATGCGTGAGGGTGAATCCAGCTGCTCTTATGTTTCAGCTTCAAATCATCTTGTACATAGTGAATGTTTAAACATGCTCCTCAAGCGCACAGCAGCGCAGAGCCAAACGGAGCGAGCATGTGGAGGGGGTCCTGCACTGTAGCTGCGTCTGCAGGTCCCTCACGGGTCTGCACACAAAAGGAGTCACAGATTCAAGCTGTCAACTACTGAGATCCAAAAGCCTGAGGCTGCAGGGGGCAGAGGGTAGGGGAAAAGCTCATTGCCTGGTGTAGAAGCAGGTCTGCAGAGTTTGTGCCCTGATCAGGGGGGCTCAGGGTTCATCACATTGCATTTCCTTCAAAAAGCTTGACAGACCCAACTGTAAAGTGCTGCATTTTCTGGCAGCCGGAGCCTTGCTGCGATGTGGCGGTGCCTTTGCCCCCATCCCGGTGGGGAGGTCACCTTGCAGAGGCTGAGGCCCTGAAAGTAGGGACACAATTGCTACTATCCCTGTAGATCTTGGTGGTGAGTGACTGGAGTTCGTCCCTGGAGAGCCCTCTGTCCAGCGCACCCACGTTAGCCTTTCAGTCAAGTTCATAGTGTTGATTTTCCTTTTATCTAGGGTTTTTCTGCTTCCAGGGCCGTTTTGGAGTGACATCCAGGCTTCCATTTTGCCCTTTGTTCTCAGCTCTTCATTCCCCCACCTCGTAACTCCACATCCTTGTACGCTAGTGATCCTCCGTCTGCTCCGGGAACCCCACTGGCTCACTGGAGCACTCTCTCCTCAGCATGTCTCCTGCCTCGCTGCATCTCCGGGAGCTCGGGCTCTCCTTCGCCATCGGCTTGGCCCCCGCAGTGCCTGGGCTCCGCGTAGTGCTGCTCGTCAAGCTTACTGCTGACTCCGTGCTTGGGGACAGGGTGGGATCAGGGACGTGGTGGCATGACTTAATGATGCACTTTCAGCCAATGCTCTGACTTTCTGCATTTGTTTCTATCACACAAGTGTTCTGTGGTTTTGTTTCCTATGTTTATTTTTTAATGAAAATATAAAGAATAAAATATTTCCTGAGCCAGTGGGAATTTAGCTTCTGTTCTCTACATTCAAGCCATTTCTGTAAGTGCTGTGTGGAGGGTACGTACAAACCCTGTGTGAGACCAGGCAGCCTCCGCAGCAGTGCCTCTGCCCGGCGGCGGCAGCGTGGTAGTGAAAAACTGCTCCATCCGCTGGGATCCATGGCACAGAAACCCTGGAGGACTTGCTAACTGGGGGTGAATTTGTTGCAAGATCTGCTTGAGAAGAGTGTGGCAGCAGAGATGAGGAGAAGACTGTGATAATACTCATACGATAGAGCCCGCGGTTGCAAAAAATAACAGCTCCTTTGTCCGCCATGGAAACGTGGGCTGAATGCAGCCCAGTGTTAATTAGTCTGATGATGGTGTAGCTACAAAATACCTGTCCAAAACCTTCTGTTGATTTGAAGGCAAACTGCAGCGTTCGCCCCAGCGGCCTTTGATGACAGTGCTCTCCCCACCGCCTCCCCCAGTAAACATCTGACATTCCAGGTTTCAGATAGTCTCTCCTGACACATCTCCCTTGGGATGAACAACTCTGTCACTCTTCAGCCAGCGAGAACTATGTGAAGAACCAAAAAGGTAAAAGGAGCTGCTTGGGAGAGTGCAACGTTCCTGAGGAAGCACTCATGCTCTCATACATGGATCCGTCCCACCCCCTACACCTCTGCCATCGGCAGGGAGATGGGCACAGGGAGGGGATTTCCAGGCTACCGAACCTGGAGCCACCAGTAGCTCCCCTTCCCGTCCTGCTCTCCTGCAAAGTCCTCACGGGTGTGGAATCAGCTCCAGAAGTGACTTGTGCTGAAAAAAAAAGATGTCCAGCGCCTCGTTCTGCTGAAGCTCAGCAGAATGAAGTGCCAGCATCAGGACTGGATCACAGCAGGACATGACCCTACTCACAGTGGCCACCAGACCCCAACGCTGCCTTCCCAGGACAAGATGTACTGAAGGGCTTGAAGAGGAATTGGCATTTCCAGTTAGATAATGAACAATATAAACCTTCAAAATGCTCTGCATCTGGGCACAGCTGGAGATGAGAAGACTCACAAGCTACTGTTGAAGGGTCAAAATGTTCTGCTTGGAAAGAAGCTGGTGCTGATTCTGACAGACCAGTAAGAATGAAGCTCTGTTCCATGAATAATCTAGGAGAAAATGCTAAAATGCAGAATTAAGCATAAATTTTCAACACCCAAGAAGAATTGGCTAAAGATCTCTTTGGGTTGGTAGGTTTTTCTTTCTTTCTTTGGAAGAGCCAGAGGACTGTAGCAAAGACAAGCCCCACGCCAGCAACCAGCCCTGACCAACCTGCCCAGCCCACCACAGCCTTGCCCGCAGCAGTCGTGGCCCGTGGGCTGGGAGGCAGCACTGTAGTGTTTGTCGCTCAACGGAGTTCTATGGGCAGTGGGTCTGGCCAGGAAAGCCTCATCTCAAGTTAATTTGATGAGCGGGTGGTGTCGAGGTGAGTGTTGATGCAACACTGCACGCTTTTGACTTGCAAGTCCATTCAGACTTCACCCAGGCCAGGTAGAGGGCTTATATTCCTCCTCCCTCCCCATCTGACCAGGATTTTGCTCCGTATTTATCCTGTTACCATTTAAATTAGTACGTGCACACTTAATACAGTCGAGCTGAAGGCCTACAACCATGTTGCTTCTTAGCACACTACAGTCTGGGGGGCAAAGGCCTTTGCTTCATGCCTCCTGCACTGGAGGCTCCTGCCCGCAGCAAACGTGTGAGCGGGAGCAGCGCTTCCTTCGGCTGGTTATGGGAGGCAGAAGTGACCCATTGGGAGGCTTGGAAGTTCTGGAGGGGGCTCAGTGAGACAGAACTGTCGCTGCTCGGGTGCCTTCAAGGCAGCACAGCCCGTCAGGCTCCCGGGACAGTGCACGGCCTGAGCTGGGACGGAGCCAGGGCTCCTGGGCACGTCCACTCTGGGCTTTTCTTGTAAAAGTGGTGTTTGCAGTTACACAAGGAGAAAAGAAAACACAGAACCCGAGAATAACTGCGGGTGAGAGATGCAATCTGATGGTCCGTGACCCTGCTCGGAGGAGATCTGGTTTGGATCAGGTTTCTCAGGACCTTGTTCCATTGAGTCCAGAGTATCTCCAAGCTCGGGGATGCCGTGAGTTCCCCGAGTTGCTCTGGCTGCAGAGCAGACGAGCCCCTGTCACCAGCCGCCCTTGGGCACCGTGCGTTTCTGCAGGCACCTCCTGCGCCGCGGCAGCAGCCCCTCTCCTCCCTCTGGTGCCACAAGCACCAAACCCCGTACACATCTTGGGCAAGGGAGGATGCAGAACTTGACAGCACGGGCTCCTCTGCAGATAAACCTGCTGCCTGCGCCCAGCGTTTCACAGAGGGGACTGAACAAAGCTGCTCGGGGTGGGAATTGGAGATGGCACAACTGAGGATGTGCAGAAATGTCCCCTTGGCTCCCTGCAGCTTCCCAGCACAGCCCAGCCCCCGTCACCGCTCTTCAGGGAAGTCACTGTGCCATGGTGAGACAGGGTCAAGGCTCGGCCCTTACACTGAGCTGTTGCCGAGTGGCAGGGCTGTGCCAGTCACTGCTGAGCCACCGCGGGTGCAGAGCCCCCGCCACAGCACACGGAGACACCCCGGCTCCTGCTCAGCCACTTTCAGGCAAATCAAGACCTTTCTGCAGTTGGTTTATGTGACACTTTTGAGCAGGGGGTGCCCCAGGGCTGCTCATGGTGGGTGTTGCTGAACTTCACACCACCCTTTGAGCATCCACTCCCCTCCTGGCTCCCCAGCACGCACCGGGATGGCTCAGGAGCACCGATGCCCTGTACGCTGCTTCCACCTTAGAAATACCTGCACGATTCGCAGGACGGTGGGGTTTGTGTCTCCCGGCCACACTCACAGGTGGTGGCAGGGAGCAGAGCCGAGGCTGACGATGCAGCGTTCAGGACTGTGATTGTCCAGGCTGGAGCCTGAGGTGAGCAGCTGGACTGCTAATGGAATCCTGCCTCTTTATTTACTACCTTGAATATCAGTTCCCATTTCTGGCTTCTCCTGAGAGTTCTTGGGACACAGCAAGGTAGGAGGAGGATGGTGTATATTTACAATAAATGGCCAGGAAACAGCAAGAATCAGGGCTCTCCCAGGATCTGTTTTAGCCCCTAAAGCAGCAGCGGATACCATCGACAGGCTCATTTCAGTCTTCCCAACAGTGCTTACAGTGGGCTGCTGGCAGCAGGTCCCAAGATCAGCACAAACCCGCAGTGCCTCAGAGCTCTCAGTGACGAGCAACCCCAGCAGAGCCACTTGGGCCTCGGGACCTCACCTCCACCGCCACTGCCCGGGAGCACCAGCACAGCCTCCTGCTTCTCCCAGCCTCTCCAGGGTCAGGATGAACTCTGGCTTCCCCTCCTGGAAAACATTTTGTCCTGAATGTCAGCACCTCGGCCCTTCCAGTGCACTCCTCTCCTTCCCCGTTTCTGAGGGGGTTCTCTGTACCGAGGCGCTGAGGGAGCTGCTGTGCACGGCAGGAAGAGCATCGCCCAGGCTCTCGGAAACGCTGATGCCGTCACTGCACGCACTTCGTGGGGAAACGACTTCCCCGCACCCGGAATCGGCTGGGCTCTGCTTTCCCTCACCGCTGTAACACGAGTCAGGCGTCTCCAGGCTCCCCTGCCCCCGAAGGGACTGTCCCGATGGGCCCGGCCGGCCGGCAAACGGACTGTGGCTGCCAACCCTTCGCCACCCGCCCGTGCCCCGGCCGGTTTCACACCGGGATCCCCACAGCTGCTCACCCCGCCCGCAGCGCGGGGACCAGGGGCTCTCTCAGGCCCCGCTCGCCTCAGGGGCCTCCACGGCGCCTCCCTCCCGCAGTCCCCTCGGGCACCAGAGGCCCGGCAGCAGCTCAGGGGCCAGTCGAACCTCGCCGTTCCACGGCACGGCACGGCACGGCGCGGGCCGCCCGGGACCCTCTGAGGGGCCGCCCCTCGGCGCCGCCTGACGTCACCGCGCTGGCACGGCCCCTCGGGCGGTGCCGGCCCCCAGCGCGCCTGCGCAGCCATGGCGGCGGCCTGCGCCGAGATGGAGCCGGCGGCGGCGCCTCCTCCTCCTCCCTCTCCCCCTCCGGCCGCCGCCGCGCCGGGCTCGGCCGAGCTGGTGTGCGCGCAGGGTCGGAACCTGAAGGCGGTGCTGTGCCAACGCTGCGGGTCGCGGGTGCTGCTGCCCGGCGCCGCCACCTTCGCCCGTCGTGAGGTACCGGGGCGCGAGGGGAGGGCGGGAGCGGCGGTGGGGGCGGTGCGGGAGGGAAGGGCGCCCCCTGCGGGCCGGGCGGTGACGCCGTGTCTCCCGCAGCTCCTCCTGCCCGCCATGAGGAAGAAGGCGGCGGCGGCGGCGGCGGGCGGCGGCGGGGACGGGGACGTGGTGCGGGAGCACTGGCTGGTGCGCGACATGTTCTCCTTCGAGAACGTGGGCTTCACCCGCGACGTGGGCAACGTCAAGTTCCTGGTGTGTGCCGACTGCGAGGCGGGGCCCATCGGCTGGCACTGCCTCGACGACAAGGACAGCTTCTACGTGGCGCTGGAGCGCGTGGCCCACGAGTGACACCGGGCTGGGGACGGGGGCGACGGTCCCGGGCACCCGCTCGGGGAGCTGGGCTCGGCCACCGGGAACCCCGCCTGCCCCGCAGCCTGCCCGCCCGGGCAGTGACGGACTGACCCCGGCCCGGCCACCCCACGGCTTGACGGACCACGGCCCGGCCCCCGGACTGACCGCGGCCCAGCTACCCCATGGCTCGCTTGACCACAGCCCGGCTGGCCACACCAGAGCCCAGATCCTCGGACCGACCAGCGCCAAGAAGGATGGCACCGGCAGCGCCAGCTCCTCGCCTGAACCCCCACGGGCAGGACGCCGCCGGCAGCAGGAGGGTCCCCTGTCACCCGCAGGGGCATCTCACTGTGACAGTTCTGCCAAACAGCTTGATCTGCTGCTGTTGGTAGAAGCAGCCTCGGGCCTTCCTGGCTGCTCTCTGTTACTTCTTACCCGTGCGGCTGCTGTTTTTCAGATGTGCTAAGGCATCTTCCCGGCTGTGTGACACGGCCGTGTAAATGGGGGTGCTGGCACGAGGGCAGGACAGGACTGCTGCATCGCACCGTCATGGTGGCTTAAATTGTCCGAACTACAGCCAAAGCAGTTACAGGGTTTTAGGCTGCACCTTCTGTTGATTTTTCAGAAGAAATGTTCCCTGCCCCACACCGTAACATTTAGGTTCTCTAAAACCTCATCCTACTTGACAACTGTAACCTGTAAGAGTATATGGCACCTAAAGCGTGTATAAGGCATTTTATATAACACTGTATGCAGTTTTATTAACAGAATACTTAGAAATAAAATAAGATACAGGTAGAGTTTGCAGACAGCGTAGGCTGATAGAATGGCAAAAAAAGAAAATGTGTGAGGCTGTAGTATTTCCAGGCAGCAAGAATGAAGACATTCCAACCTGAAAAGGATTTGAGTCGTTGGACACGTCTCTCAGTGCTGCAGAGTGTCAAAACAGCCATGTGTGTATTAAACAGAGAAGTCAGGAAGGAATTTCTCTCCTGTAATGCAGCCGGCAGGATGCGCTGGGATATTGTGTCCAGCCTTTTAAAAGGTGGGCACAAAGCGGACTGAGAATTGAAGGAGGCTGCAGCAGCCGTGGTTCTCACTGTATTTATCTTTTGGTAATTGTGGTCCAGTTTGCATTCTCCGTTTGCAAACCCCTGTGTGAATAATACAGCAGCTTTAGAGCGATGGTTGTGCGTCACAGAGGATGCCTTGCTGTGGGAGGTGTATGGGTGTGCTAATAAATGCGAATAAACACTCTTGGTACCAATGCAGCTGTACAGGCACAACTGTCATTGCGCTGGGATGATGACGTTGTACTTGCCACCAAAATCAAGGTCGGTTGTACTTAAAGATTAGCAATGTTGGTGAAGGCAACCTGACAGCAAGTGGGGGAGAAACAAGTCCTTTCTTCTTCCAGTGCCTGAACACCTGCATGTTTAGGATTTGGAGACTCTGCCCTATTGTAGAACAGCCAGGCTGGTGGCTGTTCTGGGGCTGCGCTTTCAGAAACCTCTGCTGGGGACAGTCAAGGTTCCTGAATGGGAGGGCAAGAGGCAGTAACTCTGTGATTAAGGCTCTTGCTTGGGTAGAAGGTGAGTCTTGTGCTATGTCCTTGCTAAATATGTCAGGTGCACATTTGACATGAAAATTTCTTTCCTCTTGCCCTTCTTGTTTAGACCCTAAACCCAGTGACTGAACAGGTTCATCAAGGAAGTGTGCCTAGAAGGGCAGGAGAACTTCATTTGAGTTCTTCATAGGCACAAAGAAATAGTGGGATCGTGTGACTTTAATTCCACACTTTCACTTAGATTGTTGTCTGTTGGGCAATGTGTTTTGACCTGTAATACCTAGATGATAGTCCACGTTACTAAAGTATAAAATGTGTTGCACAATAGTTTCATTTTGAAGACACCACTGTGCAGAACAGGCTTGTGGATATCAGCTTGATTAATGCTGAGTAAATAACACTTCTCAAAAAAAAATGGTACCTGTGGATTCCTGATATCGGGGAGTATTTGGTGGGTGGCACTGGGATGGAGCGGAGGTGGTGGCAGAAGCTCTTCCCGGTGAGTAGAACCCTTCCTGAAGAGATGGGAGACCTGGGGCCAAAGGCTGCCTTCACCTCAGAACCGCAGCGATTTGGAGCCACTTCAGTGCGGTGTTGCTCAGTCACAGTGAGTAATGAAAGCTCCTCCTGCCCTTCGGTGTGAGAGCGTGTGCTGAATGGCAGCATCCTCCACAGGATTCAGGTTTGGTTCCTGCTGACTCTTAAATATGAAGTAGGATCACAGAGATTGTAGAAATGCCAAGAAGAAATGTACAGTCTGTTAGGAATTCATGGGAGGAAACTGTTGTAGTTTCTTGGGATCTTTCAAGGTAGGATCTTGGCTTCCTGCAGCTTGGAGATGCTGTGAGATACGCCCTTGAAGTCCAGGTAGCACGGGCAGGACGCGGTGCTGGTGAAGGTACCGCTGTGCAGTAGAGCAGTTTGACTGTTGATGCCCAGGAGCCATCACCTGGGTGACTGGGATGAGAGCGTATCCTGAGAGCTGAAGTGAGAATGATGCAAAAAAAAAAAAAAATAAAAATAATGGTGAAGAGGGAAAAGGCTGCATCACTCTGTGGAATTTGAGCCCAGGCAGTTCCACTGCGACATTAACTGAGCCTCAGAGGAAGGATGTGTGCAGTCAGCAAACCTCTGCTCAGGGAAAAGGTCTGCCGCGTTTATGCGACAGACAGCAACATCAGGTTTGGGGGCATCTAATGAAGCGCTGAACAGTTTTTGTGTTAATGAGAGCTAACAAATGTGGATAGTCTCGAAAATAAACATAATCTTTTCACTGCTTTATATCTAGCATGTTGAAAAAAATCTTTTCCAGCTGCCTGCAGGAACTTGTAGGAAAAGGATAGACAAGAGCCAACCTTCAGGTATGGTAACCACTTCCATAGGACCTGTCAACACGCATCTCGCCGCCCGTCTTTATCATCAACAAGACAGACCAGGAACCCTTATTTCCATGTGCAGGTCACTTTTAAATTAATTTGAAAATTGATTCTTCTACAGAAATAGCTGCATAGACTTAGAAAAAGGAAGACTAGGGAAACTGTAGGCCCACTGATGAATGAGGTAGGTGCCTTGGTGGTGGAAGACACAGAGAAGGCGGAGTTACTGAATGCCTTCTTTTCTTTGGTCTTCACTGCTAAAGCTGTCCCTCATGAATCCCAGACCCTGGAGGCAAGGGGGGAAGGTCTGGGGAGAGGAAGATTTTCCCTCAGTAGAGGAGGACCGGGTTAGAGACCACTTGGCCAAACTGGACATCCATAAGTCCATGGGCCCTGATGGGATGCACCCGCGAGTGTTGAGAGAACTGGCAGATGTTATTGCTGGGCCACTCTCCATCATCTTTGAGAGGTCGTGGAGAACAGGAGAGGTGCCTGAGGACTGGAGGAAGGCCAATATCACTCCAATCTTCAAAAAGGGCAAGAAGGAGGACCCAGGGAACTACAGGCCAGTTAGTCTCACCTCTGTCCCTGGGAAGGTAATGGAGCAACTCATTCTGGATGTCATCTCCAAACACGTTGAAGAACAGGAAGTTATTGGAAGTGGTCAACACGGATTTACCAAGGGTAAATCATGCTTGACCAATCTGATAGCCTTCTATGATGTCATAACTGGTTGGCTGGATGAGGGGAGAGCAGCAGATGTCATCTACCTTGACTTCAGCAAGGCTTTTGACACTGTCTCCCATAACATCCTCATTAGGAAACCGAGGAAGTGTGGGCTAGGTGAGGGGGCAGTGAGGTGGATTGAGAGCTGGCTGTGTGACAGAGCTCAGAGGATTATGATTAATGGAGCAGGGTCAAGTTGGAGGCCTGTAACCAGTGGTGTCCCCCAGGGGTCAATACTCGGTCCAGTCTTGTTCAACATATTCATCAATGACCTGGACGAGGGGACAGAGTGTGTCCTCAGCAAGTTTGCTGATGATGCCAAACTGGGAGGGGTGGCTGACACTCCAGAGGGCTGTGGCACCATCCAGCGTGACCTGGACAGGCTGGAGAGCTGGGCAGAGAAGAACCTAAGGAGGTTCAACAAGGGCAAGTGTAGGGTCCTGCACCTGGGGAAAAAGAACCCCAGGCACCAATATAGGTTGGGGGTGGGCCTGCTGGAGTCAAGTTCTGAGGAGAAGGGTCTGGGGGTCCTGGTAGATAGTAAATTATCCATGAGCCAGCAATGTGCCCTTGTGGCCAAGAGGGCCAATGGAATCCTGGGCTGCATAGGGAAGAGTGTGGCCAGTAGGTGGAGGGAGGTCATTCTCCCCCTCTGCTCTGCACTGGTGAGGCCACAACTGGAATACTGTGTCCAGTTCTGGGCTCCCCAGTTCAAGAGAGACAGGGAACTACTGGAGAGAGTCCAGCGTGGGGCAACAAAGATGATTGAGGGATTGGAGCATCTCCCTGATGAGGAAAGGCTGAGAGAGCTGGGACTCTTTAGCCTGGAGAAGAGAAGGCTGAGGGGAGACCTTATCAATGCTTCCAAGTACCTAAAGGGTGGGTTGAAGGAGGATGGAGCCGGACTCTTTTCAGTGGTTGCCAGTGACAGGACGAAGGGCAACGGGCACAAGCTGGAACATGGGAAGTTCTATTCAAATATGAGGAGAAACTTCTTTCCTGTGAAGGTGCCAGAGCCCTGGAACAGGCTGCCCAGGGAGGGTGTGGAGTCCCCTTCTCTGGAGATCTTCAAGACCCACCTGGATGCAGCCCTGAGTGATGTGCTCTGGGCAACCCTGCTTCAGCAGGGGAGTTGGACTGGATGATCTCTAGAGGTCCCTTCCAACTCCGACAATTCCGTGACTCCATGACTTTACTCCCAAGACCCATTATGTGTTAGGCTGTAGCGCTGCCAAGAGAGGGAGCGCTAATGAACCCGCGCTCCTTGCGTCGGCCGATCCTGCCAGCAAGGCTGCACACAGCGGGACGCAAAACCTCCAGCACTTGGGACCTTCCCTCAGTGCTGCCTTTGAGTGGGTACAAATAATATCAATTTCATCAAATTGCTTCCCAATCTGGATTTAAGGCATGCCTGTTTGTATTGGTTAGGTGTTTATATACCATAAGTATAAACGTATTTAGGATGGGTAAAAACAGACACTGCTCCACTGACTCAGGTACTGAGGCTGGTTCACAGCCCCAAAACCATGGTCTGGGTTTAGGCTCACATTGACACCTCGTAGCTTCACCTCTCTGCTCCCTTTCCCACCCAAACTGCTCCCTCAGGGCAGCTGCTGAATCCTTTGCTGACACTGTTTCGGTTTGCCAACTTGGTCTAAAGCTACCCACTTCTTTTCTTGGGTTGAAACATGGGAGTTTGAGCTCTGCAGCTCGCGTGAGACACTCAGGAGGCAGTGGCAGGGTGCAGGTCTTCACATTTTTGGCAGCAGGAGGCTGTGAGATCAGTTGAGCTGTCTTGGGTGACTGCCACGAGTCATCCCCTGCCAAGGTCACGTTCACACTCTTCTTTCCCTAAATTAAGTGCATTTCACTGAAATAGGTAAGTGGTGCTTGGAGCAGGGACTGGAATTCAAGGCTCCCTCTTTCCCAGCTCTGCAAGTCAGCAAAAATGTCTTGGTTTCTGCGCCTGACAGTACCCAAGGTCTCTCTCCGTGACAGCTCATCTCTTAACAGAAGAAATCTTTGGCAGAGCAGTTATGACAATATGGACTTTGAAGTAATAGCTTGGACGAGGACTTTGCTGCTTGCCTTCCTCCGTGTGGCAGAGCTCTGCCGCGGACAGGCTCAGCTCGTCGGCACATAGGCAGCCAGGAGGGCTTGAGGGAGGATCTTGACAATACCTGCACCTCGGTGTGTCTGCAGAACCTGCTGCCACCAGGTATGGAGACAAGGAGCTCAGCAGAGTTCAGAAAAGGGCCAGTATCAAAACAAGGCCAGTTCTGCTAGGGGAGGTATTTTTGGCATTACATCTACATATCTTGCCTTGCTTATTTCCCTAAACCAGCGCTACAGAGCAGAACTATTACAGTGTGTGAACAGAGACAGCCGTATCAGCACGGGCAGTTTCAACATGTGGGTGTTTGGGAGAAGAGCGATATTTGAAATGTATTATGAATATTCGCTGAAGGTCATTTTACGTGCCTGACATTACACTCCCTGGCAGGAACAAGAAAAGTAGGAGGAAAGGAAACAATAGGAAATAGCTTCGGGGTCATTCAACAAATAGCGCAGGGAAACGCTTCCCTGCCTCCCGCAAAGCCAGGTTAATAAACCCTTGAATCAAAGGAACGCTAAACCACAAAGTATTTTGCCAAAAACCACCGAGCATTTTGCAGCTGCTGGGGAACATGGAAAGAAACCACAGCAGATGAGTGAAACTTGCCATAAAAGTGGAAAGAGAAAATGAGGGCTTTGATAAAACCCAGCTTTGTGCTCCTTTTAACCAATAATTTCTGTTATGCATTTCAGCAGAAATACTTTTGTGCTGACTTGTGAGTCACCCAGGTTCTTAAAGTGCAGCTTTTTCGCAAGTGCAGCCGGACCTTTTTGTGTTGGTGGGGATAGAGAGGGGGGGCAGACGGGAGCCCAGGAATCCAGGTGAGTTCCTGAGCTGTGGGGCTGCAGCCTCGGGGGAGCGAGAGGAGCCAGGGCTGTCTGCGCAGGAGCGTGCTTCAGAGGGAGCGCTGGCGTCTGAAAATTATCGGACTGCGCACCGAGGGAAAATCACGTGCTTTGCTCCCTAAACACAGTCACTGAGGAAGAGTGAGCAGGTTCCTGGGTCACTGAGATAATGCTTCCATCTCCTGAGGGGGGGAGCAGGCTCTGGAAAAATTATTTCTTGCATCTTTTCTTGAACTTAATCCAGAATGGCACAGTCCAGCCAAGGGGTTGCTTCAGTTCAGCTTTTTAAGTACTGCATGCCTGACTCCGAGAGAGCTACATGGGTGGTAACAGCTTGTGGCAGAGGATATATCCCTTCATCATCACATGGTCACTTCCTAGGGGCTTCAGTTTTCTCTTCGGTTAAGATACGAACTGTTCGGGTACAGCTTCTGCATGGAGAAATCCGCCGTCATCCTTCCCTCCTCGGCACACTGCTATTGGAGGTGTAGGCTGGGGGTGTTGGGGAACAGCCCAAGGCAGGCTGTAATCTCATAACCCAGTTGGGCCTGAAAGTGGGGCATGTTCTGCCCAAAGCAGCTGCCGTTCAGCCGCCAGAGGAGGCCAAAGCGAAAGAGCTGTGTTTTTCCCGGCAGCCTGCCTTCCTGGCGGGTGTCAGTCTGGCAGGACGGGGCAGAACTGCAGGCAGAGTCTGTCCTTGAAAAGTCTTTCAGGGCAATTTGCGGCGTCGATAGGAGCCGTGCGTCCCTGGGGCAAGAAGCTGTGCCAGGAGAGTGCCCTGCCTGGATGGGTTTATCCGCACGTTTCCTCGCTGGGGCAGCAGCCGGGAGGGTGTGTGTGCTCGGCGGTGCTTCTGTTCCCCCTCTCGCCTTCCTCATCTTCCAGGAGTCTCCGCATTCCCCGGAGGAAGGGAGACAGTTTCTGGCTGTAACCGCTGTGCGTGCGGAGACAGAGTGCTCTTGTCTGAGCGCTGCCGGGAGTCACCCGCTGCCATTGTTCAAACCCAGCTGGAAGAGATGCCCCGAGAGCAAAGAAAAATAAGCCAAGCCGTGTCAGCACAGGTAACCTCCCCTCCCCGAGCAGCTGGCTCCGCACACTGCCTGGAACGCTGTGAACAGCATGCTCTTTCCATGGCAAACATCCAGACCGCAGCTCGCTGCAGAATCCCCGGTTAATTTGGAATCTCTGGCAATGGAGCATGAGGACGTGGCTCCAAGAACTTGCTGCCTTGTGCTTTCCTGGGGAGGGAGCAGTCTCTGACTCCTGTTCTCTAAAACAGGCAGAAGGACTCAGCTCTCCGTGTCAAACTGTGGCAGGTCCAAGGGGCCAGCACCAAAAAGGGTGGGAGGAAAGAAGTGCCGAGACTCAGCAAACACAGGACCCCAACTCCTGAGGAGAAAAGATGCTTGGAGAAAGGTGCAGGTTCAGACTCTGGTGGGAGGATCCTCCCTTAATAAGGAATAACCAGGAGTGAGAGATGTAGCTGTGGGTGGGAGGCTGAGAGCCCTCAGCATCTCGATCCCTGCTGCAGCCACATGTCCCTGTCTGGCTCCGGTGCCCATGTCTGTGAGGTCCCCACGATGCCAGCACCACTCCCAGGGATCTGGTTCCACCCCTTCCCTCCAGGGCCCTGCTGGGATTTGGGGATTTCTGTTGGAGACAGAAATGTGAGCACCGAAAGGCAATGTCTGTGCAGCTGGCCTGTTCCTGAGACCCAGCTCCTGATTTTGGGAGAGGTGAAGCTGTAGCGCCCAGTGCTGCTCACGCTCCCAGCACAGCATAAAGTGCAGCTTCTGGCTACTGGAACCTTCTCGCTCTACTTCTTGGCATTCCCTGCCTTTCTGACCAGGTTTATAGTGCTGCTGATCCAGCTAAACTGATGTTTAATAGGTGTTGACCCAGATGTCAGTGAACAGAGGTTGTTGCCACGTGCGGTTGCACCGTAAGGCCAGTGCGGTGCTGAACTGGTTGCAGTGGGGGTCCTGCTGTGCACCTGTAAAGCTGTTCTGCCCTGTATATATATATGCTCTGCAGGTTACGGTACCACCTGGGGCTCTTTGGCTGCCTCAGTATGTGCAGTGCATTTAGCTCTTCAAGGCTGGTGGGGACACGAGTGCTCAGGTCTGCTCCGGTGCTGCTCTGCAGCTGGTCAGTCCCACCACAAGTTCACTGGGGATCTCAAATCTGAGACAGTCCACAGAGGAGTTTATGTTCCTACTGGCTTTCTTGGTCAACAAGCCATTGGATTCTCTTTAAAACCACCCTGTATGCACTTCGCATAGCAAGAACCGCCTCAGATCTATGACACTTCACCCAGTCCATGCTGCCTGACCATCGCAGACGGGTACAGCCCTGCCAGCGGCGTCTGTGGACTATGTGTATCTGGCGGTTTAACCCCGGCCAGCAACTAAGTGCCACACAGCCACTTGCTCACTTCCCCCCAGTGGGATGGGGGGAGAACTGGGACAGTAAAAGTGAGGAAAACTCATGGGTTGAAATGAAGGCAGTTTAACAATTAAAAATAAATTTAAAAAAAAGTAAAAAAAAAAAAACAACAACAAAGAGAGAGGAAAATAAAACCCAAGAAAAACAAGCAACGCAAAAGAAAGCAATTGCTCACCACCAACCGACCAATGCCCAGACAGTCCCCAAGCAAGTGCAGCCCCCAGCCCCCTCCACCCCCCCCCAGTTTTATCGCTGAGCGTGGCATCGCATGCTGTGGGGTACCCCTGTGGTCAGTTGGGGTCAGCTGTCCCAGCTGTGTCCCCTCCTAACCTCCTGTGCACCCCCAGACCAGCTGCTGGTGGAGCAGCGAGGAGCAGAAAAGACCTTGGTGCTGTGTAAGCACCGCTCAGCAACAGCTAAACCATCCCTGTGCCATCACCACTGTTCTCAGCACACATCCAACACAGCCCCAGACAAGCTACTATGAAGAAATGTAACTCTATCCCAGCCAAAACCAGTACAGGATTTCACTGAATTTTCACTGAATTTCACTGAATTTTTAGAGTTGGAAGGGACCATAGAGATCATCTAGTCCAACTCCCCTGCTGAAGCAGGATTGCCCAGAGCGTGTCAGAGCACATCACTCAGGGCTGCATCCAGGTGGGTCTTGAAGACCTCCAGAGACGGGGACTCCACACCCTCCCTGGGCAGCCTGTTCCAGGGCTCTGGCACCTTCACAGGAAAGAAGTTTCTTCTCATATTTGAGTGGAACTTCCCATGTTCCAGCTTGTGCCCGTTGCCCCTCGTCCTGTCACTGGCAACCACTGAAAAGAGTCCGGCTCCCTCCTCCTTCAACCCACCCTTTAGATACTTGGAAGCATTGATAAGGTCTCCCCTCAGCCTTCTCTTCTCCAGGCTAAAGAGTCCCAGCTCTCTCAGCCTTTCTTCATAAGGGAGATGCTCCAATCCTTGAATCATCCTCGTTGCCCTTCGCTGGACTCTTTCCAGTAGTTCCCTGTCTCTCTTGAATTGGGGAGCCCAGAACCGGATGCAGTATTCCAGTTGTGGCCTCACCAGTGCAGAGTAGAGGGGGAGAATGACCTCCCTCGACCTACTGGCCACACTCTTCCCTATGCAGCCCAGGATTCCATTGGCCTTCCTGGCCGCAAGAGCACACTGCTTGCTCATTGTCATTTTGCTGTCTACCAGGCCCCCCAGATCTTTCTCTTCAGAACTTGTCTCCAGCAGGTCCACACCTAACCTGTGTTGGTGCCTGACATTCTTCTTCCCCAGGTGCAGGACCCTACACTTTTCCCTGTTGAGCCTCATGAGGTTCTTCCTTGCCCAGCTCTCCAGCCTGTCCAGGTCTCGCTGGATGGCAACACGGCCCTCCGGGGTGTCAGCCAGCCCTCCCAGTTTGGTATCATCAGCAAACTTGCTGAGGATACACTCGGTCCCCTCGTCCAGGTCGCTGATGAATATGTTGAACAGATGTGACCTGTTTGCCACATTGGCTACCTGCACCATCTGCCAAAGGGTTTCTTGGTCAAAAGGATGACGCAGCCAACTCGGCACAGACAGGAATGTCCAAACGCTGGAAATAACGGGTAAGTTGGTAGATGGTGCTACTGCTTAACCAGGGGAAGAAGGTTAACTTCACAGTGAGAGAGACACGGTCAAATGGGTGATTTTAGTTATCCACTAATAGGTAAATGTGAATAGGTGAGTAATTCAGAAGGCCTTTTAATCATAAAATAGAGAAAAAATAAGTGGCCTTGATGGAGAAGCCGTTTCAGCTTTGATAAATGTCCAACGGAGTTTGTTCCGGCAGACAGCAGGGAATACAGAAGTGTTACTGCGTGAAAGCCAGGGCCGAAGTAGCATTTGAAACAAGCGGGGAGTGGAAGCAGCCCCTGCAACGTGGGCTTGCAGAGAACAAAAAAATAGGGCAGGCAGCCAAGTCCATGCTTGCAGGAGCAGGATTAAAACAGTTGGAAGAGCAAATAATGTAAGATTTAAAAACAGGGAATGTATTTAAGGCCATTAAAAACAGGATCTTATTTAAGGATTACCTACAAGAAGCCACGCTAATAGCACATTAAGGTTACAAAGTCAAATGATCAAGGTAGAGAATGCTGATATTAAACTTGCTGATGAAACGTTAATCTCCTGTGCACATACCTTCTGCTGCGATTCTGCTGACTAGCACGTAGGAAATCTCGCAAAACAAAAGGAGAGCCCAGCCCTTTGGGGCTCCAATCTGGCAACTCCAGCACATCCTTCCACTTATTTTGACACTCCCTGCAGGGGGAGGACTGGGGATAAAGAGGGTATAATCATATCATTAGAGATACACCTATTGCATGCGTTCAGCGTTCAGGAGAGGAACGATTCCTTTGTACGAACCACTCTAGCTCTGTCTCCTGCACTCATCATTCCCGTATCTAAGGATTTCCAACCCATCTGGAATGGGGAGTGTTTAGGTCAGAAATTAATTCAGCCTGGTCTGGTTGGATAGTTTTCAGCTCTAAATGAAAGATATTTCTTGGCACCCAGCAAACATTCCCCAAGCCCTCATGGAGAATCCATGTCCTCCCATGGAAGTTTGGCCCGAGATCAGTGGATTAAGTATTTCCACCTGCCGTGCGTTCTCCCCAAACTGTTCCTCTGTTTGCTGTGTGCAGCACTTGAGAGAAAACATCCAGGTGTGCGTGATGGGATAAACATCTCGCACTGCAACCAACGCCTAGCCACGTGCACTGCTTTGTTCTGCTCAGACCTGTGTGTCCCAGCTGCGCACCTCCGCTGGCACAACCAGTTCCTTTGCCGGGCCCTACCCCACCGCCGTGTTTGCCTCCCTGTCCGGGCAGGGCTTGTTGATATTCAACTTGCCAAGGAAATGGCTACCTGCTGTGTACATCCCTTCTGTGCAGGGTCACCCTTCTGTCCCCTGGGCGTGGGGGCAAGGAGAGGTCTACAGAGCTGCAAAGGTTTCTGATTTTAAACCGATCTAGCAAAACAGGGCGTTCCATTCCGATTGTCTTCTATTGATTTGCACGATTCATTTAGTTCACATCGATACCTTCAGGCAGAAGAGGACAGGGTGCTGTCTGCTCACGCAGCCGGGCACTACTGACATGTGGCCCATAGCTGACATCCAGACCTGCAAGGCCAGATCAGCCAGTTTAGGCAGTATGTGACCGCAGCCAGTGCTAAACCAACTAAAAATCTCATCAAACCACACAGGAAAGTACTATTTTTCCTCATTCTTGCTAGCTAGGCTTTATACAACAGTTTTTCTTACCTGCCATTCCTTTCCCAGTCTACAGAGGAAAAAAAAAAAAAAGAACAAAATCCCTGTTTCTCCTCCCCTTCCACCTCTCCGAACAGCTAACGAAGGTGCTGCTTTACTCTGTGTCAGGATCCTTGTCCCTCTCCAGCCACTGCAGAGCTGGGAGAGTATTTTGCAACAGCCAAAGGTCAGGGCTGTGCAACAGGAGGCCCCGTGACCCTCCATAGCGAGAGCTGCCCTGGGCAGGGTGTCAGCCCCGACTTCTAGAGAAGGATTAGACCAGATCAGATGATCCCAAGTGAACTGCACCCGGTGTTGCAAAGGAAGATTGAAACAAAGCCAAACCACATGAAGAACCCTGTCAAGACAATTTGGAAGGAATTCCTTGCCAAGGCTAAAAGTACTTGTTCCTGTAGCAATACAGGACCCCAAATCCCGAAGGAGTCTGTGTTACCTTCACTGACCCTGGCAAGGTGTTCAGCTACCTGTGGGGAATGGGGCAGGATAAAACGGCAAAAACCTGTAGCCAGATGATAGTTTGAGGTGAGGAAGTACAGGCTAGTGTTTCAGGAATTCTCTGAGACAGGAATCTCTGAATGTGGGGAGAGTACCCCGGGGTAGTGATGCTGCTACTCTGGCCCTCTTCTACATTCTTCCCAAGGCGGTTGCAAAGGGCCACCACGGGAGAAATAGTATTGAGCTCAGGTGTACAGAATCATAGAATCATTTAGGTTGGAAAAGACCTTTCAGATCATCGAGTCCAACCGTTAACCTAACACTGCCCAAACCACCACTAAACCTTGTCCCTCAGCACCGTGTCTACCAGTCTTTTAAATGCCTTCAGGGATGGTGGCTCAACCACTTCCCTGGGCAGTCTGTTCCAGTGCTTGATAACCCTTCTGGTGAAGAATTTTTTTCTAATGTCTAATCTAAACCTCCCCTGGCACTACTTGTGGCTGTTTCCTCTTGTCCTGTCACTTGTAATTTGGGAGAAGGGGCCAACCGGGTCTCCCCTCAGCCTCCTTTTCTCCAGGCTGAACAAGCCCAGCTCCCTCAGCTGCTCCTCCTAAGACTTGTGCTCCAGACCCCTCACCAGCTCCATTGCCCTTCTTTGGACACACAAAAAACTACTGCCCTACAGACCCCGGTATTGCTGGGCGGTCTCCCATCAAAGTATTAACCATGCCTGATCCTGCTTAGCTTCCAAGATCAGACAAGAGAGGTGTTCTCAGGGGTGGGACGAATATTGGGGGCAGGTTAATCCAGTGTGATGACTCTTACATTTATGTCCTTAGCAATTTCCTCATGTGTACAGTTGCCCTGGGATTAAAAAATACATATCTAAACCCAGCCTCTCGTTCTTGGCCACACCAGCAAAACAGCCAGGAGGCATTAACAATGCAAAGAGGAGCCCCACACCAGCACAACAGCGCAAACATTCAGCCCAGCACTAATTGCTCCCGTGTCAGCCTGTGACAGATGCACCGGGGACCAGCATGGACCTGGGCCCTCGCTTGCAACAACCCCCTTGTTGTGCGCATGTTGAGGCGATCAATCCCCGCTTTGGAAGGCACCAAAGTGCATTCTGCTGACAAATCAATAACCTCCTGGCGGGCCCCGTGCCAGGAAGGGAAGGGGCTGTGTTTGTGAATGATTAACTGCATTGCACCTTCCCTTGCCCCAACCCCAACCACGTGTCCTCCTGGTGCTGTTTAGTCTGACCTGACCAAGAGAAAACCTGGGTGCTCATTTTGGGAAAAGTGATGAGGAAAGAATGGGAGCAAAGAATGAAAGTACACAGGGTAACACTAGTGTCTAGGAGCTAAGAAAGAAGATTTTAGATGGCAAACAACACAGAGAATGATGAGCAGGTGGCCATAAAGGCTGTAGCCGGCCACAGCCGTGTCCTGTTGCAATGGGAGAAAGGTGAGAGGAGTGACTGGGTCCATCCCCTCTCACCTGGGTTATGCAATTCACCATATCAGAAGGTGACATCCATGTGAAGGAGCCGCTGCAATGTGCCACGTCCTGCTGTGAGATGCTGCAAGCACGCCGTGTCCCTTCACCAGCTCCCAGCCATGTCCAGGGTCAGCTCCAGATCTTGCATCTAGAATTTAAAGTAATTAATAAAATCAATTATATTAGAGCCTGGAAGAGTCATTTAGAGCCACAGAATAAAACCTGTCGCTGAGGAGCAGGGCCCTCACGCTGATTAGGTACCAGCCGACCCTGAAACAGGCTGAAACATCTCACGGTGCAAGGCTGGTGGCCACGGGGCACGACTTAAACTAGAGCAGAAAAAACTGCACTGCACAGGGACACGCAGAGTCCCCGTCTGGTCTCACCCTGCATCTGCCCTCTTATTATGTAGGAATTTTTCCAAACAGGCATCTGGATTTGGTTTTCTGGGCTTCATAAAGGAGCCATTTGGGAGGGAGAGTCTCTCTCCCAAGAAACAGTCAGAGGGGCTGTACACTCTGGAAGGAGCCAGGGTGAAGTACAAAGGACTGAGGGTGGATATTTTAAACTGAATGAATTTGCAGTCAGGGAGGAGGAGGTGAACCCCCGAGTACTGAAAAAACGAAGTCTTGGTAAAGCATTGTCCCCATAGCCATGAAATCTGAATATTTCCTGCTAGCTGTACGCATGCAGTCATCAATTCTCACACCCAGACAAGTTTTCTGTGACCTGGGAAGGAGGAGGAGTCAAGGCCTCTCTGAAATCTATGCAGCACATCGCTGTTGTCAGTCTGCGTCCTGGAAAACGTGCGTGGAAATCCCAGGTCATCTCAAAGGCAGCACAGACAGGTCGTTAGCAGACAGGGTTAAGCCTATCGCATTTTTAGGAATTCACTGATCAAGTGCATTGTGTGTCCAACACTTCTGAGAAAGAACAAAAAGCGAGAGCTGCGTAGTTGTACGTTCAAAGAAGGTTCGTCCAAAACCCTCCAGAATCCCCAGACCCGCTGTGCAGCTGCAGAGACTTTATCGCAAACACTCAGCAAGTCCAGCATTTTCTGAGAGTATCGTATTCACGGAATACACAGTAGACAGCCAAAGCCTGTGCTCTGTGGGCCTTGATAGCATTAGCAGACATAGAGAAATCCTGGACAAATGTAAAAAATTCTCATACTGCCCACAGAAATAGTCTCCAGCAGGAAAAGAGAATGTGTTCAAGAAAACCTGGATACGTCACAGCTCCTTGGACTTATTATTGTTTAGTCAGACTAAATCAAATCATTTCACTCCGCAATAAACATTCTTCAGGGTATCCAGCAACACCAGCTTCTGTAAAACCGGGTTATTTCTCATCGGTGCATCAACTATGGAAAGGCACACTGAGACAAACTCACCGTGAAGCGCCAACTGCATGCTCTCCCTGGCTGGATGCCCCTTTCATGCCCCAGGAGAAGCACACTGCAGCCCAGAGAATGAAGCTTTATTGCAGCTGGTGCAGTACGGCAGAAGAGATTTCAGCTGCCTGAGCGGCTGTATGAAATCCGACAAAGTAGCATCAAAACCTGGTTTTCTCACCAAAGTCTGACAAATACTTCATGCAGCTGGACCAGTCCTGGTAAATCCAGATTAGCAGGGATAACACCGCTTTTGGGCTGAGGTACATATCAAAAATCCATTTCCTAATAGCTGTTAAGACAAATCAGACCAAGTAATTAGTACAGTAGTTAAATATGTGAAAACCTTAATTTAAGCTGGAGCAGGGCACAATATAACACCCCAGCCTAGCCTAAATCTCTGATTTTATTTGTCAACTAAGCTGAAAGGTGTACTCACTGCACTCACAAAATGACACCATCTTAATTTTCTGCTTTTGCAAAGTGTCTGACCCTTCTAGTTTGATGGTCCTGTAAGATTTTTAAAGGAGAGTAAAATACCACAGTGTGATTCTCTACCACTGACAATTCAGGGTCTTACCCACTGGTAAACTGCATTGGCAGGGTTGAAAGGATGGTTTAGAACATCGTGAGTGTTACTTCAGAGCAAAGCGTTTTAAAAGAATGAATCAAATCTTTCAGGCTCCTAAGAGTCTGTCTCAGTAAAACAAACAAGTTCCCTTGAGGCGGTGGTTTACAAATCATGACAATTCTTTTTAAAAAATACTGTGGGTACTTACTTTCCGTATGTTTTAGAGCTTAGGTCAAACTTTTCTTGTAGGTTGAAGATCCCCTTAGTAATTCAGAAGGGCAGAAGCAAATATATTTTTCGAATGAATGCATGAAATTCTCACAGGTTCACCTGATGCCTAAAGTGGGAGGCTTTAAGTAGAAGGGGTAAAAAAGAAAACACTGCAATATTTGTAATACAATCACAACGTGGAAGAATTAAATCCAATTTGGCCTATTTTCTCTTTTACGCTGCAGAAGAAGAATCCCCAAAGCTGGGTTTGCAAAGGTCCCATCACTCATATGGTGCTGATACTTTTCTTTCCAACTGAGATGAACACAACAGATTATAAGAGGAGAAAAAAAAAAAAAAGAACATTAACTGGGTTTTTTTTCCTCCAAAAAGAACAAATGAAACTAAAATATTGTAACTATTTTCCTCTTCCATTAGTAATTGCTATGATGGCTCACAATCGCTTCAGCTGTGATCCCTGCCATCTGAGCACGAACACCAACGGCTGCAGATTTCGGTTCTGCCTGTCTCAGACAACTAGAACCGTCCTGGTCGTCTTCACCAAACAGCTTTGCTAAGGAGACCGTCTGAGCTACAGGCACTTTGCGGCCAAGGTCATACCCCAGCTACGTCAGGCAAAGCAATTAGCATAAAACAAAGGCGATGAAAAAACAGAAAGACAAGTTCTTTCAGGTCTTAGAGCCGACTGGAGCATATTCCAGGAGGTCAGCTGGAATGGGGGTTTACTAAAAGTTTAATGTTGATTGTGTTCTTCAGAGATAAACCAACTTGACAGCGCTAAGCAAATAGTTTGTGCTTGTTGAGGATTAGATTACATAAAAGCAGAGACTTATTTTTAAAAAACTAATTGCAAAGTTGTCTGTACTCCCCTGATGTCAGCTGGCCCAGCCACCAGCTCGTGGTTCAAAAAAAGGTTTCTGTTTCATCCTCGCAGTATGATTATTGAACAGGAGCAGGAGCAACTAGATCCTGCTGAAGCTTACTTCTTGGTACAGGTACTTGTATGTGTGATCACTCCCAACCATCCCTCAAGCCCTACTCAACCTTCCTCTGGTGTGGAGACAGCCACATTCTCTAAGTACAGACAGCTTTTACCTGTTTTTCAGCCACTCATTAAATTTGGCATCATTCTTTAGAAAAACAAGTATATCAATATTATTTGTGTTGCTTTCCCTTTCTCCATTTCTGCCCTTCTCTCTCGATCCTCTGACCCTTGCTTTCCGGGCGACTTTTGCCTGTCTTTTCTTTCAATAATTCAAGTGTGCACCCACGCAGGTTTCATTTCCACACCCTGTGTTGAAATGATCAGGATGGAATGGGCAACAGCGATAGTGGCATCCTCAGCAGGCTTCAGTTACCGTGCCCTTGAGAGCAGTAGGAGCGAGGGGTTCATCGCTTCCCACCACTGGTCCCAGCCCGACCCCTCTCCACCACGCCACCTTCAAAAAGATCGCTTTTGTTGAGGCAGCTCACGGGACTGGAGATCCACCCGGGAAAACACGATCTCCTCTGTTACTGTTTAAAATTGCTTCGCATACCTATCCGGCCAGCAAAGGCTTCACTCGGCAGAGGGAGAAGCAATTATTTCCTGAAACGCCTGCGCTGCCCCTGGCGTTTCTCAGACTGTACAAGTGGACACCGCGGCAGCCGCTTTCCAGCCAAGAAGTTTGGCAATCTCCTTAGTATTTTTGTTAATATAACCCATAGGACGCAGCACAGGGGTTTTACACTTCCCATCTAAACACCAAACTTGACTTGGGGCATTTAAACACCAAAGGTACTGATTTGAGAAGGATCTCCGTGGCGTTCCAAATCTGCTCCTTTGGCTCGAAGTCCTTTCCATCGCGTGACTCGTGTCAGCCGGTACCAGCACAGGTGACTGCAATGGAGCGGTCCCTTCCCTCTTCTGAGGGAAAATACACAGATTTGCCCACATCCCTCCCTCCCTCCCACCCGCCCTCAGTGAGGAGCCCTCCCGCACAGCCTCGGCCGGTCCCAGGCCGGTCCCGCCGGCGGCAGCGCTGACCACCGGGCCTGCCCGCAGCGGGGCCTCACCCCCCGGGTGGGCAAAGCGGCTCTGCTCTGCCCCCTCCTTCTCCGCGCCGCCAGCGGGCTCCGGGCCCAGCCCTAGGCCCACTACGGGACCCGCGACACCCGCTGCGGGTCCGGCCGGCGCCTGAGCCGGAGGAGGAAGACTCCAGCTTCTGTTGGCGGGAAGACTAAGTTCCACCTCCTCCCCGCCCCTGGTTACGAATTAGCCAATAGGAAGCGCGGAAAGGTGAAATTCATATCTGCGATCCAATGGCGCACAGCGGGGCGCATCCCGCTCCGTCTCCGCCCGGTCCCGATTGGGAGAGCGGGCGATCTCGACGCGGAGGCACCCAATAGCGCCGCGAGAAGGTTACGCCTCCGAGCGAGGCATAGCCAATGAGCAAGGCGCGGGGAGCCAGGCGCACCGCCTCCCCTCCCTATATAAGGTGGGCCCGGGAAGGGCGGCTGCTTTTGAGGTGCTGTCCAGACTCGTTGCGCGTCTGCTGCTCCCAGCGCTACCTGCCGCCGGCCCAAGCCATGGTGAGTGGGGCGGCTGGGGCAGGGGAGGCTCCTGGCGGCGGTCCCCACGCTGAGGCGGGAGGCGCGGGTTCGCCCCGACCCGCGGGCCCCGCGGCGGGGGAGGAGGTGCGGGCCCCGCGCCGGACTGCGGTCGCCGGCGGGCCCCGAGCCGCGCGGCCCCGGCGAGCTTTGGCTGTGCCGCGTCCCGCCGCGCGGCCTCGTCCCAAAATGGTGGCGGCTTCTCCGAGAACATGGCGGCTCGCGGCGGGACCCTCAGCCCCCGGCCGGCTCCGAGGTTGCGGCTCCCTCAGAGGTGACTGCGGCCCGGGCTCTCTGCGGCAGCGGGAGCCGAGGCCTGGGCTGGGGCGGCCTCTACGCGTCTCCCCGTGCCACAGGAGCGGGACGTGGCGAGGTGTCCAGCTCGCAACCCGGTGTGAGGGGCAGTGAGCTGCTGGGGAGCCCTCACAGGTACCTGTTGAATATGTAAATGGAGGGGGAAGAACTTCTTTAGGGTGGAGGAGGCCATCACCCTGTTCCTGGAGGTGCGGCTCAGTGCTTCTCTCCTGGTCCTTGTCCCTGCTGGAGTCAGGTGCCAGCTGCGGTTGGAGGTCTGGGAATGGGGCTGATGGTGGAGATTTCCTGAAGGACTTCTGAGAGACTGGCTGAGTAATAAAGCTGAACTGGAAAGACCTTGTAAGTTAGGATAAAGCTGAACTGGAAAGACCTTGTAAGTTAGGATTCAGCCCTGAAGGAACATCTGAAAGGTGTGACAGAGGGATGGGAAAGGAAAGAGGACAGAGATCAGCTGTTGAGCTGTGCAGCACAAGTGCCAGCTGTCAGTTGGAGTCTCTGGGACAAGTGTGAGGCCTTCTCCATGTGGGTGCTTGCATCTCCT